>NC_090929.1:324798669-325101700 GCF_040938575.1 Ambystoma mexicanum
GCATCTCCCCAAGCACAATAATTCATCACGCCCATACCGACCTATTCCAAGAAAGGAAAGACGAGGGTGTGGGAGGGGGGGTAAGAGAATATTGAAATTTAGTACCATCTCCGCTTCCTGTCCTCTCCAATCTTCACAGCAATCCAAACTGCTCTGCCAAACCCGCCCTCGTTCCTTGTCCGCCAGCTTCCTCCTTTGAGATTCCTCCACCCTGAGAGGGTTCTTTGTTCTTCCGGTGTTAGAGGATCAGAAGCCTTTTCCCTGTGTCCAGCCCTCCTTTCACCCACAGCATGTGGGACTTGTCCTGCTTTCAGCAGGAGGTCATTCTGTTCATTAATGCAAGATCTAAGTGAATACAGGAACAAGGCAGAATGAAGGGACCACAAAATCACAATAAACTGCATTGATGAAAGTTTATAATCCGTATTTATGGTCTATTGTTTTTAAACTTTGTTATTTTTCTTTCCAATACCTTTCATGTATTCATGCACTTACCATCTAATGTCGAAAGTGCAAAAATAAAAATGTGACCAAAAGCTGAAGGTGCTGTCATTCTGCATCTTATTGGCGCTGTAGGTGGTCACCAAATGCTGGCCTCATATCGGCGCTGTAGGTGGTCACCAAATGCTGGCCTCATATTGGTGCTGTAGGTGGTCACCAAATGCTGGCCTCATATCGGCGCTGTAGGTGGTCACCAAATGCTGGCCTCATATCGGCGCTGTAGGTGGTCACCAAATGCTGGCATCATATCGGCACTGTAGGTGTTCACCAAATGCTGGCATCATATCAGCAACGCAGGTGGTCACCAAATGCTGGCATCATATCGGCACCGTAGGTGTTCACCAAATGCTGGCATCATATCAGCACAGCAGGTGGTCACCAAATGCTGGCATCATATCGACTCTGTAGGTGTTCACCAAATGCTGGCATCATATCAGCACCGCAGGTGGTCACTAAATGCTGGCATCATATTGATGCTGTAGTGTTCACCAAATGCTGGCATCATATCGGCGCCATAGGTGGTCACCAAATGCGGGCATCATATTGACGCTGTAGGTGTTCACCAAATGCTGGCATCATATCAGCACCGCAGGTGGTCACCAAATGCTGGCATCATATCGGTGCCATAGGTTGCCACCAAATGCTGGCATCATGTTGGCGCAGTTGCTGTTCACCAAATGCTGGCATCATATCAGCGTCATAGGTGGTCACCAAACGCTGGCATCATATCGCGCCATAAGTGGTCACCAAACGCTGGCATCATATTGGCGCCATAGGTGGTCACCAAATGCTGCATCATATTGGCACCATATGTGTTCACCAAATGCTGGCATCATATCAGCGCCGTAGGTGTTCAACAAGTGCTGGCATCATATTGGCACCATAGGTGGTCACCAAATGCTGCATCATATCCGCACCGTAATGAGCTCTTTAGATGTTAGGGTAGAGGTGACCAGCTGGAGCCTTGGGATATCTCAAAGGTGATAAATACAGGACAGTACCTTGAAAGGGGGCAAGTTCATAGTCTACATCCTTTAGAAAAGAAAATGTTCCAATAAAATAGCTTACTCCCATGTATATGCCCAAACGTCTTTTTAGTAGGCTTTTCAGAAGGTAACGTGCACTTCATGCGTTAGAATCAGCGTTGTTCTCCAATGTGTCCCATAGGGTTGAGAGTGTTGATTGCCAGCCTTGTTGGTGGATTACTGTGAATTTTGCTGTGAAGGCTCGGTTGGCGTTATGGTAGTCATTTACAGGATCTTCAGGAGTCGTGTCGCGTTTGTCAGTAGACGGGCAGTCATGCAGATTTGAAGGCTTGTGGAAAGGTTCCTTTTTTCTCTGGATGTGTTGAGGTGCGATTGGAAGTAGTAGGTAAGCCTAGTTATTGTGTTATGAGTTTGTAGCTGTTAGGTGGTCTTGAGTCCTGTGGTGAGTTGCACGCAACTCCCCATCTTAACGTGTGGGGACAGAGCAACTGGTGACTGAGGTGGCCTAAGAGGGTGATTGGGGGGGTTTCACTGGAGCTTTGTTCCCCACACAAAGAAAAGGGTCTCACTTTGTTGCTGGAATCCATATGACTGCATTCTACTGCCACCACTCGAGCAGACTGCATTGGCCAGCAGCTCCGCAGCTGGGAAGAAGTGTGACCACCTTATGCATAGATGGCAGGATCATGTACACACACCAGGTGTCCCAGAGAAACATGGTGGTTTGCTCGTAAGATAAACCCTGTGCAGTATCACACCCGGGACCTCCATTTTCCAGAATATACCACAAGATAGTGGACCGTACTATTGAAGAAAGCATCAGAGAACTCAGGTATTGCAGCACTGAAACTGGGGGAAAAGAAGCACTGAGCAGAAAACACTGAAGCGAGCTGCAGATCTGCGAAGTTCAATGTAGGAAATTCCAAAATGTTGCCACATGCCGCTGGTACTTATAAAATCTTGTGGGTACAGTCAAACCCGTATAGAAGCCATTCCCCTGTGCATGAACCAATCCCTGTCCTCCACCAATATTCTGACAATGAAGGTGTCATGATGCTCCGGTCCAAGGCGCAGGAGAGGCGCAGAACCAACCACCCCCACTATGGTATTGGTGCCTGCAAGTCACAGTTTACACAGACTTCTTTGACCAGAGTGGGGATGGAGGGTTTGGGTCTCAATGGTTGGATAGGTAGGGGGGGGTTGTTAGGGAAACCGGATTGAGGGTTAGGTAGAGGTTGTGGGCAGGACTGGGGGAAATTAGGAAAGGGTTGATGGTTGCACACTTTTGTTCAGCTAATGTTTGGCATAGATGTAGCTGTTTAACATTTACCACCACTTATTACACGGCCACAGTAGTGGCCGTGTAGTTATCGTTAAGTTGCTGTTTCCATTGGAAGAACACTTTTTGGGCGGCTTATAACTCCGCTGCACTTGGACAAATCCTCACCAAACTTTGCAAACAAAAGTATATGGGCTACTCTGATTTTGTTTTGCTTGCAGAGTTTGGTGATGTTTGGTCCAGGTGGGGCAAAGTTATAGGGAGGGTCCCAAAACGTCTTTTTTCCGATAGACTTAATGGGGGAAAACATTGCGCACGGCTACAGGCAAAACCGCTGGACAGATTTCAACCAAATTTGCGGCAGTGGCAGGGGCTTGGTCGCGAATGTGTGCTTTTGTAAATTTTGTGACAATCCATCCAGTAGTTCCCTTAAAAACGATCAAAAAGTATGTCTCTACAAATTAGTGATATCTATGTCTGCTCCGCGGTCACACTTCCCTGTTCGCTCGGTGGAGAAGATTGCAATTTGCTATTCCGTGGCGTGCTGGCCGCGACCATGTTGCGCTTTCACCGATTGGTTGTGGCACAGTGTGAAGTGCATCTTAATCTTTCGATACGTCCGCCATGTTTACTTTGTTTTCTGTTGAACGCGGACATCACCGCTAACATACCTAAACGAAGAAGACACCAATGCACTTGTTACACTTATGGAACACTGTTTCGAAAGGTGAGCGTTAATGAGACTTGGTAGAAGAAAGTGAAACATTGAAGTATTCTTGTTAGCACTGTCGTACGGTACAGTGAAACTTCCTACTCATTGTACGAAATGAACTTACTGCGTCCATTTTACAATACATAAACAACATTACTGCGGTCAGACTGGCGGGAATCTAAAGCAGCCACCTGCACTATTTTGTACACACAGCAGTTCCTCACGTGTACGGGAGTAGCGGTTCTCATGAATAGTTGCTGATATGTTGTCGCAAAATGAGAATGTATTTGCATTCGAAGTGAAGGCCACTTCATTTTCTGTTTTAAATACAAGCTCAGTACCGCTGCATATTTGTCGACACCCATAAGGGTCAGTTGTTTTTTAACCTTGAGGTACAGGGAAAGAGCAGAAAGAATGCAGGGAGTAAGAGTTAGAAAAACATATCGTTTGATAAGGTTATGCTTCAAAAACGTTTGCACCGACCATGAAATATTAGTTCCCAAAGAGGCACTATTGCAAATACACTACTGTCTGACTGCAGTCAACGCAATGGAGCCGGTCCACATCATGTAAGTGTATTTTTCCCGCCTATATACCGAATTGACATTAAATTTTTACTTTGGGGAAAAAAAATATTTTTTCCTAATGAATTACAAGTTTTATGTGCCGTTGAATTTTTTTTCCCCATTATGGACAATTGTACATTGTCGCCGTTTGTAGGGTGCAAGTACATTTCCCCAAATTAAATTTATATTTAGCAATAAAAGTATGTGTTACAACTTTGTTTTGTGCAGAGGTTGCGTATTGATGCACATTTTATTTCCCCTTTTCCCCTCAGATACTTCCTTCCCTATTGTGATTGTCACGGATTACAGCTGCCAAGTGACGGCTTTTTTAACCGTCAAATGCAACTGTTCATTACCGGTTGTCTGTGCATCATAATTCAGTGGGATGACCGTGTCGGACCTGTATGTCCTTACGCTGCTGTCGCCATAAGGAGTAACATTCCATCCTTTCTGGTGGTGTAGATCACAGCGGTTGATGTCGTCTTGCACATTAGTGTGGGAGGAAAACGACTGCTGTGGCAGCAACGCTTACTTTCTGTGTGTGAAAGAAACCAACGTGCCCATTACCATTTTCATTGTCGACCAAAGACAGAAACTTTCTACTTGTATGGAAATGTGAATAGGGCAATCATTTCGCACAGTCATTGTGAAACACAACTACTTTACTAATTCCTTAGGGTGATGATTTCGCTCAGTTTATTGTGAAATAAAACTACTGTACTAATTCTTAAATGTTAGTGTTTTTTTTACAAATTTACTCTGTTTTCACAATGTGGCATGCTACGTTGCAGGTTGTAATGTGTTCTTTTGTAGGTGCTACATCACGGCACGTACGTCAATATGGACGCATTTGTTTAAGCTGCCAAGGAATGTTATGGAGAAAGCTACTGCATACCACTTGCTTTAGATACGGGAGGGTCAGGCCCATCTCATATGCTTTAGTGCCGTCAGGCCAATTTCTGTCACCGTCAGACCAATTTCTGTCACCCAGATGCCCTATTAACCAACATTAGTTCAGAATGATTAGTATCTTCTCAAAAGCGGGAAAATGAGGTAAGGTGCACTGAAAGGGTTTGCTGCACTGAAATGTTTGTAAAATAATACATGGTTACACCCTCCCAATACACATATCTTCACACCTTTCGACCTGTGCCACTTACGAAATAAATTGTGTCAAAAGGTGAGTGGCAGTGGTGTTGCTTCCAGTATTTCTAATGTCATTGCTCTTCCCATCACAGAGTTTGTTTGAGATTTTATGTAAACGTAAGTAGACTACTCCTTTACGTTTTCTAAGCACATTTTTACAGAAAAATATTACTACATGTACAACACATGTATGTAAAGGTCATTGACAACACCTGAAAAGGTTTATGTTGTGCATGTTATAGTGTTTTGATATTTAACAAGTGTAGTCATGTACATAACAAATCAACGGTACAGCTTCCGTCTCTGAGGGGTAGCCTCTATGTATGGTTAGTGGCCACAATGTCAGGGATGTGGCTACTGGCCAGTACTGGAAGAGACAAAACATTTCATTGAGGTCGCCATGTCCACCAGGGACTGCCTTTCTGGTAAAGGTCTTGCTCATAACCATACATTTGTCAAGGAACACAAATGTGGTGCTGCCTTTACTGTCACACGGTTTCATTTTTGCTTTCTGTAGCGTGCAATGGAAAGCGAAGAAGGGTTTCTATCCAACACCCGTCTTCCCTTTCTATGGTGCGCATCTTGAAAAAGGATTTGTTTTCTTCAGCCGGGAACGCCAGAGGCGTTCGGGTTGAAGACAAAAAAATCCTCTTTCTTGGAAGCACGGGTTACTTCTGTAAAATCTCGATTGCTTATGGCATTCATCCCCCACTCTTTGGGGAGGAATGGGGTTTAATAATAATAATTTGACATTTATATAGCTCTACGAACCCTCAGATATCTGAGCGCTGCTTATTATTACTACCCACGGTGTGTGGTGCTCATTTATCGACCTCGGAAGGATGAAAGGCTGAGTTTGGCCCCGCCGGGATTCGAACCTGCATTAGCAAGCTCTGCATGGATGTCAAAGCGAGCGCTCTACTCGCTGTGCCACTGTGCCACTTAATGATCCAGATACGTCGGTATGCACTCTTGCTTATATTGTGTTGCACACTTGCCTTGTGCAATTCTGCGCCGGAAATTTTCCAGTTATAAGTTCCTACAAGAATATACAATGTACTTCTGCACTATCACCCAGTTACACATGTCATTGTGAAGTGTGTATGACTTTTCTAACACGCCCCCATGCTGTGCGCCAGCATATGATAATGTGGAATTCTTCGGAAGGTGGGCAGTTACTTCAAATGTTCCTTTACAGTAGTATGCTTATGTGTTACTATTAGAACCCTGATAAATGTAGTACACAATTTTTGTTAAAGTACTGTTATGATGTATTTACACTACTAAAAACCTATGGCATTCAGTTAAAAAAACTTTGTTAAAGGGACATTATGGTTATGTTGCCCTCCCAAAATCCTGTAAAATTCACTACAAAAAAAACTTTGTTGAGGGGACGTTATGGTTAAGTTGCCCGCCGAAAAACCTGTGCACTTCACTAAAAAAAGTTTTTCACCCTCCCCATTATGGTTCAAATTAAAACCGAAAAACCCCTGAAATTTGACAGTTATGGCAGACTGAGCCCCCATACTTGCTATCACCACTGTGCACTGCTAACACTAACACCCAGAACATGAAAGATGTCATCTCAAATGTAACTAATGACATCACTGATGACATCACATGTTTAGCCCCTTTGTTTTCATTCCCTGCTATATATATATATATATATATATATATATATATATGTACATTCAGTAAAAAAAAACTTTGTTAAAGGGATGTTATACTTCACAGTGAAACCAAAAAACACTGCACATTCCCCCATTATGGTAAGCTCAGCAACCATAACTCGCAGCATCTGTGTGCACTGCTAAGACTAACAGCCAGGACATCAAAGATGACATCACAAATATAATCGATGACATCACTGATGATATCACATGTGAAAATAATGTTTAAGAAAAGTCCCTACCTACAGGGGGTTCTTTCTATTCTGCTGGTAGCAAGATGTCAGGGGTGATTGTGTAATGTTAAATATGTACTTACTAGCTAACAATTCAAGACTTAATACACACTTGTGCTAGTACAAACAATACATATGAAGACCCAATGCATATAAATCAGAGGTGTATACAGGGAAACTGAAGTAAGTAAGGAAGAAAGAAACAGCATCATCAGAAAGTTTATCTTCCTGTATACAAATTAATTGTGAGTTTGAGGCCTGCTATTGCCCCATGTATGTGCATCATGAGCTCAGACCAGACCCTAAGGAAAGTACTATAAGAACACACAACAAGGTTACCGCTTTGATATACAGCACCTTTTCAATTTTTATATTGTGATTGTTAGTGAATAAAACCACCTGGCCTAGATTTTTCAATGCACCAGAATGAGTGAGGCAGAGATGTGATGTCATCAGTGATATTTGTGATGTCATCTTTGATGTCCTGGCTGTTAGTCTTAGCAATGCACGTATATGCTGCGAGTTATGGTTGCTGAGCTTACCATAATGGGGGAATGTGCAGTGTATTATGGTTTCACTGTGAAGTATAACATCCCTTTAACAAAGTTTTTTTTACTGAATGTACATATATATATATATATATATGTATATATATATATAGGGCAGGGAACAAAAACTAAGGGGCTAAACATGTGATGTCATCAGTTACATTTGAGATGAAATCTTTCATGTTCTGGGTGTTAGTGTTAGCAGTGCACAGTGGTGATGGCAAGTATGGGGGCTCAGTCTGCCATAACTGGCGAATTTCAGGGGTTTTTCGGTTTTAATGTGAACCATAATGGGGAGGGTGAACATTTTTTTTTAAATTAAGTGCACAGGTTTTTCGTAGGGCAACTTAACCATAACGTCCCCTCAACAATTTTTTTTTGTAGTGATATATATATAATGGTGTAGCCCCTCACACTCTAATCCAGGAACACTATAGTTTTATGCATATACCAGTCTACACCAGCGTAAGTACAATAACCAACATGCAGACTTAGCTTTAGCGTCCTGTCTGTTTCCTGTAAGGGCTGTGAAGTCCTGTGCCACGTCCGTAGAGTTGTGGGCAGCTGGTTCAAGCTAAAAGAAAGGGGTAAAGCATTAGCGCATGCTTTCAGAGTTCGTGATCACTCATTCCTCATGCCACACTCAACACACACATCACATCAAACACATTGTTTGCAAGATTCTCAAATCCCAATTGTGTGTGCTGCTGCACGTGGGTTGTTGCGTCAAGTTTCAGTGATTCCCCACAAGCAGTCTTTTCCTCAGACCCCTGCGAATGTATAGTTTTAAACGCGTGCGTTGCTACGAGTGTTTTCGTCTCATGTGCCTTGTTGGCATTATATTTCACGAGGCGGAAATACGTGAGTGTTTTACAAAGCACCAATGCTTTCCAAGCTCCCAACAATCAGGTACGGACAATAACAAGCGCTGTTCCATGGTGCCAAAAACCACATCCAGCATTTCTTGGAGGTGCAGGGGCTCTGGAGAGGCAAAAGATGGCCCCCTGTGCTTTCCCCACAACCCCCACTGGCTATAAGGGCACTGATCACTTATCTTGCAAATGCGAGTGGCCAGGCTGCTGCTCCGGTGGGGCTGGGCCCCTCGCGATTGGTTTCCCGGGAGCTGCTGTGCGCACATCTTCACTCCTCGAGGTCTCAAGCACAAGCTCTTTGCCTCGGGGCTTGTGCATGCATCGGCGTGCCACACCCTACTCCTCATTGGTCCAGATATACCCAAAGCGTGCTGGGTATTGTAGTTCTGATGCGCTTTCTACTGGGATATGTAGTTTTGAAGCACCTTTTTCCTGCACAAAGGTCAAAGCAGTCTCATATAAGGCTGTACACCCTTGAATAATGTTTTCAAAGCTTGTGCAGGTTTCAAAGCAAATGCGAGTATGACAGCTCCTACAGTGCTTTTGTGTTTCACTTGTCCTTGTCCTTGACTACCCCTGACAGAAGGGAATTAAGACTTCTAAGAGGAATGTCAAATTCCCGGAGGAAATACAAGAGCACATGGGGGAAGAACCAATCAGTCATCCATAGAAAACACTCCACAATCTCATGGGCATAAAAGGGGCTGGACAATTAGTCATTGTCTTGGGACTGGAGAAAGCAGATGCACATGCTGACGCTCCCTTGCTACAAGAAGGGAGATGGGACTGGAAAGACTGCCCCTTGGAGAGGCTGGGCAAGATGGAGAGCTTCTAAGCCCTGAAATCACTGCAGGGGGAAGGCTGGCCAGAAGGGCACCCTGGCTTCTATCTACTCCTTGGGTCTACTGGACACCCAAATAATGAGGCTTTCCACCAGTGACCCCTATGGAAAGATGATAGAGGATCCAGGCCCAGTGTAGGATGAGCACAGGTGTGGAAAGTGGACTTACTGTGAACTCTGAGACCCAAGGCCTAGGGAGAAGCCTACTATGGACCCTAAAATGCAGGAACTGTGGGAGAAGCCTGCTAAGAACCCTGATATCCAAGGCTTACGGGTGAAGCCTGTTGTGAACCCAGACACCCAACTTCTATAGAAGGTTTCTGTGAACCATTAAACCTACGGCGTTGCAGGGTCCTGCTGTGACTCATGAAACCTAAGGCGTTTTAGCGGCCTGGTGAGAATCATGAAACCTAAGGCATTGTAGGGGCCGGCTGTGAATCATGAAACCTACGGCGTTTCAGGGTCCTGCTGTGAACCATGAAACCTAAGGCATTGTAGGGGCCGGCTGTGAATCCTGAAACCTACGGCGTTGCAGAGTCCTGCTGTGAATCATGAAACCTAAGGCATTGTAGGGGTCTGCTGTGAATCCTGAAACCTACAGCGTTTCAGGGTCCTGCTGTGAACCATGAAACCTAAGGCGTTGTAGGGTCCTGCTGTGAATCATGAAACCTAAGGCGTTGTAGGGTCCTACTGTGAATCATGAAACCTAAGGCGTTGTATGTGCTTGCTGTGACTCATGAAACCTAAGGCGTTGTAGGGGCCTGGTGACAATCATGAAAGCTAAGACATTGTAGGGGCCTGTGTGAATCATGA
This sequence comes from Ambystoma mexicanum, assembly GCF_040938575.1. Lineage (NCBI taxonomy): Eukaryota > Metazoa > Chordata > Amphibia > Caudata > Ambystomatidae > Ambystoma > Ambystoma mexicanum. The sequence goes on from NC_090929.1 coordinate 324,808,837, forward strand.
AACCTAAGGCATTGCAGGGTCTTCTGTGAATCATGAAACCTAAGGCGTTGTATGTGCTTGCTGTGACTCATGAAACCTAAGGCGTTGTAGGGGCCTGCTGTGAACCATGAAACCTAAGGCGTTGTAGGAGCCTGGTGAGAATCATGAAACCTTAGGCGTTGTAGGGGTCTGCTGTGAACCATGAAACCTAAGGCGTTGCAGCTTCCTGCTGTGAATCATGAAACCTAAGGCGTTGTAGGGGCCTGTCGTGAATCATGAAACCTAAGGCGTTGTAGGGTCCTGCTGTGAATCATGAAATCTAAGGCGTTGTAGGGGCCTGGTGACAATCATGAAAGCTAAGACATTGTAGGGGCCTGTGTGAATCATGAAACCTAAGGCATTGCAGGGTCTGCTGTGAGTCATGAAACCTAAGGCGCTGTAGGGGCCTGCTGTGAGTCATGAAACCTAAGGCGTTGTAGGGGTCTGCTGTGACTCATGAAACCTAAGGCGTTTTATGTGCCTGCTGAGAATCATGAAACCTAAGGCATTGTAGGGGCCGGCTGTGACTCATGAAACCTAAGGCGTTGTAGGGGCCGGCTGTGACTCATGAAACCTAAGGCGTTGTAGGGGCCTGCTGTGAACCATGAAACCTAAGGGGTTGTAGGAGCCTGGTGAGAATCATGAAACCTTAGCCGTTGTAGGGGTCTGCTGTGAACCATGAAACCTAAGGCGTTGCAGCTTCCTGCTGTGAATCATGAAACCTAAGGCGTTGTAGGGGCCTGTCGTGAATCATGAAACCTAAGGCGTTGTAGGGTCCTGCTGTGAATCATGAAATCTAAGGCGTTGTAGGGGCCTGGTGACAATCATGAAAGCTAAGACATTGTAGGGGCCTGTGTGAATCATGAAACCTAAGGCATTGCAGGGTCTGCTGTGAGTCATGAAACCTAAGGTGTTGTAGGGGCCTGCTGTGAGTCATGAAACCTAAGGCGTTGTAGGAGCCTGGTGAGAATCATGAAACCTTAGGCGTTGTAGGGGTCTGCTGTGAACCATGAAACCTAAGGCGTTGCAGCTTCCTGCTGTGAATCATGAAACCTAAGGCGTTGTAGGGGCCTGTCGTGAATCATGAAACCTAAGGCGTTGCAGCTTCCTGCTGTGAATCATGAAACCTAAGGCATTGTAGGGGCCTGTCGTGAATCATGAAACCTAAGGCGTTGTAGGGTCCTGCTGTGAATCATGAAATCTAAGGCGTTGTAGGGGCCTGGTGACAATCATGAAAGCTAAGACATTGTAGGGGCCTGTGTGAACCATTAAACCTACGGCGTTGCAGGGTCCTGCTGTGACTCATGAAACCTAAGGCGTTTTAGCGGCCTGGTGAGAATCATGAAACCTAAGGCGTTTTAGCAGCCTGGTGAGAATCATGAAACCTAAGGCATTCTAGGGGCCGGCTGTGAATCATGAAACCTACGGCGTTTCAGGGTCCTGCTGTGAATCATGAAACCTACGGCGTTGCATGTGCTTGCTGTGAATCATGAAACCTAAGGCGTTGTAGGGTCCTGCTGTGAATCATGAAATCTAAGCCGTTGTAGGGGCCTGGTGACAATCATGAAAGCTAAGACATTGTAGGGGCCTGTGTGAATCATGAAACCTAAGGCATTGCAGGGTCTTCTGTGAATCATGAAACCTAAGGCGTTGTATGTGCTTGCTGTGAATCATGAAACCTAAGGCGTTGTAGGGGCCGGCTGTGACTCATGAAACCTAAGGCGTTGTATGTACTTGCTGTGAATCATGAAACCTAAGGCGTTGTAGGGGCCGGCTGTGACTCATGAAACCTAAGGCGTTGTATGTGCTTGCTGTGAATCATGAAACCTAAGGCGTTGTAGGGTCCTGCTGTGAATCATGAAATCTAAGGCGTTGTAGGGGCCTGGTGACAATCATGAAAGCTAAGACATTGTAGGGGCCTGTGTGAACCATTAAACCTAAGGCGTTGTAGGGTCCTGCTGTGAATCATGAAATCTAAAGCGTTGTAGGGGCCTGGTGACAATCATGAAAGCTAAGACATTGTAGGGGCCTGTGTGAACCATTAAACCTACGCCGTTGCAGGGTCCTGCTGTGACTCATGAAACCTAAGGCGTTTTAGCGGCCTGGTGAGAATCATGAAACCTAAGGCGTTGTAGGGGCCTGCTGTGAGTCATGAAACCTAAGGCGTTGTAGGGGTCTGCTGTGACTCATGAAACCTAAGGCGTTTTATGTGCCTGCTGAGAATCATGAAACCTAAGGCGTTGTAGGGGCCGGCTGTGAACCATGAAACCTAAGGCGTTGTAGGAGCCTGGTGAGAATCATGAAACCTTAGGCGTTGTAGGGGTCTGCTGTGAACCATGAAACCTAAGGCGTTGCAGCTTCCTGCTGTGAATCATGAAACCTAAGGAGTTGTAGGGGCCTGTCGTGAATCATGAAACCTAAGGCGTTGTAGGGTCCTGCTGTGAATTATGAAATCTAAGGCGTTGTAGGGGCCTGGTGACAATCATGAAAGCTAAGACATTGTAGGGGCCTGTGTGAATCATGAAACCTAAGGCATTGCAGGGTCTGCTGTGAGTCATGCAACCTAAGGCGTTGTAGGGGCCTGCTGTGAGTCATGAAACCTAAGGCGTTGTAGGGGCCTGGTGAGAATCATGAAACCTAAGGCATTGTAGGGGCCGGCTGTGACTCATGAAACCTAAGGCGTTGTAGGGGCCGGCTGTGACTCATGAAACCTAAGGCATTGTAGGGGCCTGCTGTGAACCATGAAACCTAAGGGGTTGTAGGAGCCTGGTGAGAATCATGAAACCTTAGGCGTTGTAGGGGTCTGCTGTGAACCATGAAACCTAAGGCGTTGCAGCTTCCTGCTGTGAATCATGAAACCTAAGGCGTTTTATGTGCCTGCTGTGAATCATGAAACCTTTGGCGTTGTAGGGGCCTGGTGAGAATCGTGAAACCTAGGGCGTTGTAGGGGCCTGGTGAGAATCATGAAACCTAAGGCGTTGTAGCGGCCTACTGTGAATCATGAAACCTAAGGCATTGCAGCTTCCTGCTGTGAATCATGAAACCTAAGGCGTTTTATGTGCCTGCTGTGAATCATGAAACCTAAGGCGTTGTAGGGGCCTGCTGTGAATCATGAAACCTAAGGCGTTGTAGGGGCCTGGTGAGAATCATGAAACCTAAGGCATTGTAGGGGCCTGCTGTGAATCATGAAACCTAAGGCGTTGTAGGGGCAGGCCTGTGTGAGAATCATGAAACCTAAGGCGTTGTAGGGTCCTGCTGTGAATCATGAAATCTAAGGCGTTGTAGGGGCCTGGTGACAATCATGAAAGCTAAGACATTGTAGGGGCCTGTGTGAATCATGAAACCTAAGGCATTGCAGGGTCTGCTGTGAGTCATGAAACCTAAGGCGTTGTAGGGGCCTGCTGTGAGTCATGAAACCTAAGGCGTTGTAGGGGCCTGGTGAGAATCATGAAACCTAAGGCATTGTAGGGGCCGGCTGTGACTCATGAAACCTAAGGCGTTGTAGGGGCCGGCTGTGACTCATGAAACCTAAGGCATTGTAGGGGCCTGCTGTGAACCATGAAACCTAAGGGGTTGTAGGAGCCTGGTGAGAATCATGAAACCTTAGGCGTTGTAGGGGTCTGCTGTGAACCATGAAACCTAAGGTGTTGCAGCTTTCTGCTGTGAATCATGAAACCTAAGGCGTTTTATGTGCCTGCTGTGAATCATGAAACCTTTGGCGTTGTAGGGGCCTGGTGAGAATCGTGAAACCTAGGGCGTTGTAGGGGCCTGGTGAGAATCATGAAACCTAAGGCGTTGTAGGGGCCTACTGTGAATCATGAAACCTAAGGCATTGCAGCTTCCTGCTGTGAATCATGAAACCTAAGGCGTTTTATGTGCCTGCTGTGAATCATGAAACCTAAGGCGTTGTAGGGGCCTGCTGTGAATCATGAAACCTAAGGCGTTGTAGGGGCCTGGTGAGAATCATGAAACCTAAGGCATTGTAGGGGCCTGCTGTGAATCATGAAACCTAAGGCATTGTAGGGGCGGGCCTGTGTGAGAATCATGAAACCTAAGGCGTTGTAGGGGCCTGGTGAGAATCGTAAACCCAAGCTCCAGGAAAAGACATGTTGTGAATCCTAAAATCAAGGTCTTGGAAAAGACCTCTGGTGAAACCTGAACCTAAAAAAGAGACTTTGCATGAATCTTGAAGATAGAGCGAGACCTATTGGGAGTCCTGCGTTCAGGCAAAGTCAGATGTACCAGTCAGGCACATGGGGAGGCAGCCCTGAGACCCAATTAAAAAAAAAAACTACGAAGTGTAATTTTAAAGTAATTACTGTTGTTGCAATGATATGGAACCGCCGAGCAATACTTTGCAAAACATCTGCTGATCGAGTTGTTTGATATGTTGACATTGATGAATTTGCCCACCTATTCAAGCCCTTGGTATATGTACTATGGGATTAGACATTTCGGAAGCAGGTCAAAATGTGTTTTATTTCTTGCCATACACGCACGCCTCACATTAAAGCTCACCCCGGGTAATGATAGTAGAAAGGACTCGTGTCAGGAGTTATTGGCGGAGCTCGTAAAATCGCTAGTCATTATAATTTCTGCATCAAAGAGAGCTTTGTAAACTCTAGGACACAGCTACCTAACTATTCATTGAACCCATTGTGTGCTCACTATGTGCTCAGTATCTACTGTACCCACCCTGTTTCTGTGAGCATTATCACTGCTTTTGTATCATGTCTTTGGATTTTTTTAGTAAAGTTCACTCCAGGATCCAATATTATGAATTCAGACCTTTCCCCCGGTTTATAAACAATCGTGTAAACATTTGATCTACTTTGTGTTGCTAAGGCGGGTCCAGGTGTCATAGTGCTTGTCACATGGGTAAATAACCCGAGTGATTTGCATTGGCTCAGCTGACATCAGAGCTGGTTTGGGGACTATTATGGACAGGCAAACTGTGCAGAGTGAATGACCACACTGCTTTCCATCAGCACTCCAGGCCAAATAACAAAAAAGAGCCTTTTCTTGAAATAAATCATTATACCACAACCGTGAAAAAAATAATCAAAAACTGTGTTCAAGTGCTTAAAACATAATTCATTTGAGATGAGACCAAATCAAACTGCATCAAACAATTCCTTTTTGGGGTTCACAATGTGTAAATGAATAGAAAACAGCCCTCTAGTTCATGTTGTGAGAAATAGGCAGTGTGCTGCAAAGTATCATGCAATCATCACTTCACTTCGGCAAATCTAAAACCCAGAAAAGCAAGGACTTGCAGGCCAATACCTTTGGCTTTTTATAGTGATAGTGTTATTTGTGTTTCCAGTCATTGACATCATATGGCTCAGTATTCGACACCCACTGAATTCACCAAGCAATGGGACTTGCCTAATTTGCCAGGTATTGCTACAATATGGTGTAATGCTCACTTCATCCGACAGGTGTAGCAATCATTAACCGGGTACTGCCATTACTGGGAAAGGTACACATTGCAGGGTTTTTGGCCTCATATTGCACTAGGTATGCCTGGAATTTGCTACCAGACACCCAGCTATTTGCCAGGTATGTACAGAAGTTGCCAATATACTCACAGCATATCCAAGGCATTGCCACTTTTTAGCAATAAGTACCCAGTTACTCAGACATTTTTCCAGATAGTTGCATCATAGTTTTGGATACTCACACATTGTATAGGCTATTCTATTTGCATGCCAAGGTATTCCATTTGCCAGGTTTTGCCATCATGTGACCAGGTACTCGCGCGCCAGTCGCCAGGTGTTCACATACTATTGTCATGGATTCCCACCACATGCTGGGTTTTTGCATCATGTGCCCAGTTAATGGAGCCATTTGTTAGATATTCCAATTACATGTATAAGCACTTCCATCGTACGCTAGAAACGTGGAATTACCCAAAAAGATTGAGGGGGAAAAAGACTGAATCCCAATAGACCAAATATGAAATGCTCAATTTGACCGCATATGAATATGTGGTGGTGTAAAGTTAATTAAAAAATGTGGCGGGGTAGAGAGAGCTGCAGGGGTCTCCCCCCCCCCCCGCCCACATATATATGCGGTAAAATGTGGAGAAAAAAATTTGGTCTTTTGGGATTTGTTTTTTTTTATTTTCGGACAAATCACCCAAATTCAGAAATATTACCATTATCCAGATATTGTCCAGGTACTGATCTCGGCTGCCCAGGGACAGTGTATCTGACCTATTGATATGATATAATATGATAGGTTATTTATAATGTGCTTAATACCCAGAGGTTTCTAAGCACGGACCAGGGGATCGAATCTGTGGTGCTCCGTATTGTCTTGCTTCCAAGGAGAGCATGTTGCCCCTGAGCTATCCTCCCGAGACTATTGGCATCACACGCCCAGGGACTCGAACCATTTTAAAGGCCTGATGTTCCCTTGTCCAGATACTAATATTTGCCGGGTACTCCCATGAAATAACCTATTATACCATTCACCAGGGTCGGGGTGTGGCTCCGAGATATCGGGGATCATGATCTCTGGCTCCTTTTTTGGAAGGGAGAGAAATGTAGACCCGCATCCCTGTTCTCTCCCTGTCCAGCCGATCTCCCCTACAAAGTTATTGAACAAGGGAGCAGGGTGAGTCATGGGAGAGCATGGATGCTGTGCTCTTCTCTCTCTCCTTTTTACTAGTGCGATACAAAATCCTTTTTTCTTTGACAAAGTCTACCTTCCCACTCCTTTCTTTTCCCACTCCGATCACTGTAGAACTTGATTTTCAGTCTACGTTGTATCATTGCCTCGAAGTACCCCAGTCCCGGTGGCGACACACTAACTCTAAAGTTGTACCCATGCTAGTATCCATTTTCTTCTAAACACCCCCTTTCCTTCTTTTCACCATTCATTTTAAACAACCCTTATTCCCGAAATCAAGGAGTCCATAAAACAATTACACCCCCCTGAAGCATGACATGTTCTAGCCTGCACGAGACAAGCAGCCATCTGTGTATTGCCCTACTTGTCCTCACATCACAGCATGTTCACACAAGCATCTTCTGAATAAAATGTGCAAGTGTGCATCTATTATTACCTCGCTGTTTTCATGTCAATTTAGACACATCACAGACAAGCTACAAAAAGCTAGACGTGTGTGGTGCAGGCATTTACTGTGGCAGGTACACAGAATTAGGGGTTTTGGGGGGCTAATGGCTCCTTCCCAGTGAGCTGTGCATTTCAGGGAAACAGTCCATCGGCTCTCTCCATTTCGCACATGTGTCTGCCCCAGCCCAGTGATAAAAGATAAGACTTAAAGGTTTTTTTTGTGCATATTTCTTTGATCGGGATTTCACAGGGGAAAACCTTTTACGCTTCAAAGTGCACCCTTTCCCTTGTTTTCAGGAGCGAGGAGGCCGACTCCAGAGCAAGCGCCACCAGGTCCTCTGGGAATCCTGCTGGATTGTTGCTGTTGACGTCCATGGCCTATTCCTGCACGCGGACGGGGCTGTGTGCTCTTGCGGTGTCTGGGGGTGCTATACTCGGTGCTAGTTCTGTTGTTTATGTGGCTTTATGATGCTGCGAGGGCGGTTAGATTGCGAGACTGTTCGTTTGCTGAGCTCTTGTGGCGGGGTCTGTGTGATGCGGGCCCATTGATTCCTATGCGCTGAGAAGTGGGAACCTCTCTACCCAAAGGGAATTGTGCGAGGTCCATTTTAGAGTACTGTTTCCTCCAGATTTGATCCCTATTTCTGTTCTTTTTATTGAGATTGTTGAGGGTGGTGGCGTGGGCGTCTTATCTTGCAGCATGCTTTTTTGGGATCATCCTAGTTAGTTTAGCACATTTTTGAGAGATCCAGTAATGTAGAGTGTGTAGTCCCTCATCGGGGTTCCTGGGTCCTTGGCGTGTGCAATGAGGTTGGGAGGCTGCGAGGAGGTTCTGACATGTGATGGTCTGCTGGCTGGCGGTAGCATTTAGGCAGAGTGGCATCTCGGCGTGAAGTGTTGCATCAATCTACACCAAGCACCAAGCACCCGGGTGATCAAAGTGAGCGCAGAAGCAGAAACGCCCATGATTTTACAGCCAAGATAGCGCAATCCTTCCTATTCGCTACATATGATAAAGATGGAGGCAATAGAGAAATGCTGAAACTGAGCAACGTTGCCACTATTTACAAGCCATCCGTTGCAGATGGAGCCCCACCTGCTAGGGCCGGTAGATGGCACTCGTCGCCTGCCACTACCCGTGAAGCGGGTGGGTACAGAAGGAAGCGGCCCCGCCCTGTCTGTGTGCTTCGGGTATGTGTATGTGTGTATTGGTCACATGTCATACCGAGCTTGATATAAATTTGTATTTATTTATTTACATTTATAAAGCGCTCACACAGCCCGCAGGCATCGAGGGGCTGTTACAGGAATTGTTAGTTTTTCTTAGTTGTGCAATTGTGTTTTTTCTTTGTCTTAGTTACGTATTTATAATGCGCTTAAACACTCGGAGGTTTCTAAGCGCGGACCCGGGGATCGAACCTGTTGTTGCTTTGTGTCGTCTTGCTTCCAAGACGCGCACGCTGCCGCTGTGCTATCCTCCCCGGAAATTTATTGATTTATAAAGCGCTTTACACCAAATAACCCGCACAGAATACGTTTATGCACGCAGTTATTTTGCATGATATATATAGGATGTTAGGTACCTCATTTTAGTGTTTTCTATGTGCCTGATTGAAGTTTGACCATTGACTGTTTTATATGCTGTGTGCAGTTTTATGGAGGCTTTCATCTGAATACATGTATGACGTGCATGATGAATAAGGTGAACTAGTGTCGCTCTAGGGCAGGTGGGGTGTTGGGTTTCTAGCTGTTATGCATTGCTCGTTGCAACATAACAAGGGTCCCTTTACTAATTCATAATTCAGTGTCCCACTCTGTGATGTAGTTACTCTGGTGTAAGCAACGGTCTCAGTCCAATACTTGGCTTCTTCTGCCCCCTTGTGGATAATTAGGTAGCTCTTTGTTTCATATTATCTTAATTAGTGCTGCGAGTACAGCGCGTAACTTCTCCAAGAAGGGAGCAGTGTTCCTGGTGTCATTCTGACACAGAGATAATATGAAGCAAAGACCTACCTTACTGGATGGGGCATACGAATACCCACCTGTTGAAGAAAACAGGCGGACATTACTAATAGCCACTCAGAGGACTCCCCAAGCGCAAATATGAACTTTGCTCGCAAGTATACATAGGAGTTAGTCTCCTCTCTACCCACACAGGGTTCGAGCCGCACAACGCAAAACTCTAGCACCTGAATGTTCATTTACATGATGACTCAACTATGTGTGGCTTTTCCCCTACCTCGCAGACACCAGGGGAATAATCATGACAAAAACCACAAGCAAAGTCTCACAAACAAATCCTTAACGCGATGGAGGGAAGCGCCGCAAACGGACCGATAAAACGATAATGGTTGCTGAATGATGTGCAGCACCGATGAGGCTTCTGTTTCTATGCAGGATCCAGCCTTTTTTTGAAGTTGCTCATTGGACAGATATGAGAGAATTCATGAGCTGCATTAACCCTAAATATGTCAAATTAAGTATGAACAAAAGGGTGTTATGCTTATTAGCATTTTTCATTTGTATTTTAAATTATGATGCGTATATAAGAATAACATTTTATTTTTGCAAAACTCCCTGTCCAGACTAGTCTGCCTCAGTCTAAGGCACTTGTAGTACAAGAAATAACTTTCGAAGTTTGTTCTGTGAGACACCAAGCGTGTAGTTTTTGTCAATTACTTGATGAGACACGTCACATTAAGACGAACGCTTACGGTTTGTACTGTAATCTAAATTACTAAGCATTACATGTAATGAATTACTGTATGTTATAACAAAACTGTAATCAAATATAGGATATTGCAACCAAATGTTATGAATTATCTTGGTGAATAGGCAGATATTGTGTAACTAGCCTGGAGGAAGCCATAGTTTGGCGAAACAAGAGGCACGTGCACCAAGAGGTTATTCTTGGCTGTTGATCACTACATCTGTATGCAATGGCTACCTAAGATTGCACATGAATGCCCCCAAAATAAATACTGTAACCTTCACATAGTTATTCACCTAATTGAAGCACCTCTAGTTAAAACCAACAAGGAATAGAACTGTTATTTGAATGACTGATCGCAGGCATTGAGTGCCCAAGTGTGAGGGTTCATCCATTTACTCCTTATATTTAGAGCTACACTCAAAGCCTGCCAGTTGCCTTTCCCTCTAGAGGCTGAGGGTCATGGGTGAGAGGATAGATCCCTGAGGGACTCCACAGGTGACAGGTACACGTGCTGATCTGGAGGTATCCATCTGGACAAACTGAGGGTGTTCTACTGGAAGGGTAGAAGGGGAACCAATAGAAGACCCGCTTACCAAAACCGAAACCTGTAAATGAAGCAGTGATGATGTCCTTAAAGTTTGGCATATTTAATCTCCTGTTCATTTTCTGTTCAAATGAAATGTAACCTTTACAAAAGTGCTAAAGTGGGGAAAGCATGCATTTAACCAATCGCGTTCAGATTAAAACCTTTCGAATTAGAAGTAGATTTTGTATCCTACAATCCAAATGTAACGTTTCCTTAAAATACTTGAAAAGTAATGGTTGACAATCCTTCCTCCAACATTGGTTGTTCACTCACACAGCTGGAGACTTGTCAATCCTCCCATCAACACTGGGACATAGTTGTTCACTCACACAGCTGGAGACTCGTCAATCCTCCCTCCAACACTGGCACATAGTTCTTCTCTCACACAGCTGGAGACTGGTCAATCCTCCCTCCAACACTGCCACATAGTTCTTCTCTCATACAGCTGGAGACTCGTCAATCATCCCTCTAACACTGGCACATAGTTCTTCTCTCACACAGCTGGAGACTCGTCAATCCTCCCTCCAACACTGGCAAATAGTTCTTCTCTCACACAGCTGGAGACTGGTCAATCCTCCCTCCAACAATGGCACATAGTTATTCTCTCACACAGCTGGAGACTGGTCAATCCTCCCTCCAACACTGCCACATAGTTCTTCTCTCACACAGCTGGAGACTCGTCAATCCTCCCTCCAACACTGGCACATGGTTCTTCACCTCCCTCCAACACTGGCACGTGGTTCTTCACTCACACAGCAGGAGACACTAAATTACATGAAGCCGATTTTAATAAAGATGATAAACTTTAGCTCTGTTTTTTAAATGTCCCCAAACAGCATTTCTATTGTAATGAGAGGGTGAGTGGGCCCTGGAATTCACTTTGCTGCACCTTAGTTGGTTTAAGCAGCCAACAATATGGTGGTCATCTTAATGGTTACCCAGAGGTTGACCTGCCAGGGGACCCACCCCTCCTCCTGGATGGGCACTGTTGCTGGAGCCCACCCTTGGGCTCAGGCTTAGCAGCGTCTTGTTCCGCCCGCCTGTGATGTCCCAACTGTGGAAGCCACTCACGGCCCCAATAAAATGCTTTTGAAATCTTTTTAACCCGTTGACTCAATTGGTACTGCTCCATTCTACCTGCTTTGTTCATGATTGTGGTATATCGCAGTCTATGGAAGTGTGCTATATGGCAGTCTATGGAAGTGTGCTATATCGCAGTCTATGGAAGATGGGAGTGTGCGTCTCCCTGCCGTCTGCTCTTCCAGAAATGAAATGGCTAGTGGGAGACATGCTGCGGCCACTGTCAAAGCCACATGATGGCATGCTCACACTGGCGTGAATGTGACCTTGGTGCTGCACGCAGGCATATTGAGAGAGCAGCTAACCAGGATATTCAGCTCCCTCCTCTCTTTACGAGGCCTCCCCGGGTTAAATACCCAGACCCATGGGCATCCTGGATGATTCATTTTTAGATGGACGTTTCCCTTAATCCCACTTTCTTGGTGGAAAATGGAGTGGATGTTTTTGCTCATCTGGATTTTTTGTGTTCGGGCTGTATTTGACTTCTTGCATCTCGTTTCGTTCTCAGGTGATGAAGATGATGGGCTTGAACAATGCAGTGCACTGGGTGGCTTGGTTCATCACTGGCTTCGTCCAGCTCTCCATCTCGGTCACTGCTCTGACGGCCATTTTGAAATACGGCAAGGTCCTGATGCACAGCAATGTCTTTATCATCTGGCTCTTCCTTTCCATCTACGCCGTGGCTACAATCATGTTCTGGTGAGTCGCAGCAGCTCTGAGGAACACCTGCCTGCCGTTAAGGACTCATTCTGGGGCAGCACATGCAATAGTTCCATCATCACCCTTAAACTCTCAAGCAGGCACAATAATGTCATCTAGCCATAGCTTTGTATCATCAAACGTTGACAAAGTGTGTCATTTGCACCCTGTGCTTATCTCTGCCATCACTTAAGGTTTACAGAACGAATAGACACGAGTGACAATATTCACTTGAAACTCTCAGGGAATCTGTTCGTTGTCTGCTGTTGTCTGTAGCTTCCTGGTCTCCAAATAGCCGCAAACACCCTATAAACAACTAGATTTAGGTTTCCAAAATGTGTTCTTACTATGGCCATATGACCAGGAACCTGGGCAGTCCCTGATTTTTTTGTCATTATGGCCATTGGGACCGTGTGGTTCCCTAAGCAGGTGCTAATGGTGTTTAATGTAAACATTTTAAAAAAGGAACCTAGTTAGCGGTTCAACGCAGTGCTGTAGTTTCCAAGTCCGTTTTTTATCTTGATGACCGTCACTTCATCTACAAGGAAACTGGGTTGCGAGACTAAGCGCAGCTCTGCGCTAAGCTGCACGGTACGTTTATTTCTTTTTAAATGTCGCTTTGCCTTTAGCACCCACATGTAGTTGCTCGCAGGTGCTAAAGGCAAAGTGAAAATAATAAAAAGAAGAAAACGCGTACCTTTATTCAGTACTGCAGCGCTCCGTCCCCAGACGCGGTTCGGATGACAGAAGAAAGGTAGGTTTTAAAAAAAAATGTAATTTGACCTTTAGCACCCGCGAGTATCTCCTTGCGTGTGCTTATGGCGGTATGGGGAAGGTGGCAGGACGCAAGAGAGGCAAAGGGCAAGGGCCGCGTAGCCACAGGGGAGATCAGAACGTGGGCTTATACCAATGAACCCAGACCGTGTTCCCATCTTCCTGATTGGCCGGTGCTACTTTGGAGTTCTGCTTTTCTTACTTTGTGACAAGTTTACAGCTAGACCTATCACAGCCACTTGTCAGTGCACGCATGTGGCCTGTCAGAATCAGTCTTTGCAAGAGAGGTTTTGCATTAGAGTTGTATAGATTTTTGGCGGGTTAATGTAGAGTGGTTTGAAATCCCATGGTTCTGCTCCTTAATCAGTGTCCTGCTGGTGCGCCTGTCAGATTTCTTGTAACAGAGGCTATGTCCGCAAGCTGTGGGCCACTCCCTTCCATGGCTACCATTCTCCCACCTGCTGAAAACACAAATCATTTGCTTTCCTTTCTTCGTCGCTCCTGGGCTACCATTTTACGACTGCAATTGACCTTTTCTGTTTCCCTTAGTGACCGTGTTAGATTGTTTTTTGCTTTGCATTCAGAAAAACCTGCTAGGATATGAGCATTTTTTCATAAATGAGGAGAGTGCGATTTTGCACTGATGCTAATCCTAGTAGATTCCACAGCTGCCAGCTGCACCAGATGCTAACAACTGCATCAGACCTCTTGAAAGGCACTTCCTTCAGTCAGACCTGTTAATTCCAGCTGTTGTGCCATTATCATCCGATACTGCCCACCAACACCCTGGAAATCCCTACGTATATCAACTTTCTACAGACAAAGCGAACCTGCATCCATAGCGGATAGGATCATCCTCTTACGTTTTAAGTCAGAAAGTGGTGTCTGACATTACCAGCCTAGAGATCCCTGTGTTCTCGGCTTCCACAGGCTGGCTTTGGCCAGATTCTAGTTTCTTGTTTTATTGCTCTTGGCAGCTGGTCTGTATGAAAATTGTCACACCTTCAGATCGGCATTTGTTTTTATTTGTGATTTGGTTTAAAAGCGAAAACTTCCAGTCGTTAAACAACATAAAATGGTATAGTGAATATAGGCATGGGCCGGAAATAAAGAATTCTGAACGCGCCTTTTGTCTGCATTCGGCACAGCAGAAAATGTCGAATCCCAAAATGCCAAACAAGGGGATCAGTAGTGTCCACTGTTCCCCGAGTTTGGCATTATGGGTTTTGGAGGTTGCGGGGGTGTGCTCCGCTTACATTCAATGCAAAGCAGGGGACAAATGTTTTAAAAAAAGCGTTGGAGATTTTCTAAATGTGAAGAAGTCAGCTTCGAAGTTTTGAGAATCGTGCTTTTGGGGGGTGTTTTTTTTCACATAGGTGCAATATTACAAACATGACAGTAAAATTGTAGCATATTTAAGAGGGACAAAGTTGAAATTTAACACGTTTCCACAATGATAATACATCACCAACTAATTCTTATATATAAAGCATTCATTGAATTTAGAATTGACTTGAAATAGTTTAAAACTGTGATAAAGATATTTGATTTCCTTTAAGAATTCTTTCCCAAAATTGATCAGTCGATAAACTTATTTCATTATGCACAAAGTGAATAAAACAATCCATTCTTTTGGCAAACAGAGCCTGCCATTCAATAATCCAATGATATAAGGTTTCAACGTGTGAACCACAAAACAACAGTCTGCATATTCTCGGAATATTGGTTCTGGATCCTTTAAGTTCATTTGTTAAAATTAAATTAAATTTGACTCAAATAAAATTGTTCCTAAAAGCTAGTGAAGGATACTGTAATAAATAACGAGAGATATTAAAAGCTTTCACCTCAACCAATGACTAACAAAACAGATGATACTTCATAATAATTTACCTTGTACTAAGCCAATCAAGGGGCCACAGTTTTGTTTTGCTGCTTGTGGGATTATGAAGTAACTCATCCATATCAGTTTCCAAAAGATGTTAATTTGTTTAAACAGAATGATGACCAGATGTTTAGTACTGGGCACATTCTATTGACCGGAACAGAATGCAGTTGAATGAGTAAGGATCATACTGGAGAGGACAAAATAAGGCCTCCAACTTGTTCCAATTCATATCCAATGATTTAGTCTTTGCCCCAAAAAAATATGCGCGATACCACCTTTGATTTGTAAACCTTGGCATTGGCAATATCAATAATCGGCTAAACCTAAAGTAAACTTTCTTCATTTGCGCTGTCATCACTAGTATGTGGATACATCTTCAAGAGATTCATTTTTATTGCCCATCAAATTGCCAATTGGATGTTCTACTTATATATTTTTTCAGAGGTGTCCTAATCAATATTTTCATCTTTAATACATTAATTTCCAAGCTGAAATCTGCTGCGATAATAGCTACAAAATAATAAAATGTAAGTTCCCACTTCAAATTCAAAGCAGACAGTTTGATACTTGAAGCATCTAAAAGGGAGCTTGGCCTGTAATTACATGGATTAACCCTATCTCCCCTTGTAAACACCAAAATAATATTCAAAATCTTCAATGACGGCGGAATAGACTGAGAAACAGCCATATTTATATATAAATGCCATGGCCAAAGCTCAGGATGCGTTTTGAACATTGCATTTGAAAGACTGTCTCGGCCGAGGGCCCTAGATGACTTACACTTTTTCATCATTGCTAGAACATCCTCATTGGAGAAAACTAAAAACCAGCCACCATCAGGATTAAAAGGGAAATCCTTATAGTTCATAGCCGTTATACCATAGAGACTGTCAAAATGTTCTACCCAACAAGCCTCTGAAATAGGTTGAGCATGAAGATAACATTTTATAATTGGCAACTTATTATTTAATAACCAAAAGGAGCAACCATCTTTACTAGCTGAAGCTCTTAACATGTTCTCTGCATGCTGGTGTAATCTTAAGTAAATCTCTGCATAGACAGAATTTCCACTGGTAACCCGGCTGTTTGTTTACTGTACCCTGTATTATGTCTCTGCGCCCTGATGCCTGCGGGCTTTCAGCGCATTATAAATGCATAAATAAACAAATAAATAAATAAAGCCGTTTAAGGGTTTTTAGCCAGTTCTCTGCATTCTAATGTGAAAAAGGTATTTATGGGTTTTAGACAGTTTTCATAGGCTTGTTTTAGATGTTTGAGCTCCTTAACATATAATACAGAATCCTTTCGAGATTTGGGTCTAATTTCAGATCTCAAATTTTTTTTCTTGCTTGTACTGGAACATCAAAACAGTGATTATGGATTTTCCGATAATAAGGTTGAGAATTAGAACTGTCTATGAGCAGCCTTCTGAATAGCCTTTGACAATACTGTGCAACATACAGAACCTTTCTGCCTCAAACTCTTTTAACCATAATTTCAGATAAACAATTATTTAGAGACTCTGCCAAACCTGGCCTCCACAATACCATTGAATTATGGGAAACAATTTCCACATGGAAAGGTATACTCTGTCACTTCCAGAACAATCAGCATCTCTGTACACAGACTCAAAAGGGAATGATTTATCTCACTCGTCACCTATATCAACAATTCAGAACAACTATCAAAACAGAAATATAATCTAAGGTTGAATGAGATCTAGAATTGTGCCATTTAAACGCAACCTTTTACAGGTACAAGTCCCCACAACTTCATCACATTCTGGATCGCCATGCCACGCCTGTAATATTTTGACGTTTCTGAGACCGTAAGGTTGGAATCACATCTAGTGTCTAAACATTCACATTTGAAGTCTCCCAAAAAATCAAATATCCTTGTTAAATGCCAGGCTTCAGGATTATCAGTAAGTAAGGTCAAAACACATCTACAGAAAACTTTTTTGCATTCCAATACACGTTTAGTAGTAAACAGTTTTCTTTTACATTAGTATCATAATTGATCAAACTCCGTTTGATGGCTAAAATATCAGTAGACATTAACTTCCAGGACTCGGCTAGCAGCCCTAGACCATTTCGTATTGCACAAATAAGGCCCTGAAAGGGCCAACCAAGCAGACCTTTTGTGCGGGAGTAGAAAAAACAGTAAAGCCATCAATGAGAGGAATATCGATTACCCACATTTCTTGGAAACAAGTAATTGAGTGGGCCATATTATGAATACTAGAAAATGGATTCCTCGGAAGATGGGGGTGCCCACAATTATTCCAGGACATAACACTGAGCTGGTTAATAACTTGATCTCAATTCCCTAACTCACTGTTGGCTTTACTAGCATGTAACGAATATAAAACTGGCAACCAGTCAATAATTACTTTAGAGGAAGATTATGTATTTGTGGGAAATAAAATCTGTTGTTTTGAGGCCGATACAGGGGAAGTCCTATTTTCAACAAATCCATGCAATCATATGGGACCGGAGCTTCATGAATCCTAGACAGTTTGCTTGTTTACCTACAGTATTCTTGTCACCCATTCTTTTAAATATATCATAACCTAAAAGTAGGAAAGATGGAGCTTCTTCAAATAAAATAGTGATAAACAAATTGGATCTAAAATGTAAAATCACCAAATCAGATTTGCATGTCGAGAGCAAATCTTGAAACTGGTCTGCTTCACATTTGGAGTTGATTGCTATCCCTCAGTTGATTTTGTATCTGCAATGACTGAATGACCGTATAGTCTGACGTATCTGTCTCTTGAATATCCACATCAACACAAATCCCAGAGTACACATACGGCTTAAAGGCCAGAGGTGTTTCTTTTATTGAAAGGAGTAGAATCCGCTGAATCAGGCAATTTGGTTGAGGCAGCCGAGGCAGTAGGATGTAATTCACTGAAACCAGATTTAGTCCTGGGTACTTAATTCAAACATTAATGGGTCTTTTACAAACAGAGTCTTTTAGATTCCAAAGTCTGAGACTGCGAAGATAACAAGGGCTTTGCATTGCTTGTGGCACATTAGCCAAAGCTGGAATAGCTCAAGGAGGGTTATTAATGATTACGTTTCAATACACTTCTCCATGTTTAGCAGCTATAGCCTTGTTGGTGTTTAGCACATATGTATCTATCTTGATAAGAGTGCTGCATTAAAATACTTGGGTTAAATTCTGAATCCTCCTGAGTTCGAATAGAAGCCACAGGTTTCAGGAAATATTTAATCAAATTATTTCCTTCCATTGGTTTCTGAGCAGCTTTAGGTAACGTACAGAGTTTCTTCTTCTTTCTGGAGCAAATCTGTATCAGATTAGCCCCACTAGTCGATTGATTTTGTGCTCCAGAATAGAGAAATTTGCATCCAGTGCAATAGAGTATTCATTTGATAATAATTGTTGTTTTAGCCCTCCCAGGAATTTACGTGATCCTTTTATTTAGATTTGGGAGGATTATTTATGTATTTATTTTATTAGGTTTGGATGAAGTAATCAATTTAAGAACCAAAGATAGAATGTTTCTCAAGGTTACCCGGTGGATCATCTATAGCAGTTAGCAATGCAGAAGATTTTAAGTCTCCACATGTAGTACCGACTTCTCATGGCCATTATTAAATCTCACTTAGAGAACCACTGAGGCAGGAGATTTACCATTATGTGTATCACTTGGTTCTGAATAAATACAAGCTTCCAAGAAAGTCGGTTTAGCTGAGATCGAAGTAAGTGTATTCTTTTGGTCTTTCAAATCTTGGTTTATATTTTCATAAAGTTTCACTAAAGAATTCAGGCTGAAATTCAAAGTGAACAATGCAGACGGGGCTGTGTCGAAGTGTGTAAATCAGGAATTAACTTGGGGGAATTCAGTGGAGTCAAGAAGGGTTGATAAGAGAAGGCACAGGGTTCAAGGACTTTAGAGCTTCCCGAGGCATACAAGGAGGGAGATCTAGATAATCGAGTCTCAGTTCCACCTTCATAAACCTGTATAGGTACAGGTTCAGTGCAGGTTTTAGAATCTGTCATTTTGCCTGTACCTAATAAAGTCCTGGTGACTACAGTGGTGAACGAGACCCACGCTTGTAATCCCCTTGTTTCCTAGAAGCCACCAGTGCCTCTAGTAGTTGGGTCTCCCCAATTAACTATGATTTATCAAGTTCTGGTTGACGCAGAAAATTCAAACGTATGGTTAATTTGAAAGTTGGCAAACAACCGTGGCCCGTTTTAAAATTTTTAACAAGATCTTCTGTTGCACTTGTGATGTTCGACAGCATATCGCCAACTTAGATAGGCATCTGGCAGGATGGTCAAAGCCAGCGTTGTTTTGCAACGCAATGCATATGCATCGTGATGACTCCAATAGAGTCATCACGGATTCCCAGGCGGGGACCTCCTCCCATGTGGCCAGGGGAAGGCAGCCGCTACCTGATCCTGACCCTGGGGGTAACTATATGAGGGAGAAACACACGGGAGGAGAAGCCTACTAGGGAGATATCATGGCTTAATTGAATGAACTGCAGTGTCCTCCCCTTTCCCATGAGGAAGATTCACTGACCGCCAAGACCTTAATGGCCTTCTGTCTGCTAATGGTTCCCCCTATAGAGGAAGTCAAGAAACCTTTTCTCTACACTACTCTGGGCAGGCCCCCACCTTTAACCCAAACAGCCACAACACTTTTTTTTCTCTAATGTGCCTTTATGTGACATCCGTGAGAAAATATATCTAAGCGTTAAAAGTCCAATGACATCCATGGACTCCATTTCCCATAACCAGCCAGGTACTGGGACGAAGAAGAGAATGAGGGAGTTTGTGCAAAGTGACAGGAGCTCGAAGTACAACACGCAGGCTAGTTGTTTTTCCAAGTCTTCAGTGCACAGGATATTTAAAGATGTCGACTGTGAAGCGCATTCCTACAGACCTTTTTTTGTTTGCATGTAACTTTTAACATGTTTATAGATGTAATAAATGGCCCTTCAGGGCTCAGGAAATCCACTTGACCACTAGCAAAGTTGTATACCTTTTCGGCGCGTTGAGTACAATTTTAATGGCACTTGACCCTGTGGTCGAGTGTCCCTTCTAAAATGTTCGTAAGTGCTAAATACACTGTCCATAGCTGCCCTCTAAATGGCAGCAGTGCATCATGTTGATCCAATTACTTGGAAGTCAATCTGTGGCCGTCTACCACTCAAGGCAGTTGGTTATGGTACTTTGGGGAGCTCTGGAGCAGCTCTGAGGTCGATGTGTTCTAGGAATACAACCACACAGTCATCATGCGGCGAGTTTAGAGAAATAGCTTCCAACTTGTAACCAAATGGTGCTTGAAAATGTCACACAAAATAATAGAACACATGTACCACATAAGGAAATCTTTGTGTAGATGTGTACATTAATTATCCTCATTAATTACATTAATTGTCTAAATATGCTGTTATATGCATGATTATTTTGTTCTTGAGGGTCATTGGTGTGTCACGGTTTTCCCATTTTGGATTTTGTCACTTTGAAAATTGATGAATCTTTTCAATTAATGTATTCATTAAATGCCACTATGTACATATCTACACAAACATGTCTTCTATTGGGTTGTGACATTTTCAAGCAGCATATAGATACAAGCGGGAATCTATTTCTCTCATCTCTCTGCATGATGACTTGGTGTGGTTGTATATAGTCCAGTCCAGTGTTGTCATTGTGCGGCTTCCTCCAAGAAGTTGCCAGGCAGGAGCAGGACATATATTCATGCTAATTCCCCCCTCTTCTGGTGACGGATGTGTTCTGCAAACCAAGGTGTCGGACTCTCTAGGTGTTAGCTTGCTTCTGCTTTCAGTAAGACAAAATTAGAGGAACGGGCACTGAGACATGGCCGGAGTTGGCAAATCAAAAATGAATCATGTGCCTTAAAACTGGTGTGGTACAGTAAACATCTTACATTACACTAGTCAGTATGTCAAAATACTCCACATGCCCTTCAATGTCCCAGAGACCCCTTGATGTCCACACTGTAACTTGCTAGATTAAAGTCCATTGTGTATGGGATCATTTATTCTAATCCTAACTCAAACCCTAACTTTTAGGCTTATTTTTACTATAACTCGAACCAAAAATCTATTGCAAACGCTAAGCCTGCCACTCAAATGCATTACGACCCTCATATCAGCCTTGCCTAATAGTGCTTCACATGTAGGGAATCGTGTATTCTCAGCGCACTACAGGAAATTGTGTTTCAACATTTCCAGCAGGTGGAGAATATTGCAAAGGCAATTGAACATTGCTGGTAATGTTTCTTCATGTGTCACCATCGTTTTTCAATACAAAGAATACTATTCCATCAATGTTTTGAGGCCTGCACTTTGAGTCTTACTATTTAGGTGTTGCACGCTTTTGCATGGTTAGCCCAGTCTTATGTACATAAATGTGTAAATATGTTTGAAGGCTAATTGTCATCACAGATGTTTTAAAACCTTGCGATTAGCAATGTGTTCATTTTGAGATGCGCGAGTGATGTATTGTGCTGCTGGGGGTACATTGGTCTGTCCCAAACTGTGGCTGTTCCCTACTCTAAGGTTGCTGTTTATGATTTTCTTAGTGGTTATAAAGTAGGTTATGGTGAGGAGCTCGGTGTTATCTCAGGTTTCCTGTTGTCTGTCTATTGAGGTTACCTTATTTATCCTTGTTTTTTTAATAAGGTGCCAAGCACAGCAGGGCCTTCAAAAAGGAGTGTGATGTTCACAGGTCTAGGAATCATACCTAGTGATACGTGCAAACATTACGAGACAAGCACTGAGTGACCTCTGGAGAGATGAATGCATGCAACAATACTGAAAGGAATTGTGCAAGGGCCAGGGTGAGGTTACAACATGCTAGTGGAAAGGACGGACCACCACCTCGGAATTGAATCCAAACAATGTCTTCTGGAACGTTTTCAGCTTTTTGCAGAGATGTGTGATTCTACACAGCTGTGCTGGTTCCAGCTACATCATTCTAGAAGCAAGCGCCAGATGAACCAAGACTTGCCTGCTTAGCTTTCTTTTCCCAAAGGCAGCCTCCAACAAAATCCTTGAGCCAGCCGATCTCGGGCGCCATGGTCGGTGGGGGTTGATTTTTCTGTTGGAGGTAGCCTGGCTCCTTTGTTCCAGTAAGCTTTGTGAACATGATTTGAGGGTTTTAAGGTTGAATAAGACAGATGGTGAGCCAATGCAAGCAGAGAAGTGCAGATGTCAACTGGTCCCATGGTTTAGAGTCCAAGGGTGAGCATGGCTGCTACTTTCTGCATTGATTGGAGTTAATGGGTGCATTTTCTGTTAGAGCGGACCAACCAATAGGCCATTCGTGAAAAGGACGATGCCAGACAACAGCACCTGGATCCTTAGTCATATCCTAGGGGTGGGAGGATGCACCATAGAATGTGGCATTGGAACTGGGACTTCTTTGATAGTTCTTGGATTTGAGGTGTTAATAGCAGGAGACTGTCAAATAAAAGTCCTATGTGTTTTGCAGATGTTCAGAGGGAGGGAGCCTTTTGAGGAGGGTCAATCACAGGTGAGAGGAACCGGAGTAGTTTTGAAGATACATGGTTTCCTAGCACTCAGGGTATCCGGGTATGGTGGTTGTTTATCATCCTGTCCTGAAATTGAGGCCACCATCTATGGTTGGATGCAGAGGAAAGATAGTGAGCTAAATAATCTGGGTAAGGCTCTCGCAACCAGGACTAATGTCTGGCAGAGAGACTCCCAGGACCCCTTTTTTTTTACATATTGAAGTAACTTTGGGTCTCACCCTAAGTTACTAGGGGAAACCAGACTTGGACCCCTTGCTCACTATTCTCAGAGAGGCACAGCTCCACTCTACTGATGAGGTCCAACCAGACCGAAACACGTGTCTGGGGATGCTGTTGGTACTCATGTTCAGATAATTGCCTAGCATTTTGGTGCTGGACTGCCTTTGGGCATGACAAAGACTGATATGTTTGGGATATTTGTCCTCTGTGAAAGATAGTGAGCTAAAGACTCTGGGTAAGGCTCTCACAACCAGGACTAATGTCTGGCAGAGAGACTCCCAGGACCCCCCTTAGGAAGAGGAGGAGCCAGTCAGTGAGAGGAAGTGGCAGTTAGTAGATTATCTGCATAAATCTGAAAGCTGGCAGTGAGTGTGACTTAATAAGGGTTTGGAATATTCATTGAGTAACCAACAGGAGAGAATGGAACCCTGCAGGACTGCACAGACTAGTTAGGCAGATTTAGTGAGAAAGGGACCTGATCTTTCTTGGGTATTTTTATCAGCCAGGAAGGATGAGACCAGCTCGAGGGCAGATCCCAAAACGCTGAAGGAGGTCTAAACATGTCAAAAGCTTCTGAGACGTCCAGGCGTTTGCCAATAGTTGGCTTTTTGGCATCCAGTGACCTTGGGATGTTATCTGTCAGGTAGATGTAGAGCCAAGTTGTGCTAATGAGCTTCACTGTATGTCGGGTCATCACCTTCTCGGGGACCCTGCCAATAAAGGGGATCCTGGCAATGTGCCCATAATTTGCTGGGTTACTCAGATTGTAGTTTACGTTTTCCTCAAGGTCTGACGGCAAATGCCAAATTCCAGAGAGCAGTTGCCCGAGGTTCTAATTCTGGTGCAAGGGTGTGGATGTTGTCCTTGATAGTTTTGGAAAGGTAAGAATCTACCTGTTCAGAGGTGGTTCATGTTTTTCAACGTGACAGCCAGAGCTGATTGGGAACTAGGAGTAAAGCAATGGAAGGTAGTATCCACAGGGCGATCAGGGCTCAGGAGAGCCAATGGACTCGCATTACTGGTGGATATGGATTTGATATTGTTTCAACCAAGAGAGAGGAAAGGGAGTTTGCCAGAGCCTGGGGGGCAAACTGGGATGAAGCACATTCTGAGCGCTACAGGAGTTTGTCTATCAGGAAATATTGTGCATAGAGGTTAGAAGATGAAGAGATGAGATCCCTATTTATCAGGAGGGTGATGGCTTTTGCGCTAGTGATGTTCCATGGGCCTGTTTCTTCTTTTGAGCAATGCAACTTCTGAGTCAAACCAAGTTATGTTTGGAAGGGGGCTTGAGTTTCTTGTTTTGTCAGTCACTTGTATATTTTGCTTTTCCATATATATTGTATGTTTATCGAGGGAAGATGTGTTGTGTCGTTTCTCCGTCCTTGATGTGGTAGATGAAGGATTTAATCCCGCTCTGTGTTCTTGGCATCTAGGTTCTATCTGTTGATAGGAATGGGAGTATTCTCCTGGTTGACAGCTGAGAGCTACCAGGGCAAGCACTGATTGTGAGTGTCTGCATGCCCGTCATGTCTTCACGCATACTGGAGCTGTAACAGCAATCGATTTCATTTCTATGCGTGGATCCAGAGTCACCCATGCCAGCAGCAACTCAGCATCATCTTTCCAAATGTAATATAGCTCCTCCAATCTCTATCCTTGTATGGTCTAAGGCCTTTAAACAGCATTAGTATTGCTACTGTGAGGAGGTTGCAAAGCAGCCTCAGGCAAGCTGAACACTTAGCTGGCCTTAGGGACAGCAGGACCGCTAGGTTCCTCTTTTCTAAATGTCCTTACTTGCTATAGGGCAAAGCTTGGAGCCAGTTTGCTTCGACTTCAGTTGTTATGCAATGACCACCACACTGACCACCACACTCTGGTAATTATTCTGTTTTTGTTAATCTAGGTTTTATCATGTCAAAGTTGTTAACACTCGTTGTATCGTGTACCGTTACCTTTGTAATTTCCACCACATATTTGTGCCTTCTTCTCTCTTCCATTTAGCTAATTTCTCTGACCTCTCCTCCGAATCATTCATTTCCTTCCTCCAACCTTCTCTTCTTCCTATTTTCCCTACAAATCAATTTCTCACTGGGCCTCATTTCTCCCCTACTCCTCAGACCACCTCTTCACACTCGGTCTTACATCGCTTCCTCCATTATATCGCCTCCCTTCATCTTTTCAACTCTTTCGTCTGCTCTCCTTGTGCAGTTTCCTCGTGTCCGTGGTCTACTCCAAGGCGAAGCTCGCCTCGGCTTGTGGAGGCATCATCTACTTCCTGAGTTACGTCCCCTACATGTACGTCGCAATCCGGGAGGAGGTAGCCCATGACAAAATCACCGCCTTTGAAAAGTGCATCGCTGTGAGTAGTTTCATGTGTTAATTTTACATTTCTTTAAATCTCCCATGTGTGTTTTGATTAGCCTTTTTAATGTTACTGACTTCTATGTGCCAAGGCAAGTGTGTGTGTAAATAGATGGCCAAGGAACAACCTTTATCAAACATCCAGCTCCTGTATTGATAAGGGCATTTGTCACTTAATGTGGCTTTTTAAGCAGCACTAATGGGAAAGAGGTTACCTCAGCCTACCCTTTGTTATTCCGCCATTAACCAAAAGCCTGCCCTATGCCCTCACCTGACGCCCCCATCTTGTCCTCTGTTGTCGTTATGTGTTGTATGTTCAAGGCATTTAACAGGTTTAGGACTAAAGCAGCGTTTGTGCAGTTTAGAAAGCTTTTCTATATAAGATTTTGTGTCCAGCACTGGCCTTAACCACAGGGTTTCAGCGCACCTGTTTCTACAAACATTTGCTTGAAGTTTGCCAATATAGTTTTTTCAAGTAACCTAGGTCTCGTCTCCACCGTCTTAATTTTACATGCATTTCAAAGGAGCTTCCAGGCTGTTTTCAGGAATCAAACAATGGGTGGATTATAGATTTAGCCAAGAGACGCTGCCCTGGGTGAAATTTACTAAGTAGTGTTTTTTCTTTGGATAAAATAAAAACAAAAACACCTCCCAAAACGGGGTATTTGTTTTTGTTTTGACTTTATAAAGATAAATGTACTGATCCTGTGAGTTTAATTCCTTACTGTTTCAAGAGTTATTTTTCAAGTGTTGCCAAATCCCCTAACCTTTTACACTTAGTTTTAAAAAGGGGGATACTCTTGCTCTAGGCATAGTATGAGACCCATTGGTTCAATTTGTATTCTTTCTATAGCTTTTAATTTTGTTTTGTGTTATATGCTATTTTTATACTCTGGATACTGTTCTATTGACCCCCAACGGTGGCGCTCCAACACTGTAATAATGTTTGAGTAAATGTGTTCACCGCTGCAACCGACTGATCTGCATAACTGACCTACCCTGTTCCAGTCCATTGATATAAGGGATGTTGATAGACCAGGTTTCTGCAAACCTTTGGCTCTTCAGATGTTTTGGACTTCAGCTCTTATCATCCCAAGCCCTCATAGTCAATGACAAGGGATCATGGGAGTCCCAGTCCGAAGCATCTGGGGAGCTGCAGGTGACAGATCTTTGAAATATAAACATGAATAGCTCCCTCTCTAAATGTTGGTAGTGTTACGATTTGTGATGCCTATGCCTTTACACACGTTTTGGATGATCTTGCATCGATATTATCTGATCTGCCATATCTATTCTCTTCATCCCATGGTGCCTCAGTCTCTCATGTCCACGACAGCCTTTGGACTTGGTTCCAAGTACTTTGCATTGTATGAAGTAGCCGGCGTTGGAATTCAGTGGCGCACCTTCAGCCAGTCTCCGGTGGAGGGTGATGACTTCAACCTGATGTTGTCCATGATGATGCTGATCATTGATGCTGTGGTCTACGGCATACTGACGTGGTACATCGAAGCTGTGCATCCAGGTGCTCAGAAGCTGTGTGTGCGCATGTGCATGTGTGTGTGTATTTGTGCATTTGTGTGTGTACACAATCTTTGCTAGTTTGTGGACAAGGGCAACCGCATACTCTTTAAACTTACTGTCCCAGGCATTGCAGCTACCATGAGAGTGCCAGGAGTGTTATCTTCTGTAATTGCATATGAAACCAAAATGCAATGGTGCTGTTTGTCCAAGGTACCTGTGCTTACTAAACTATCCTTTAGTATTTTGATGAGTATTTCTACTTCTATAACTTGGAGTGGCTCCTCCCTAAGTCCACATAGCCTTCACTCCCCCACCCTACCCGAAACTCTGTTATCTGCTCCCTACTGTCTCATCCCCTGATTGCTTGCAGATCCCTTGCTGCCAATTGCCCACCTTCACCCGCCCCCGAATGCTGCTCCCTTTTCCTCTGCTTCCCTCACTGTGTTCTTCCCCCTATGATTGTATGGCGCTCCTTTGTTTCGCAAAGCTAGGTCTGCGCTCAATAAATACCCTAATATTAATAATAATAATACAAAATTTTAAAGAGCCAAAGGTAGGACACATCTGACACATGCAAATGACTCTCATGTTTGTAAATATAATGTATTTGTCTAGTCACAATTGAAGAGCACATATATTACAAATGTTCATAAACCCTTGAAATGTAGAAATATTGGCATATTGTGCCCTTATTCTGCAACATATTATTTGAGTATTTGCTATATACTTGAATCCTTTATCATTCTCATTTTCTTTTTTCTTTTTTTTCTGTTTGATTTTACTAAACCAACAGTATACACCGACACAACGTGGTAGACGGTCAAAACCAGTGGTCGAAGTGAGCGGGAGCGGTCGGGAGCGGTCCTCCTCTACTTTTTTAAATGATCTTTTACAGCTCCTATACTTTTATTTTAAAAAGGAACCGTTCCGGAATGGTTTCATTTTAAAATAAAAGTGTAGGAAGATGCTGAAACTTGCATATTCAGTACACTGCACCGACCATTCCCTTGTTTGGGGGTGTGTATTGTGTGTGGGAGGGGTGTGGTGGTGGGGCTTGTGGGGAGTGGGTGCAGGCCAGCAGCGAACATAGTTCCACTACTTCTTTTTGTACACTTCGACCACTGGTCAAAACGCAAACAAACCCAAAGTCATTCAAATCCAACCAATTGCAATTCATCTTACCAATACAGTTCTCTCTTTTTTTTGTATATTGAGTGTTTTCATTTTGTGGAACTATCAGTGGTCGTAAGTAGGTGGAAGCGGTCGGGAACTGTGCGCCTATACAAATACAACTCCTTCAATATCGAGAATTCCACTATCACAGCCTCCACCGCAGTGAAAACTCTTGGTGTATACTTGGCCTCTACCCTATCAATGGACAGACAAGTTTGTGACATCTCATCAGCTACACTCGCTACTAAAATCATAAATGCAGTAAAACCCCACCTATCACCAAAAAACTGCCTCAACATTGCTAGAGCCACAATTGGCGCAAAACTTGACTACTGCAACATCCTACTCCTAGGCACATCTGCAAATAATATAAACAGATTACAAATTGCACAGAACAACACCCTTAGAGCCGCTCTGAGCATCCCGAGGAGAGAGCACATCTCCCAGGCAAGGAAAGACGCCCACTGGCTCCCTATCAAAGAACGCATAATATTCAAGGCCCTCATTATCAAGCACAAATGCCTTGTCCAGACAGCCTTGGCATACCTTACAGAGTTCACCAAGCCCTGGCCCACAGACCAAACCATGACCAATACGCTCACTTACTCTCAGTCCCAGCCTTCAACTGAGAAAAAGGCGGCGGCACCAGCTTTGAAGTCCTAGCCCCAAAAGCCTGGAACGCGCTCCCACCCAGCCTAAGAAATGAAGAATCCCTTACAATATTCAGAAAAGTGTTCAAAAACAAAGCTATTTAACTAGACCATTCGCTAATGTATTGCCTGCAACCAATTGTTCCCTTGTAACCTTGGAACACCACCAGCTATGCCATGTTAACCTTTACTATTGCACATGAAAGGCTATAACTTGTATACTGTGTTATTAAGTGAACATTCTGTAACAGCGCCACAATGCCTACGGGCTGCGGGGCGCTTTATAAATCCAAATAAAATAAATGAATAAATAAATATACTTCTTTTAATTAAGTTTTACCGTTCCAATACTTTTATTTTAAAAAGAAACCGTTCCGGAATGGTTTTGTTTTAAAATAAAAGTATAGGAAGAAATTGAAACTTGCACTTACAGTGCTCTGCACTGAACGTTCCCCTAAACAGCAGGAGCATGTGTTTTGGGGTTCGTATTGTGTGTGGGAGGGGGCGTGGTGATGGGGTTTGTGGGGAGCGGGCCAGGCCTGTAGGTAACATAGTTCCACTACTTCTTTTCGTACACTTCGACCACTGGGCACTATTATAAATGTATCTGTGCTTTGACTTCTAAACTTAAAAGATCTGTCTGTGGCATCATTAAAAGAAGAGTAACTCCATATCATCTATCCCTTAAAGGTTGTATTTACATTTTAAAGATGGCTGATTATTACCTTTGCTGAAGTTGCGACCTGGACTGCATTTACGGGATGCTCTAGTTCACCATTCCATCCATGATCTAAAAGGCTACTGAATTGGAAACTATGCGGCATGTACTTTTAGAATGCATGTCCTTCTGTGGTTCCTTCTGACTCTTTGTTGTTCTCCTGGAGCACTGAAGAGAAATGTAAAGATAGGATATGAGGTTTAGTGCATTTCTAAGGGGAGCACATATGGGGTAAATTGCCTTATCTTGTTAATAAATAAATTACTTTCTTGGACACTGTTCTGTAAACTATTCCTGTTTTTGGCCCAGCATATAGAGGTAGTACAGTAGTTGTATTTAATACACAGACATTGTCTAATACGTTAAAGATGATCAAGAGAGAATTAAAAAGAAAAGAAGCAAATAGAGTAGAAATAGGATGAGGACCTGGGTATCCTGTGTATAGAGATAAAGTAGAAGGAAACAGCATTGACCAGCTGCCAAGGAGGCGATATGAGGATCAATCCATGTAGACTTACAATGGACACATGTATTCCTTCATAGAGAAGTGTGTTGCTAGATGGAATCTGATACACCATAGCAATGGCATGAATATGTGTTTATGGGTGGCTTAAGAATAGACTGATAGGTGAATAAAAGGATTGTCTAGTAGGTGCCATTTATTGAGCTGGGCAGAGGCCGTCATGTAGGCTGCGCAGTTAAATACACAAGATTGGTGCTGTGAAGGATTGGTGAATTGGCAAAGGGACCATACAGAAATGAATTGGTGTATAGTCTGAAGCCCACACTGCTTGAAAGCTGAAGCGTTTGATAGATTGGTGACACTAAAATTTAGAGCTGGAAATGCAGCTGATTGGTGTTAAACATGATTATTTCTCAAGATTTCTATTTGTTTAAAAGCAGACTCATTGATTCAAACTCAAATAAATATGATGTAATTGTACCTGTAGAAAATAATAAGCACCCATATCTGCCATTTCATAGGTAGAGTCAATTCAGATCAGTGGTTTATCAAACAATAGAATTGCATGTATTGTTAGGATGAGGTCATACTTGAGATAACATGACTCTACCTAGAGAACCTCTGACATACACGGCCACCTAGAGCCACATGTGAGAATATTTGATTAGGTGTCTCTTCTGGCAGACACCGGAGAAATAGACTGTAGGAGACTACTGTGACTGCAAGAGGGGCAGAGGGTTCAGTTGATTGACAATTCACTATTTTATTGACTAGCACCTTCATTTGCACCAATCAATAGTGTTGACATTAGAAGGGATTTGTAAATTTACTGTACATAAACGGGCACATATGCCGACAAGTAGCCAATAAAATGATACATTGCTAAATAAATTGAAATGTGTGGAAGTAAGTAAATGGGATAGAATAATGTCTAGAAATGCAACAAAGACGGGCAGAGAAGTGTTGCTTGGAAACATTACTTTGAGTAATAACCTGCAATGTATCATGCTTGGTCCATATGTCCTTGTGCCCAAACTCATCTTGGTGTCCAGCTTTCTGATGTCTGTTAAATTACCAAAAATGTTCTTTCTTGTAGGGATGTATGGTCTCCCTCGACCCTGGTACTTTCCATTACAGAAATCCTATTGGCTTGGAAGTGGACGCATTGAGACATGGGAGTGGTCATGGCCCTGGTCCAGAACCACTCGCCTTAGCATCATGGAGGAAGACCAGGCCTGCGCCATGGAGAGCAGGCGGATGGGTAAGGTTGGGAATTGCAGTATTGGATAGGATAAAGTTTTGTTTACGTTAAAATGTTCAATCCCTTTTCTTTTGCAACATAAGTAACTACTCTGGAACCATTATTGGTGTATTTAAAGTATATCCTGGGTGGAGGCCAGTACTTCAATCTGTGTAGAATGTCACTGAATTATGTAGTCCCATCTCAGCAAATGTTCCTCTTCTGGATATTCAAATATCAAGCATGTCTTAGATTATCACCTGTTTTAAATCCATGCTCCTAGGTTAACAGTGAGTGGTACCTTGTGTGATTAATATATATGTTTCACAAAATCCATTTATACATTTGTCAAAAAGGTGGAAATGTTGTGTCTTGTACCAACATTCTTTTGCCCTTCTCAGCTCTGGTAGAACATATTGCTTCGTTCTCTTTGCAGAAGAGACTCGTGGGATTGAGGAAGAACCAACCCATCTCCCTCTGGTCGTGTGCATAGACAAGCTGACCAAGGTGTACAAGACTGACAAGAAGCTTGCCCTGAATAAGCTGAGCCTAAACCTCCACGAGAACCAGGTTGTGTCATTCTTGGGACACAATGGAGCAGGAAAAACGACTACCATGTAAGTTCTCATGTGGCAAGAGAACAATCGTATAACGCCTTCAGGACACACCATTATTCCTGCAGTCCCAGAGACAGACTACTACTGTCTAAGAACTTAAAATGAGAAGCCAAGAAATACTTGGCATGAGATAACCTGAACTACTTCATCCAGGAGAGCTGAGGTGTGTCATTCCTAAGGCACAACTAAGGAGAGAAATCCATCATTGTAGAAGCAAAGTAGTAGGGCTACATGGGCAAAACAGTATGCTTGCGTTCTGAAGGCATGGCCACAAATTCTCACGGCAGAATGAATATGACCTGCTAGGGAAAAAAGGCCAAGAGATTCTTGCAAGGATAACAAGTATTAATTATACAAAAAATAGGTATGACAGTAAGGAACTCTGCTGCACAAGAGCGTTCTGCCAAAATATGGTACAAGCAGAATGTTATCAGGAAACAAATCATCATCAGTGACGTAAACAAATACAGTAAAAACCTGCATGGCTGGTTGGTGAGACCTTATACATGGTCAGCCTGCTCTATAGGAGATGCCAGGCCATTGGCCCCAGCTCTGTTCATCTGGCTGCCATCACGTGCGGTCTGCTGGGCTCATTATCTCCAGGAAACCAAGGTCAAGTTTGAAATGAGTTACTATGTAAGACAATGCTACTCTATCATTATGCCATGCACCTGGGAGGCTCGCGGACTGACACGGGGGAAATCTTGAGGTCAGGCTGACCCACACATTCTTCTCTCATTCTGTACTGCATCATCCACACCCAAGGCTTACACCCTCATTTTGGATTATAATTCATTCTTCCCTGTACCTCGCATTACAAATCTTCTCCTAGTGGGGTTAAGATGATACTGTTGTTTCCTCAGATCTTGAATGGATGAGTATTTTATGGTCCGTGGTCTGGGATCACCTACTATGATGGAATTCAGGGGTCTCAGAACTGGGACAGTGGTGGGTGCCCTAACTCATGGTTGGCTGGGTGGGGGTTGGAGGACTGCTTTGGCGTGAATGTGATGAACATGCACTGTGAGGTACCTGGTACTGTTTCGTGGCCTTGCACAACACATTCCTTCTAGGGATAACACATATTGGCAACAGTTGTGGAACAAAGGAGTGTTTCTATGGAAGCTAACAGCGTGGGTCCCTCCATCATCAGCGCTTGGGCCTATTCAGGTTTCTTCCTTAGGTTTTTGGTCTGTGTCTACCGTGCAGCCATGCAGGCCTGAATGTTTCTACCATAGCTATAAAATGGCACCTGTTTATATGTGTGCACTAAGTCTAAGCATCTACATTTTGTTTAGTTTTGTGTCCGTGCAGGGTCCCTTAGCATGCCCCCTCCACCCTGGCACATCACATGTGTATTTATGGGATTCACCTTACTCTAAAGCGCCTAGGGGGGGTGGGATAGGTTGATCTCCTTCCCAACAGTTCACAGAGCAAGACATGCATTTTGGGATTAATTATAGGGGAAGACTGCCAGTTTCTGCCCCTGCACACCACAAATAATAGGATAACCATGCCAGTTTGACACAGAGAAACTGGGAAAGGGGTATCCTTGATGTTCAGTGGGCAGAACCAAAGTAATGTGTATTCTGTTAAGTTAAAACCTTGATCTTCTAGACCATATCTCCCTGATGCTTCCATTTCCTATAATGTGTTTTATTTCACTATTTAGTCTTTATTTTCATTGGAGGAAAATGCTCTTTGTTTAGTGCCTCCCTGTGCTACATGCCGCATTCCAGTGGCTTACAGCAGTGCCTCCTATACCGGATTCAGCTTACAGCAGGTGATCCACATTGTACCAACATCTAGTTCCTCAGAAACCACAATCATGAAATGTGTCCAAGGATACATCCAATATCTCTAGGGACTCATTTCAGAGGGGAACGTTCTAGACAAATGCATTTTAAAACACCTCTTGGTGAGAAGGCAAACAGAAGCAAGGGTCCATCAGGACCAGAAACTCTTTTCAAACTGAATGCAGTCATTAAGGTACAGGGTAAGATTTCCTCAGGCTTGATTAACCTAACCTAAGACTTGATTGCCTGCACACTGCAGGCAGTGGCTATGCCTGGCCAATGTTTGTCTGGAGAGTCAGCAGAGTGTTCCATCATTCATCCCAACTCCTCCTCTGATTTCTTTTATCCTTTAATCTCCAACTGGTGGGGTTTTGTGAGGTTCTGGAGAAATCCCACTTGATGCTTTTGTGGAATGACTGATGAAGTATCTAACATGATGCCTGATGTTTGCATGTGCAGACATCAATTGTTTAGCTGCAAGTCTCTTTTTGACTGTTAACAGATGAAGTATGTATGAAATGCAAAGTAAATGGCAATACTGCAAAAGCTGTAAGCTCCATAGCTACAACTCCTGTCTGGAGTTGTCCATTCCTTCTGGTTTCTCTAATCCTTGTGGGAACACAAATGCCAGTGTGCCAGGAACAGTGCCTGCATTTTTATCGTCAATGGAGATGCATTTGAAGAAGACAAATGGTTTTTAAAGATTGCCTGGGAGGGCTAATCTCTAGCTCTCCCTCCGGTACCGCCTTCAACTTTGTCACCGTTTTAGAGACATTGATAATTAGTAATGCCCACTTGCTCTGAAAATCGAATAATGAACTGTTTGATTCTTTTACGTTGCTACTCAAAGTTTACATCCATCAAAACGTAAACATGCATCAAAATGGTAACAACTGATTTTGTTGCAAGAAAAAACAGAGTAAAAAAATTAAGAGTACAAAAAATCAAATTTAGTTAATAAACTACTAGAGGTATGAATGTTTAAATTCAGATAGGAATGTAGAATTACAGGTGTGAGTTTTAGTTGTAAAAAAAATCCAATTAGACTTCAGTATAAAGTAGTCTAAAGGGGAAGGAGAAAAATAGGGTTAACAGATAAAAGTGGTCAGTGATATCTAGTGTTAGTCGACAAAAAAGATTGCAAAATAGAGTACCAAATATTGACATTCTTTAATAGAAATGTCACAAAATATCTATTAGAGGTAAATATTTTGAATTACAGGCAGTAATGTAGAATGAAAGGTGTGCGTTTAAGTGGGGGAAAAAAGTCCAATTAGAATTCCGTAAAAAGATAGTATAAAAGGTAGGACAAAAAAGTTGGTTCACAGGTATAAGTGGTCAGAGGGTCGGGGGGCATCCCCACATAAAGGATATTTGCAAGGCAAATGTAGGTAGAAAGTAATATGAGGTTGTGAAAAGACATCTAAAAACCACTATAAGGTCCACTAGATGGCAGTCACAGACTATAGAAACAGACTCCATGTTATTGGGATCAATGTAAAAGGTATGTCATTATTTTTTTTTAAGTTATTTAGGTTTTGTTGGATATGAATTTAGATGTTATGTCAGCGTTCAAATCACATATAACTGTGATCACAGGGTTCGGTAGTGGGGGGTTCAACCCCGTACAGGGTATTTGTAAGGCAAATGTAGATAGAAAGTAAGATGGGTTAATAAAACGACATTATAAACCAACAAAAACAGGAATTACATTATAAAAAGGTCCACTAGATGGCAGTCTCGGACCATAGAAAGAGACTGTATGTAGATATTGGGCTCGATGGAAATGTTACTTTATTTTTTTAAGTTATTTAAGTTTTGTTATATATTTATTTAGAAGTTATACCAGCGTTAAAATCACATATAACCATGTGAATCAATTGATGAAATTAAGTTAATTTCCTTCTTCAATATTTACAATCTTTTTGATTAACATTGATTTTCTGTTCAGGCAGGTAACAAAACAGTTTTGCAATTTAAACCCTTAACAATGAAAATTCCCATTAATTTAGTTAGACTTATCACTGTAGTTAAGCTAGCCAACACATGTTTCACTTGTATGTCTTTTATAATTTCTATTAGACCTAATAGTGAGATTTTTCAGGGATATTCATGAATATTTTATACATGTATATAAGGTTATCCTATTCACATCATATGACAGCATTTCATAAATTCATGTTTAAAGTCATGTGTGCAGTTAGTATATGCTGCAGAATTTCGAAACCGAAAAAGATCAAAGAGAAAACAAAGATTCAGTGTTAGTACCTTTTAGATCTCCTTTAGGGTAAGTATTTCAACTGCACACTTGTGACAATCATAAGATAATACTTATTAAAGATTTTTTAATTGGCTCTCTATTTTAACACCTATTTTGATATAATTTGTATTCAAATGTAATGGCGTGATTACCTGCTCAAGGATGTTCACAAGTCTTGAAACTTCCTTTACTTTTTTTATCCGTATTTATACTTGATCCATTTTTGATAAGAGGTAATATGTATTCCAATATATGATCATAGATCTCAACTAAATTATCTGATATTTGATTTATGCTAGTTACATCATGTTATCAGAAATTTCAATAATAATTGTAACATACCTCTTCAAGCAGTTTTCACAACTCAGTCCTTCATAATGGAGAAAAGTATTTTTTTGAAAATGTCTTATTTTGTATCTTTTCTTAATGGTGTTATGTTAATAAGCAGCAATGCTTTCATGAGTGTAATACTATACCTATCCCCTCCTGATTTTACTAGGGTTAAAATTGCTTTTTCACCTCATTAGGCAACTGCTAAGCTTACATTGTTTCCAAAATATTGGACCGTGGTCACAATCCCCGTTGTCCACCATTTCCGGGTGAATACGCGCCATTTTGAAATGCTTATGTACAGGAGATTTAGAAACAGAAAGAGGGCTTTAACTGCTCGCTATCTCTTGGTCTTACAGTCTGCCATTTTTGAATGGTGTAACACTTTTACACCATAGACGACCATTCAGAATGTGCATTTGAGAATGTTTGAACAACCTGAATTGGAGCTCTAGGTTAGGGTTGCCAGTAGCCAATACAGCCCAAGCTTTCCTCTCACTGACCAAGCCTTTGTGAGTGGTTGTGCAGAATGCTAAACTTAGTTGAATGCATGTACATCACTCTTTTCACGAATGAGTTTATCCCTATTGTACTAAATATAAATGTGCATGGATTCACAGGAAATTTTACGTACAGGTCAGGAGGTTGCTTTAGGTTCAATCATGAATTTGTGCATGACCTGCTTTCCTGCAGGAATTGAGGCAGGTTTGGAGCTTACACGATTCCTTACATCTGGGTTCCTAGGAAGTCCTGTCCAAGACGAGATGAATATATTACTCTTCTCATTAGGTTATTTGATTGATCATTTGAAGAGTGCACCTAATTTGTATAACATTTGATACAAAAAATCTTAAATGTTAGTGTTGATTATAGAGTAGCAATGCAAACTACAATGACGGATTTTTGTATGAGTAATTATAGATGATTATTTTTGAAGGTTTTAGTTAATGGTGATTAATATGGTAATTGTATGATCTTAATGGATAGGTAGGTTTAATATGTGTTTTATGTTTTTAAGAAACTTTTGATATTGTTACTGTTTTGACATTGTGCATGTTTTGTGAATGTTTGTATTACAATCAAAATTAACAATTCTGATACTTTTAATTCTAAATACGTTTCTTTTGGGAATGGCTTCCCTAACTGAGAGCATGAAGAGGTGCAACCAGCAGTGACTTGTGCTCAGTTGGTTCCTGTGTATTGAATGTTTCCTTTATTGCTTCTCAGGTCCATCCTCACTGGCCTCTTCCCTCCCACCTCTGGCTTTGCCACCATTTATGGCTATGACATCCGGACAGAGATGAATGAGATCCGCAAGAATCTGGGGATGTGCCCACAGCACAATGTACTTTTTGACAAGTTAACAGTGGAGGAGCACCTCTGGTTTTACTCCAGACTGAAGGGTATGGCTGAAGATGAGATCCGCAAGGAGATGGATAAGTAAGCTTGCCTTCTTCCTCTTCTTCTTCCCCCAGACAATATATCCATAACAAACCATGTCCCCCATTTCTTCACCTGGTAATATTTTTCAAGCTTTTGTTTTAACTACTTAATCTTCTTTCCAGCATGCCCCTCTTTTCAGGCACCCATCATTTTCCATTCTACCCTTCCCTGTCTGAGCCTCTCCTCTCCTCCCACTTGCATGCTTTTACACTGTACAATCTCCTTCCTTGAAATATCCCTTCTCGTTTTCCACTTTATTGTATTTCTTTTTCTTCTCTTTATACTCAGTTGTTTTCCTTTATCTGATATCATAGTAACTTTTTCCTTCCATTTTAGGTTATCCCTTTGCACCTCTCTCTCTCCTTTTGTCCATCACATGTAGTCCTCTGTGCCTGTTTTCCTTTGTCTCATTGTATCTTCTCTTTAGCTCTCTTCGCATCCCTTGTCTTTCCTGCTATTATTTGCCCTTTCTATACCCGTTTTGGTCACTCTTACCACTTGCCAACTTACTTTCCCTTTACCTGCTTTCTTCTCTATTTACCCCAATTTATCCCTTTCTCTTGATTTGTGCTGTTCCCACTTGATTTCTCAAATGTTCCTTGATTTCTACATGTTTGCATTACTTTCTTAGTTTCCACTTAGTTTCCCTTTTGTCCTTGGGTCCACTACCATTGCCCTTATTTCTCCTTTTTCCTTTGCTTTACTTGCCCTCTTATTCTTTTCCATGCTTCTGACTTTATTTTCTATATTTTAGACTCTGCTCTTTTGCCTTGCTTCACCCTTTTCCCCTGCCTTCACTTCTTGTTTATTCTTGCTTTCTCTTCCTATTGTGTATTTCTTCCCCTTTTGCCCCTTTTCCTTGATCTTTTTCACTCAATTCTCTCCTTTCTCCAGTATTGTTACTCTTTTTGTATGACATTACATGTCTTTTCCTCAGTTTGAAAAATTGGATTTTTCCCCAACACTGATATGTCTCATTTAGTCTTTTATTGCTCCTATGTATTACTGGTTCTTTTTGTTCTCGTTTTTTTTCTTTTTCCTGCTCACACATTCAATTGTTCCATCTGTCTTTTCTTGCTCCAGGATGATTGAGGACTTAGGACTGTCAAACAAACGCCACTCCCTGGTGCAGACACTGTCTGGTGGGATGAAGCGGAAACTATCCGTGGCCATTGCCTTCGTGGGTGGATCACGAGCTGTTATCCTTGATGAGCCAA
Organism: Ambystoma mexicanum; assembly: GCF_040938575.1. NCBI lineage: Eukaryota > Metazoa > Chordata > Amphibia > Caudata > Ambystomatidae > Ambystoma > Ambystoma mexicanum. The sequence goes on from NC_090929.1 coordinate 324,847,247, forward strand.
CTGCTGGTGTGGATCCTTATGCACGCAGGGCCATCTGGGACCTGATCCTGAAGTATAAGCAAGGTGAGCTAGCATGAAAGGCACAATCTGGGATGGGTCATCAAGGCACAGGTGCTTCTTTAGGCCCTGCTGTTGTCAACTTGAAAAAGTGGCTCTCTGACTACATCCTGCAGAAAAAGTGGACCTTCACATTCCACCACACTTTTACAGAGAGAGAGAGGCTCCCTCGAGCTCTACTATGACAATCCCTCAAAAGCAAAGAAGTAAACAAATTAAGTGTGCGTCAATGAAAGCAAAAGATAACTTTTAGACATTGGTAGTAGAAGATGCATGGAGGCCGAAAAATGGCAACCAGGAAAAGGAAACAAGGGTGGTTCTAGTGGAGACTTGGCTGCAGAAGGGCAGAGAAGACAGAAGGGAGTATTTTAGAAGGTGGAACAAAGTAATGGGTCCAACAGAGGTATGAGGAGATGTGTGGAACAGAATTCAGTGAGCATGGATGCTGATATCTGGGTTGGGAGGTGAAAACAAATACATCTGTGGATTGTTGCAAAAACACATGCATTGAGCCATCCTGTGACATCCTTTGAGCCTTCTTGTTTCACTGCACAAGATAACACTCCATTCTCAAGATGGCTAAACAAGCTTCCATCCCAATGTGATGAATCCTGTGGAGTCATCACTGCTCCCCAGCCTGAGATATCCTCCCATATGGCCTGGGGAAGGCCTCCACTACCTGATCCTGACCCTGGGGGAGGTATTAAGAGGGAGGATTGCATGGGAGGAGATGACTGTCAGAGAGATGTGGTGACCCCATTAGGAGAGACGGTGTATTCTTCCCTTTCATATGAAGACCATATAATTCCTAAATTCCTGATGGCATGTTGTCATCATACAAGACCCTCCAGTTGTGGAATCTAAAAACCCTTCTCGCCAGACATCCTAGGCCGAATACCATTCACACTTCATATGTACATAACACCAGCATAACATCTTCTGTCTCTGATGTTTTTGATTTAAACAAAAATGTAAAGTAATGTAGCTTTAAAAAGTTTAAAACTCCTGTGGACTCCAACTCCCATAAAGCCTCAAGTATTGAGATGAGGAAGAGGAGGAAGGATCCATGTGGAATGAAGGAAACCTCCAGTTAAACATGCAGACTAGTTGTCATAATAACAAGCCGCTCCGCTGGACATTTAAACCTGTTGAGCACCTTCCACTCAGAAGAGGAGAAGAGAGCTGCAGAGCGGGCAAAATAGGAGGCGGAACCAACAGCAGAAGCAGACACAAGGAGATGAGCCATGCTGGGAGAGCCAGGTGCTTACAGGAATCCACCTGGGAGCTTACCTTACCAGAGAGATGGGAAACTAGTGATGGGAAACTGGTGCAGAGCAGTGGAAGCCTTCCCAGGGATAAAACTTTACATTCGCTGCATGCCATGATCAAACATCAGTGAGAAGGCCCATAGTAGTTGCGGAACCCGGGGCATGCCGGTAAACATACAACAAGTGAATAATTATTTTGAATACCGACCAAATAAATTGAAAAGACAAACCTTTACAAGCCTCCTTATGTGAAATGTCAATTTGGGGAACATTGGACCAAGCATTGCCACAAGCAAAGAAATACTAACAAAGAAGTTGACAGACAGAACTTGAATAAGTCTCCATAGAGGAGATGTCGATATGGGGAAGTTGGAACCAGAAGTACCTAAAGTCAATGAGGTATAAACAGTGAAGGAGTACAACTTTGTTATCCTTGGATAGAAATTGAACATTGTAGGACGTCCTGGTTAAAGAAGCACATCAGGCAGTGAGGCCTTTTTGGAGAAAGATACCTGGCAGGAAGTATACCAGGGCATCTGCAGGATCCAGAAGGGCGGGGGTTCCTGGCAGGGGAGAATACCAGGTAATCCATAAAACATATGAAAGGAAGAGACATAGTGAAAGATACCTGGCAGGAGAGTAAACAAGGGGATGTAACAAATCTATTGAAGAATTCCAAGCCGTGGAGTATACCAGGAAACCGTCTTTGGAACAGGTGTGTAAAAGAGACACTTTGTCATCTGTGAAACAGTTTTGTAAAATATACATGTTGACATCGTTTAAATTAGAAGAGAACTCTTTTGCTATCTTACAGTGTTGTGTAAAAAGACATTTCTACTACTTCTGAGGAAACATTGTTTGGAAAAGAACACCTTTTGCCATCCTTAAACTGTTTTATTAAAAAGACAATTTAGCTACTCTTAAAGACTCAGGCTTTGAAAATCCTACCTGAAATAATACAGGTAAGGGAACTCCCTCCTGGATTCAAAGATTAATTGAATTTTCATATTTGATTTCTACAGACTTTTTGCTAAGCCAGAATCAAAAACATTTACCTTGCATCTTTAATTGTTTATTTTAGTGTGAGGGTTGGATATGTTTCGGACACAAGGACTGTTTGCATAATTTGGACAAGACACAGACTGATTTTTAGCTTTCGTTACCTAGGTAGGGAACCTCTTTAAGATAGGGACAGAAATGCCTTTTTCCAATCCCTTTAATTTAATAAAGATGTCTAATGTTGAGAACATTACAACTTTGTGTCAGCCTCTCATTTCTGACCCCTCACACCAAGCATGAATCACCTTCAAGCCCTCACCATCGCATACAAACCCATCTATGAAAATGCTGCACGGAATCTGAACACTTTCTTGCATCCCCAGTCTCCACAATTCAATGCCCACTAGCCTTCAGAAAATAGTCTAGACTCATCGTCTTCCTCAACATGTCAAGAGCCCGTATACCTACATTCACAAAAGCCTGGGTTCCCATAGTACACTTCACAAAAAATAACTCGAAACAGGCGTCCCTCCCGGCACATACCTCTAACATGACATCACAAGCGCAGAAGACAGCAATTTCAGCCATTGCATGTCTGGGAGCATCAAGCACTAGTGCATCACTCCCACTTCACCCCACTGCCTTTTCATGAAAGCACGCGTCTGCGGTGTCATTATGGTAGATCGTGTGAGGTAATGGGGGAACGACTGTTACTAGGCATGACTTTCAATCTGGGTTTCCCATGCCTGCCGTCAGACTCTGGTTAAGCACCTCTGCACATTTGATAAGCGGTCCGGCAATGCTGGTGCATTATCAGAGCCTGAAGAAGGTATTGTAGAATGGGGCTTGAATGTGTACATTTTAGATATGCATGTAGGAGGCCTTTTATGTATTAAATATAGTCACCTTAAAGAGTTAATGTGTGGGTGTATAGAACAAAAGGCTTCTTCATTGTATTTTGTACCTAAGTGTTGTGCTTCAGGTTTGAGAAGTGTGATGGATGCCTTTGTGTGACCCTACCTGCTTTTTCTTAATCCCCTAGGCAGGACCATTTTACTCTCCACTCACCACATGGACGAGGCAGACCTGTTGGGTGATAGGATCGCCATCATATCACACGGGAAGCTCAAGTGCTGTGGCTCGCCACTCTTCCTAAAGAGCACCTATGGGGATGGCTACAAGCTGACACTTGTCAAGAAGCAGTCGGAAGCCCGGCATGGTGCAGGTATGTGGTTGCTGATGAGTCTGACAGCAGGTAGGGTGGAAGTGTACCCCATGTACTGAATAGCGACAGGCACGCATGAGCTGTTCTTCCTGCTCATATAGCTATGTTGGGTGTCCTTCACTTCTCAGATGCACACCAGGTAGGGGTATAGGTTCACAAAACAGCAAAATAAGGATGAATTGTGTATTCACCATACTTATGGACACCAGCCACAGTCCCATGTACACCTACTGTCCAGATTGACATCAGGCCAAGCACAGGTACTTAAGTCACTGACTCCAGGAGAGGACATGGGTGTGTATTCAGTCAGTGGAACGAAGGGGACACAATGCACTTGTCTAATTAAGTATCTGTACTGGCATCAGGCAGGTATTCACGCACAAACCAGACCAGCATTTTGCAGGATGTGTGTTTTCACGGGGGCAGTAGGGATGTGTCATAAACAATATTAAGCAGAGAATAGGTGTGATCCCATTTCACACCTTTGTGAGTCATAGTACATGTGTTCATCCTTTGTAAATTAAATTGGCAGGCAGATTTCAGCATGTGCACATTGCGTCATAGCATTCTCTGGCAGAAGGCAGGTATGCATTCAGGGGTGAGGTCAGGTGCCACACCAAATGGGTGTTCACTGGCAGGATAACTCAATGACTTTAGTGTTCACTTCGGATATCTGTGTGCGACCTGCCGTCCCACTTCAAACGGGACTTCATCCTTCCAAGAGAGAGTTGGCTTATAATTAATAACACCAATTACTGAAGTGCTTGGAGGGTTCATTTATGGACGATTCCTCTACAAATAGGTACCCCCACCCTAGTAGGTTTAACTGGGAAAGAATATGCCCCCACTCGCCTGAAGAGCGGCCGATCCTGTTCTATCTGCCATCATCCTCTTACAAGCCCTAAATTACCAGTCACTACCAATCCGGAGCAAAGATCTGCTCCAGCATATATTATATACCTTGTCAGAATTTGCAACATTTAGTTGTTGGAGATAAACCATATGACTTTGTCAATACCCTTGATGTCCTTCATCTGCGCAAGATGCTCAGTACCAGAAGTTAACCGCTTTGTCACCTCTAGTATTGAATCACAGCTCCACAGCTGCATTAACAGTGCACATACAGCTCTCCTCAGATCTATCTCTCCAGATGTGCATGTTGCATCTTCAATAGCACACAAAAGGAGTCACCATGTCAACTGTTCTTTTCTAAATAAAGTTAGAGTGCAAAGAAGAAGTTAAACTGTCCCTCCTCGGAGTACAATTTGGTATCCCCAGAGAGGGTGAGGTGCTGCCTAACTAAAAGGCAGGATAGACATCCCATATACATCTTTCTTCTGAAATATTGGTGTGTGTGTGTGTGTGTGTGTGTGTGTGTATATTGGTCCATGTGCAACCTGTATTGTGTTGTGTAGCACACTCATACTGGGGTGTCAGAACACTAGCAATGGGTCTCGCCTGTCTTTCTGTTCACAGGCACTGGAGAAGTGAAATGGGCAATCGCTTCCAGGCACCACTGTACCCTGAGACAGCCACCTGCTTAGTGCTTGACAGCTGTGCAGTGGTAAAATACAAGCGTGGAAGCCATAAGAGCAAACAAGAAGTCTTGTCTGGATAGATAAGTGGACAGAATTGTTGAAGGCTAATTCCACAGGGAGTACTTTTACCCAGCTTTCCTGCGCCGCAGAAGAGAAGCAATATAGATATGTTTCCATGGTCCTTTTAAAATCTCTGTTTGGCTGTTGGATTGGGGATGGTAATCAGATAAGCATCTCCCAATGCAGCATTTCTTAAAACGGAAGGACCATATTATAGTGGTAGGAAATCCATGGATATAAAATATTTCCTTTAGGAGAACCGGTGCTATTTCTGTGGCAGTGGAGATCCTAGGCAGACGATAGAAATGAGAAATTCTTGTGAGGGAATCAATGGCTACCATTGTGATCATGCAGCTTTCTGAAGGAGATTGATGAACTGCAAAATCATTGGAGATTGTTTGTCAAAGAATTCATGGTTTTTCAGGTTTCTCTAATGTTCCTACGAGTAATACAGTGGAATTATTATTTTGAGCATAGATAACACATGAGGCAAAATACTCTCATGCCCTTTTTTATATTTGGCAACAAGAAATAACATTAAACTGTATTGGATGTGGTAATTATTCCTCTGTGTCGAGTGGATTCTCAGCTGAGTACTCCTGAAGACAAATCTATCATGAGTTGTGTAGTTCTGTTTGTGAGCTGTCTAGCATAGTAGGCCCATGGTGACAATGCAGAGACTACTCACGTTTGTTGGAGGAAGGAGACAGAGTGAATACATTTTTTCAAGCTGACATCTTTTCAGGTGGGCAATGACATACTCCGGACTTCATGGCACTATAAAATGTTATGTGTAATAGGAATATATGTGATGAAAAATGGGTGTTGATAAAACAAATGGCCCAAATGGCTCAAAATGAGCAAAACTGAGATTTCGGTGGTAGGCCCATATTTCCACAGGCGGCAGGGCCCCTAAGAGTAGTGTGATGAATCTGGACCATTCATCCATTCTCCCCAGAGATGAGACACCCCTAGGGAGGTGAGCCCGCTAAGCAAGACCCTTCCTGTGGGTCTGGGCAAGTGGGACCCTACTGGGAGTGGCTCCCTTCTTTGGGGACAAGGACTCCCTTTCCGATCAGGAACTCCCAGTCCGAAACACAATTTCTGCTTATATGGGTGTTGGAAAGACTTTGATATCTCCTGTTATGACTATAACCAACAAGGACCCTTGTTTCACTCTTATGATTTCAGGTAATGCTGAACGTCGTCTGAATGCCATAATCGAAGAAGCCGAACACCTTTATTTGGTTTCTGATGACATACATATGAGCATAGCGGACTGCAGAGAGAGGAGAGTAATCCCTACAGCGAGGTGAGCCTCTGTAGAGACAACCTCCTGTAGGGGTGGACCCATGCCGGACCACGGAACCAGCGGTGGTGTGGAGGAAGAGAGGACTGCTAGCTGGAGGCTGAAAGGCGGGCGTTCTGACCAAGTGAGAGGCTCAGGTCGGAAGAAAGACGGAGATAGAAACATGTCCATCTTTACTGATGGTGCAACCAGGGGAGAGCAGTGGTGGGCCTGGCGCCTGGCAGCTGCCACAGAGACTAGAGGAAAGAAGGGAGCCCGGGTCTTCGAACTCCACACGTCAAGAACCTTTGCCTCTGAGATAAGCACCAACAGGGAAACAAATGCTCCAGAAGTAAAAATTGTAGTTTCCAAGATGGTCAAAACCAACAAAGTTACGGAGACTGGATAAGCACGACCAGAGAGAACTATCCCTTATATCTATGCTGGAAAAGGCAACAAAGGTTTGAGAGCCTTAGAGAACTGAACGGGCATATGCCTTATGTAGAGATACACATGCTTTATGCCAAGGCTGGGAAAGCCGACATATGAGGAACTGATAAGGTTGGACGGGCTAGCCTCCTTCATAAAACAGATTGAAAGGAGTAGGTACACTAAGCAACAAGGTCGTAAAAGCCAACTAGGTGACGGGAACCTGGAACGCCTGAGCAGGCAGACGTCCTAAATCTATTAAGTGGATTGAGGGCCAGTATGCCTAGCAAAGAGTCACAGGACTTTGGGGAGTACAAGTGCCTCAAAGGTTGGGCATAGAGAATTGTGTTAAGTGATGCTGGATGGATTTGAACACTTGTCAAAATCTGAGACAGTAATCTAAGAAGAATCCTTCTTTTCCAATTGAGAAGATAAAACAGTAGAGAGGACATTTGCCTTTTTAAGCAACCAAATCTAAAAAAAGATTGTGAACTGTGTCATCATATTTTGAGACTGAAAACAAGGCATCTAACAGTTTGGGCCAGGCAGAAGCCACAGACCGAGGCTATTGCTCCATCCTCCTTTTTCTTTTTTTAGTTGAATTTTCTAAAGTAGTAGGGCTAGTTAGTTAAATAGGGCTTGTATTCGGGACGGTTTCTTTTGGACTTGATGAGCATCTTTAGTTTTGTTTTAGAAGGCAGGGAACTTCCCGCATAGCAATAGGGCCAGAAAGGCATTCTTCTTTCATTTCAAATAAACACATCTCGCACATCTTAAAAAATCCTAAAATGTTCTTCTTTGGTGCTAGAAACAACTACAATCTCGAGGAAAATGATCACAGATTTCAAAAATAGAATAGAGAATATATCCATGAATCTTTGGAAAACTTCAGGGGCATTTGTTAGGCTGAACGGCATGGTGCAGTATTCAAAATGGCCAAACAAAGTTACAAAGATGGTCTTCTACTCAGCCCCTGTTCTGCTGCAAATTAGATTGAAGGCTCCTCTCGCATCCAATTTAGTGAACATTTTGACCCCTTGTTTGGGCTCAGAGATATCCAGAATTAAGGACATGCGGTCTATATCCTCATATGTCACCTTATTTAGTCCAAGGTAGTCCAGGTCAGGGTGGAGTATATTGGTGTCTCTCTTGGAGATGAAAAATAGGGAAGCACCTCTGGCGATTTGGACTGTGCCTTTAGTCCATTTTGAAGGCTGCTTCGGAGATAGTCCTGCAAGTCTTCTTTTTCTGGTATTGATAAGAGTATACATATTTCCATAAGGAACAGTGGCCACAGGGAACAATCAATAGCAGTGTTCTGAACGATAAGGTGGCAATTCTTTCTCACTGTGGTCCACGACTGTCTCCAACAATTCATATTAGTCACTGAGTACCAAATTTAACTTGACCAGGGAAGCTTGCAGAGAGTCAGATGTCAGAAGGCTGGAGACTTCAGGAGTATCTGGTTGTCCTTTTATAAGACATTTATTCACACAATGCTTAAATCACAAGAAACTCTTGATGAACAGGTTATGTCTCTTAAAGCAAGGCATTCCAAGGATGATAGGAAAATTAGCTGCCTTGATGAGGTGCGTGAATATAATGGAGGCTTGTCTGGGAGGCAAGGACCCTCTCAGGACCAGCAGCTGCAATCTGCCACACAGGGGTCCTGGCATCCTCTCTCTCCGCCAGCTTCAGTACGGGCTGTCTGCACGTGTTACACTGCTGCTTCAAACTGCTACTGCTTCTCTCATGCTCGCTTGGCCTGCACCTGAGGGGCCTTTTTAAGCCTCCCAGTCTCCTTCCTTTGTGGGTCATTGGAATTAATGAGACTACTCCTATAACTTTCAGCCCTCTTCCTCGTCCCAGTACATAATGAATTATGGGACTTGAAGTCCCCAACAACAAATTTAGTTTTCTGGGCTTGATTTTCACTTTTAAACACACTTTTGTTCCTCATAATACTCTTCAGATGAATTTCATAAGAATCAGACACCAAGCGTAAATGACAAGGAATAGGCAATTCTTTTAAGCTATTATTTTTCCTAGACTTTCATTCACTGTACCTTTGGGTGTCAGAGAGGTCTCTAGCTTTCCAGGTTTTAAGATCTTTATAAGGAGTTTTATTCCTCCCAAGGCCTGAGAGTTTATAATCGATCTAATTCCTATTTACAGGTGGATCTTGTGGAATAGCTACATGGTTATTGCAATAAGCTATTACATACTTTGGCATTACAGAGATATCCTTTCCAAATGAGGGCAAATACCTTGTCACGTCCCTCAGATTCCTCGAATTCCCTTGGGCCCTTTCTCCTCCCAGTTGATCCTCCCGCAGAGCACCACCCCCCAACGTCAGGATCAGAAAGTGTCTGCCTTTCCCTGGCTACCTAGGAGGAGACTTTAGGCAGGGAATCAATGAGGGATCGTAGAGGGCTGCAGCTAATAAAACTTGTAACAGGCAAAAGCAGTTTGAGGAAAAGTGAGCCAATAAGAGAGGAGTTTCCAGTCAAAGAATAATGGACAAGCGTCCAGCATTCAGGAAGAGTCACCTGAAGTGTTGTGACGCAGAGCGTATCTTCTGTGCATGGTCGAAGAACAGGCAGCTACAAAAATTACGTGCCACCTATTGCAGTTGCCATCTTCAAAAAAACTGGAATGCTAAGCAAAGTTATGGGAAACATGATGGGACTCTGCCAAAAAAAGTAAGTCAACGTCAGCTTTGCCAATGATGCCAGAGAGATCTATGAGAGATTCCTAGGGCGATAGGTGTAGCAAACAAAATGATAAATCTGAAAACATTTTTGGTTACAAAATATCTCTACATTCTCCCAGTCAAGTCTTTATAAAACAAAGGGTTAAGTCCATTGTGATTCAAAATATGGTCTCTGTAAAGACAGTTGACCTTTTAAAGTCGACTGGTTTTTAAATCAGTTGTTTGTTGTTACGTATGATTTGGTCTTTTACATTCTTCCACCTCCCATTTACTAAGAGTTTTTTTCTGATTTATTTTGTTCACATCTGCATGGCTTTGATACATAGAACATACAGGGTTCACTTGGGTTAAGAGGCACTGTGAGACAGGCATTGTATCAAGAGATGACACAGACAACAGATTTCAAATTCAACAGTAGAACTTTATTAAATATCAGGATGGTGTAACGCCGAACTTGCCTCATAACTATGATGGGAATTTCCCTACCTGAAGAAAACTAAGGGAAGTCTGTGTCTGTAGGTCCAAATCAAACGTCTGTCTATGTCAAAACCTATGCTTGCCCTCACATCTAGAAATAAACATGGTGTGGGGTTCTGCTTAATCAACAAAGTAGTGTTCAAAGGTAAAGTCTGAGCTATTCTTAGCTTAAAGTTCTTCTTGGGCTCCCTACCCCAAGTACAACACAGTTCCAATAGCTGCTTGTTTTACCAATGTTCTGCCAGGTCTTGAGGTCACTTTCCCCAAGTTCAAAATATCACAGGTTACACAAAAATGGAGACCTGGAGGTTCCCTTTCCCAAGTTCAATTTAGCACAGTTCACAAAGAAGGAGGTATTGAGGTTCCCTTCCGCAAGGCAGTGTTTCTCTGTTCCTTCAACTTTCAGGGTTAATTTTCCAAAGATTTCATTCTAGCACTTCAAATGTTCAATACAAGAAAACAATAGGTCCACTTGACACACCTTCTAGCTTGCTTTAGTATTCAATACAAAGTTCTGTGCGGTTTATTATTAAGTTCTTTTACTTGTCACAATTTAGGGCTCCCTGGTCTAGGTGCAGTTGTCAGACTACACTGTCCACCCATTACATGTCACGCAACCAGGTGCCCTTGCCCAAGCTTTCTGTTCTCTTAAAGTTTAAAAACATTGTTCATAGAAGTCTCCTTCACTATAGTTTCACAACAAGGAGGGGGTACATCCCAGCCCCTCTTGTCTAATGCAGTATTCACAAAATAAACTTCCTTGGTTTCAAAAAATTCCCAAAACAAAAGTTATTTTCTTAATATCAACCTCTTTTGGGTTCAACCAGCGTTTTCTTTCTATTTGTTGGAATGGCCTCTCAATGGTCATGTGTCCCCTGGCTCGGCGTAGTTGTTGGACCATGCAGTCCACCCATCATAGGTCACGCAACCGGGACACATCGCTGCTTGTTACCAGGTCTATTTGTAGTGTTTTTGCTCTCACTCTTATGGGTTTGCCAAAGCTTGTCTTCTTAATAGTCTTCTTTACTTAGATGGTTTTTGCCAATGTTTGTTTTCTATTCAGTAACCCCCTTATAACTTCTCACATGGTTTAAAGATTCTAGGCCTTCCCCTTGGTTTGATGTGTGATGTCTGTGATCTTCACAGTAGCAAACTCCCTGGTCTAGGTCCAGTTTTCGGACCCCACGGCCCACCCATTACAGGTCGCACAACCATAAGTTCCCCTTGGCCTTGTTTAACTCCTTCACAGGCTGTTGTGCTTTCGGCTTCTATCTTCTCACACATGTATTCTCTTTGATTAGTGTAACACTCTTCTGAATCTTGCTTTACCGCCGATTTAGGGTTCTTTCTTACATTGGTTATTAGCATACCCAAGTGCTTGTTCAATTTTCAATAGACTTTCATTCGGCCCACAGTGCTACTTACATACAGTCTGACATTCAATGTCGGTTTAACTTCAAATGTTTGCTCGGTATTCCATATGCCGTGGTTTTATTCAAATAGCACTTTCACTTCAGTTCAGTATTCATTATAATGTGGTGTCATTCAAACCGCAATTTCCATTTAGCTCGGTATTCAATATATTGTGGTTTCATTCAAACTGCAATTTCTATTGAGTTTGGTATTCAAAATAGTTCATATTCATTTCGTTTTGTGGACCGTTACTTGCCTGCACTCCCCTTCGTGTCTTCACTGCAGCGCTTCCTGTTGCTCCCGCTCACCTTCTCTGTAGCCGGAAAGCAGACCACTTGGGTGGTCTGGCACTGCTCTACACCCGCTTGGCATCTTTAAGGGATGTGGACTGCCTCCCTTCTGCTTCTCAGCTATTTGGCAGCTCCAGTTGCCCACCTTCTGATTCGAGGGCTCCCGGTCCTGCAACCACCATGCTACTTGCCCGCTCTGGGTCATTCAGGTCCTCTCGGATCATTGTCAACATTCAGAACTTCTGGTCTCATCCCACCATGGAGGTTCTCTTTCTCTCTCTCTCTCTCTCTTTCTCTTTCTCATTCTCTCTCTTTTTCTCTTTCTCTCTTTTTCTTTCTCTCTCTTTCTCTTTCTTCCTCTTTCTATTTCTCTCTCTTTTTTTCTCTTTCTCTCTTTTTCTCTTTTTCTTTCTCTCTCTTTCTCTCTCTTTCTCTCTCTCTCTCCCTCTGTCTGTCTGTCTGTCTGTCTCTCTCTCTCTCTCTCTCAATCTCTTTCTCTCTTGCTTGGATGTCCTCCCTTTATACACCTGAGCCCTATTAAGGGGCGTTAGGTGTGAGTCATTGGCTTGTATTGCCCGACTATAATAAACCCACATCACTAAGACATGCCTGACCTTCAGTATTGGATATATTCATGCCCCTCTTCTTCATCCCAGTACTAAAGTGATGTTTGTAATAGGAAGTGTGCATTACTCCTAGTTTCTCCTCCTCTTCACAGTACTTGGTGGATACTCACAGGGGAAAATAGGGCATGAATGGAAGTAGATCATGAGGGCTGAGGGTAGGGAGGGTAAGTCAGTATTCGGTGTAAGGAACTCATGGCGGCAACAGTAAAGACAGACAGAAGTGATCACAGTTCAAGGGTGTTTATTAAACTGTATAAAAGGGTTGAAAAAATGCCTAATTTAAGATGGAAGCAATCTATGACCATCAAATAATAAGGCACTCCTAGTTCCGTCTTGTCAAATAAAAAGGCCTATACTAAAAAGAAAATATTGCCAATCCTTACAACTAAATACAGAAAAGTGTGGGATAAGATTTCTTGAGAAAGAAGTGTTCACAAATAACTCAGGATGCGGTAGTCTGGTCTTCCCCACGTTTTGAGCATAGGACAAGTTAGGACTCTGGAGCACAGCACACGCTCGAGCTTCCCCAGCACAAGCTAACAGTTCCACTCTCAGAGCCTTCGGTGGTTAAGTCTTCTTTTCTACAAAAAGTCTCTTGCCTTTGAGGAACTGATGTCTTCAACAAAATAATAAACAAAAGTTCCTTTCAGCTTGCACGGTGGGTGATGCCTTTTCACCCTTGGATTACCCTGTTCCGTGCTCAGAACCACAAGACGTTTTGGGCTGTATCAGGCCCTTCGGTATTCAAACTTCTCGCTTCAGAGGGTTTGATGAGCTTCAAAAATATTAAACAAAGGGTCAACAATAATAAACCAAAGTTCTTCTCGGATTGTCTGTTTGTTTTTGGGTGATAGCTCTTCACCCCTAGGTCCCCCTCTTTCGGGCTCATACTCTTCTCGATTGTGAGCCTCCTTCCACCGGGTTCACTATGGGTTTCAACACAATCTGGCTCTGAGACATCCATTTGATTCACAAGTCTTAATGTCTTTTGGGACTTCAGACTTTTGCCCCCTTTTATTGGCATCCCTCAGTCAGGTTCACTCTTGCCAAGTTTACAATGCAGGATTCACTTCCCTTAGCTTCACAATCCTCTGTCAGTCAAAGGCTTTCGATTGTACAGAGGATTTTACTAGACCCATGTATGACCGCTTTGACACCCTTCTCTCCTTTCACCTAATGCCTTCTGGTTACGGTAGTTCAACAACAGGGTAATCGCCCAGAGTTTTCCGAGTGAGCACCCACGTGCTGCTGGACTGTTCTATGCTGGCTTTCCCCATGCGTATCAACAGTTCTTTGTACTTTCTTTAATCAGCCACTAGCTACTTTCGTTCAACACAGTTCGGTCAACACAGTTCGGTTTCTTATCGGCTCGTCTTTTCTTGTCTCTGGAGTCAAGGCCGGTACAAAGAGGACAAGTCTCTCTCCCCAGCTTGGTTGTCAGCAGAGGAGGACCCCGTGTACCGTTGACATCTGCTGCAACACACGCAGGCTATTGTTTGCGGCCTTAGGATTCCTTCTGCAGAGGTTTCACGGGCCTTGGTTGGAAAGGGCAAGGTCACTTCTCTCCTGGCACCCTCTCGATTTGCACCATCTTTTTCCTACTCTTGAACGGCCATGCTGAGTTAGCACTCTTGTCGTGCAGTCTGCCTTGCTCCTCAAGTTCCTCAAGGGTCTCCCTTGGTCGGGCTCAGACCCCTTTCATAAAGTTCATTAAGAAAGATTCCCTCTGCCGGACTCGAGCCTCCTTTCAAAGTTCACAATTTTACCAAAACGATTTATAGGAACTTCTGGTTCCAGGATGCACTGGGCTAATTTTGCTCCCACTTCATTGCTCCCTGAAATGGGAGCTGTAGGAGCCAAAAGGGATGTTAGTTTGAGGTCAGGGTCTCTCCCTCTGCCCCTCAGAGACCAGGGTTTGCCTGCCTGGCTCAGGGGAGGAGTTTACTGTTGGTACCACCAGGCAACCCCAGCTGCCCCTGGTCTTGCCCTGGAAGTGGTTTCCTCCTTCCCACTGCAATCGCCTCTCAGGTAGTAGGCCCAGTGTTTGGGAGGTTTTCCTCTCCTCCTCCAGGTCTCACGGGGTCTCTGCAGCTCTCTAGGGCTCTCTCCTGCTCTCTGGTACCTTCCAGCATCCAGACTCGCTCATAATGCTATTTCTGGCTGCGCTTTTATACTCCCGGTTAGAGTTGATTGGAGTCAGGTGTGAGCTGTTGTCCTCCCTGCCTGACTCTGCTGACATCTTTATCGGGACAACATGGAAACTGCCGATAGGAATGAATTGCCCATGGATTCTTATGGGTAATCTTTATGACTCCCATCTGCCTCTTCCTCGTCCCAGTCCTTGTGGATTTCAATAAGGGAATGGGATTGGAGTTAAAATGGAGATATCCCCTGGGTGTTGGTTTACATCCCCCTTGATATTCTAACAGAAGACGGGCATTATGGAATTTGTAGTTTTGTGGAGAGGCCAAATTCGTTTAGGGTTTTAGAGATGATCTTGGGTTCCCCCTGTTTTGTCCTTCTTTTCCGTAAGGGAAAGAACGGGGGGGAAATGGGATTTTGGTGACAATATCCCATAAAGACTTCTGGGATCTTGGGTCGAGGTGTATCACAAAAAATGGGATACCACATCTCACCCAAGGGTGCTCCTCTCGCAGTCTCCAAGGACGCCCTTCCCGGTGATCCTCCCTCGCTCGTTCGCCCCCAAGGTTGGGATCCAAGTGTGATGGCCCTCCCCTTGCCACCTGAACAAAACATCCCTGGGAATAATCTGCGAGAAACCCCTCAGGTTTCTCACATAGGGAAAGGGGATACCATGTCTCACCGTCTGGCACCCTCTCCCCAATCTCAAAGGACCCTTCGCCCAGGTGATCCTCCCTCGCTTGTCTGCCCTCAGGGTCACAATCCAAAAGCGATGGCCCTTCCTTGGCCACCTGAACAGAAGATCCCCGGGGGAGTAGATGTGAAAGCACCTTCAGGTTTCTCACAACAGTAGACATATTATATTTGTTTTTCAAAATAAGAAACCTATAGGTGCATGGTGTCTATCCCCCATTTTCCCATAGCCATTTTATCTGATTTGGCCGTTTCACATTTCAGCATATTGGAATGTAGAAAGAGAGTTTGGGAGTAAGGAGGGGTGGTCGAAGGGAAGATATGGGGGCTTTCCCCCTTAACAATGGTGCACATAATTCAGTAAAATGTCCTATACGGGGAAATGTCATAGATCTAAGGGACATCACCATTTCTAGAGATAGCTAATCTTATATAAAGAAAGGTATGCCCATTTGCACACATACAGGGATTAATCATAGATGGATTCACAATACCTCTCAAAGTGTCTTAATTTGTATGGATGTAGTCCAGGTAGAAGGAGCTGCCCTAACAACCCTCCAGGTGTCCCAAATTCTGGCAAGCAGCCGGAAAGCAAAAGCACAGCCCTCCAAGGGAGCGGAGCAACCGCCAACGATAATAGGAACCCGAATGTGGCTGGAGATGGAAGGGCCAGCTCGAAGAATTATTATTGACTGGCGGAGATGCAGCCGACCCGAGAGAACACCTAAATGCTTCCAGAGCCTCACAGCCGAGCACCAGTGCTCAGAAGACTTGAACCACGCAAACAGGTACACAGGCAGACTCGCACCCATATGAAAAGCTAAGAACACAGTGAAGTTCATTCAAGAAGGTACTGGGTCTGGGACCCAATGATATAAGGAAAGGAAATTGCATGAGGAGACGAGCTCCTAAAGTAGAACCAGAAGGAATTCAGGGGAAACGCACCACACAAGACATTGGGAACTTTTCTGTTGACAAGAACTGTCATTACCACTTTAAGTTCTGAAAACAACATCCTTGCACATAAATGACTAATGTTGGGGCCAGAAGCAGGGATTTTTCAGACATGACAGTGACTATTTGTTTGACATCCTTACATTTTCAATAGATTTCTGTGAGGCAGTCAAACACCTCTCTGCTTTAGGGACAGAGAGGCCGGTTTTCCATCCCTTTTACTGGTTAATAAAAATGTATAACCAAAACAATGTCATCTTTGTGTCGATCCTTACTTCTTCACCCATACAAAACACAATGTCCACTGGAAAAAAGTATTGCTAGTACGGAAGACCGGTCTTGCAAGTCACCATTTCGTGCAAGTTGATTCTGGGCTATAAATGACTAATATTGGTAAAGCTGCTATGCTTTTGTACCAGTAAGTTGAAGTAATGAAAGATACGGGTGCCTCAGTTATATGAGATGATCACAGCCACTTTGTGCTTCAAAAATGGCAGAATATTTTAATTGGCCTTTTTACAGAATGTCATCTTCACTAGGGCAAACATTGCCCTGGTGCATATATGCACTGGAAGAATGGTTTCTGCATTGGAGCAATATTTGTCCTAGTGCTAATACTGTGCACAATGCACTTGTGCAAAATATCTGTAACAAGGTCCCATATTTTGTAAAGGTAACGGGTCCCTAAACCATAAAACCCATCTGACTCTGTGGGGAAATTGACCAACATTCTTAAAAGTAAGGACTACAGTTAACAGTTGTGACAAGGTGCTCAATAACCTTGCAAAAACATATGCTTACTTTCAACTAATTGGAGGTTCGCCATATATGGGTGGTCCTTGCACCCATCTTCAAGCTTGTATTGATTCCCGCCTCCCGAGCTCAGGTTCTGTATTTTTACCCAAGCTTACGGTAGTATCTACTAAATCTCGCAAAGGTACACCTTTAATTTACAAAAGTGTGGGAGCCACTCTACTTCTCGGGCCTCGCTAGAGGGACTCCCACATTGAAAGACTTGGGGTGTCATCCTAAATACCTAAGGGTAATCCAGACGTGGAGCCCTTGCTCAGTGGGCTTAGAGAGGCACAGTTCCACCTCAGTGATGGGGCCCAAACGTGCCTGCTGTTGGTACTCTAGTTTGGAGTGTATTTACATAGCATTTCATTGCTGGACTGCCCAGGTTGGTGGGTCCAGACTGATATGCAAATAGATTTATCTCCTGTGTGGGTGGTAGAGTGAGCTCAAATGTAGTAGTAGGGGCTCAAGGATAGACAACCTTACATAGAACAGATAATTTGAACTGTCTTTGTTCTCAGTAGAAGGGTTCCCACAATTATGTATACCCTACTATCTAGTTCGATCTCTCAACCGTGGGAGGCCTAAAGACTGCATTCTTCTTGAACCTTTCCGGGGACCTACAATGATTGCCTGGTTGATCCGCCACTCCCCTCCCAACGGCCAACTCCTCAGCTTCTCCCTAGGCCTATGCTCTCTCTCTACTCTCTTCTGTCACCTCTCTCTTACTCTCGCTCTCTCTCTCGCTTTCATGCTCGCTCTCTATCCCTCGCTCTCTCATGCTCTCTCTTTGCTCCTTCTCCCCTTCTATCTGCCCCCACCTCTCCCTCGCTCCCCCTCTTTCTCTTTCACCATTGCAATCTTTCTCACCTCTCTCTCTTTCACCCTTTCACTCTCTTCCACCCTTTTAAACTTTCACTGCCTTTCTTTCACTATCTTTCTCTCTTTCCCCTCTGTTTCCTCAAGTCTTTTCACGTAAGTGGTATTTGAAGACCCTGGGGAAGGATTTCCTCTCTCTGCCTGTGCTCCGTGTTGTTCCTGTATCTCCCGCTGTACTCTGGAGACTGTTTGTGACATTTGTGGAGCCCAGGGTATTTGGGTTCTTGAGTTCTTAATAAGGTGGAAGGCTTTAAAACAGCAAACATCTTGTTAAAAAACAGTTTGTCCAGCTGAGATTTGGCTGCGGGACCCAGGTCCATGCTGGAAGATGTTGTTTTTCTTTATGTAGCCCCTGTTTTCCAGCCCTGGTCGAAGCAAGGGTGTTCGACTCCCTCCCCCCATATCATGGACAGTCAGCCCATGGGACCCACCACGCCCATCGCCCAGGCCAACCAGTAGGGAGGTGTGCTGCAGCTGAAAATAAAATTGCTGATAACAAGAGACTGCTACAGCCTGAGTTCTTGGATGGCTGACACAGACACCAGAGTACATTTTCTAGGGATTGCAACGGGGACCCCTCTTTAGTTATAGAATACACTTATACCTTTAACTCCTTCCCCTTTTTTAATTCCCTAGGATTCCCCTGTCATGAGCATCAACTAAATGGGGACCTGCTACATCAGCTCACCCTTCCTTGGAGGGGTCTTGGCGCCCCCTAGGATAGGTCTGACGCAAGAAACCTCTTGCCTACTCTCGGATAACACCCACATGGAGTGTGAGGCCAGAGGATGACCTCTGTCAGTTGTCCCATCTACTTAGGTGGCCTTAGTCAGGCCATCACACTATCCCACTACTTCACACCAGGGTACCATGCCCCTACCTTTTTCTTCATATTTAAACTCATTACCTATATGTATTGCTCCATTTTTAAACCTATAAGATTCCAATTAAAACCCACTACTCAACGTTTACCCTACTTAACATTATTTAGCACTAGCTGTTGCCCGCGGCTTTGCTTGCATGGATTTTGGGATGTGGTATAATTGTTTTCAAAAGACACATGAGTTTTTTGTTCAGACTATACAAAATGCAACTTACAGGCTGATACCTTAATGTAATAAGCAGTGTTTATTTCAGATGTTAGTCGGGGCATGGTGGCTATAAAACAAAATAGTTGTTCCATTGACACGCATCCAGAAATGTATTCGTTTTGTCATTTCAAACTGGCAATGAGACGGACCAAAAAATAAAAATTACTTATTTGGCATCTGCAACCTACAAAAACACATGATTTGAATACGTCTTTGTAAACTGTGTTAGTGGTTCTCCCTTCAGTTGCCAGGATTACCAGAGAGGTAGGTGAGCTAACGCTGGAACAGGCCACGTAAAACTGCCCATGAGAGAAGCAGTGTTCCCTTAAGTTAATCGCTACTACCTTTAAAGTCTGCCCTTGAGATTTGATGATGAGCATGGCGAAACAAACCTTTAAGGGGAACTAAAGTCTTGAAGGGATGACAATTTTTTTTTCTCTCAAATAAGGGATACTCTCCGTTACCAATTTTAAGAAGCAGTTCAGAAACTTACTTTGTAATGAAGATTTAAAATGTGAGTTTTTACTTTCCTAGCTTCTTCAGTTTGTGTGATATGGGGATCCTTAAAAATAATTGACCTCGCTTTTCCACCTCCCTCAACTGGATTTTCAGCAAATGGTGAACACGTGTTTCTCTGTTTTTGAAAAATAATCTAAATACCAATGTTCATGTATGTAACATCTTCAGTTTTTGAGATGTAGGTATCCTTGTAATAAAAACCACCTGACCCACTTTTCACCCTCGTAGGGACGGAATTTCCCCAAATCCTTCCTTGTACCTTACAAATTTCACGTTTCTAGGTTAAATGGTTTGAGCAGGGCATTGACGAGTCAATAAAAGAATTCCCTACCTTTTTACCCCCTTGGGGATGAAATTTCCAAAAATCCTTCCTTGGTGATTGCCTATGTCATGAAAACAGTGTACCTTCCAAATGTCACGTTCCTAGGTTAAGTGGTTTGAGCTGGGCTTTGATGAGTCAGTCAGTCAGGACTTCTTCTTTTATATATAGATATACAATAGATATACATTGACATACAACATAAAACAATATGTCACAAGGCAACCCCGTCTGTGCCCGTCCGTGCCGGGAAGGGACAGGGGGACAGCTGGACAGAAGTTTCCTGCTTTTTCTCGCCCCTTCAGACACCATCTGGCCAGTTGGCTGGAGCTATCACACGCCTATTATAGCTTCCCCTCCTGCCACAAGTATCAACAGTACGGAGCCCACTATGGATACCCCTACTCTATTTCTATTAAATACTAGGTCTCTTCCGGCCCACACTGGCGAAATTTGGGACCTGCTATCCAGTAGGCAACCAGATTTCCTATGCTTGACAGAAACCTGGCTAACACCCAGCTCTGCACCCGCTGTAGTCCAAGCTATTCCCCCTACTTACCTCATTATCCACCATGACCACCAACTCCCCAAACGTGGGGGAGGGGTTGCGGTTATTTTTAGGGACAAGTATACTGTCATCCAGCTATTATGCCCCCATTCACTTAATATGGAAGTTCTTTTCTTTCGATGTGCTATCACGCCTACCTGTACAATCCACTTCCTGCTCTTATACCGCCCCCCGGGCCCTATAGGATCCTTTGGGAAAGGTCTAGCTGATCTCATAGCTCTTCTGAACCTGCGATATACCAACCTAGTGATATTAGGTGATTTTAACCTGCACTTTAATCTGCCAAGATCTGTTGAAATGAACTCCTTCTTTGATAGTCTCTCTGATTTACATCTGCATCAACTGATCCAAGCTCTGACTCACTCACATGGAAATACGCTTGATCTAGTATTTGCTAAGGACTCCCTGCTATGCCCTGGCCCTATTGAACCAGTGGTATGGTCTGACCACCATCTGGTATCGTGCACACGTATACCAGTTACTTCTCCTTGCAAGCTTCTTCCCCCCCCAAAACACTACTACGTTCTTGGCACTCAGTTGATCCCAAGGCACTTAGTGCCCTTTTAGCTTCTAACTGTGCCTCTTTGAGGCCCTTATCTTTAACTTAACTCTCCCAATCTTTGGTGACTGCCGCCGATCTCTGCGCCCCACTTAAATTGACTCAAGGTCGCAGATTACCTTCCCAACCTTGGTTTACAGACCAGCTCAAATCCGCTCGCCTGCAATTTAGACTGAGCGCAAATGGAGGATAAGCTACAATCCTACGCTCATAGAACTATACAAACTTAGTCTCTCTACCTATTTGGCCAGCGTTAAACTGGCTAAATCCACTTTTTTCTCTCAGAAAATTGAAAACGCCTTGTGTAAACCCAAAACTCTGTTTTCTATTGTACATTCATTAGCCTCCTCTGAGGCTCTCACCTCCATGGTCAAGCCCTCACAAAAGCTGTGCAATGACCTTGCCTCTTTCTTTATCACAAAAATTGAAGTGATTCGCTCCAACATCGCCAAATCCCCTGCGATAGTGTCCCTAGGCGCCACTGGGTCTTTGCCTGCTCCCTCTATTGACCCCTCTATCAATTGGTCCACCTTTCCTCTGTTCACCGAGGCTGAGGTTTTAGCGGCTATTTTAAAGATTAAATCATCCTCTTCTGAGGATGCCATTCTGGCCACTATTATGAGGAAGATCGCCCCTGACATTCTAGCTGATATTACGGCGGCCATGAATAACTCTTGCCAGTCTGGACTGGTTCCTGCGGAGCTGAAATGTGCAAGGGTCATCCCCCTTCTTAAGAAACCCTCACTCTATCCCACCATTCCTGCCAATTTACGTCCTATCTCTGTTTCCTTTTCTGTCTAAACTTTTGGAATCCCTCATCACACCCCTTTTGTCTTCTTTTCTGGAATCTTCAAAAATGTTCAACCCTGCCCAGGCTGGTTTTAGGCCAGGGAGAGGCACGGAAAGTGTGCTTGTCTCTGTACAAGACGGCATGTCCAGACTAGTTGATGCGTGTGGAGTTGGGGCTTTGATTTTGTCAGATCTGTCAGCTGCGTTTGACACGGTTGACCACCCTATTCTCCTCTCATGCCTGGCACAGATCGGATATCTGGCTCTGTCCTTGCATGGTTTACCTCCTTTCTCTCAGACAGTAGACAGACTCTTGCCATGCCCCCTTTTCTCTCTTCTTCCTGCCCTCAAACTTGCGGTGTCCCACAGGGATCCTCACTCTCCCTGATTTTGTTCAATATCTATATCTGGGCTTTGGTCTGCCTCATTCACTCCCACGGACTCAACTGCTATTCTTATGCTGATGACACTCAAATCCTGATCCGTTTGTATCAGGGTCAGGTTGAGGTCTCAGCACATCTTCATGACTGCCAAAAGGCAGTCGGTGTTTGGATGGACCAGAATTGGCTTAAGCTTAATGGTGATAAGACGGAGGTAATGTTGGTGGGCTGTCCCCCCAATCCCTTAGCAAAGTGAAGAATCTGGGTGTCATTCTCTCTGCTTCCCTGTTTATGTCTAACCAGCTTACGGCTGTCTGCCCACCACGAGATCAGGGTCCTTAAGAGGGTTCTACCCATGATACCGGAAGTCATCTGCCCTCCCGTGGTGGCTGCATTAATCCTTTCGCGGTTGGATTATTGCAACTCTCGATATCTGTCGCAACCAATCGGCCTCAGACAACGGCTTCAGCGCATGCAGAACCTGGCGGCCAGGTTAGCCACCGGCTCTCCCTACGGCACCCACATCTCGCCGGTGCTCCGTCGACTCCATTGGCTCCCGGTGGCCCAGGGTGTCCATTTTAAGTCACTGTGTATTGTTCACCGGGCGATCCATGGCCACGGAGCCAAGTTTCTGCAGTCCAAATTCTCCCGATACATCCCGGAACATGACTTAAGCTCTTCCACTACTAAACTACTTACTGTTCCAAGGTTTAACCGGGAAAGGATCAGCGGCAGAGCCTTCTCCATTGCTGCTGCTAAACTTTGGAACAACCTTCCACTGTCACTCAAAATCACTTCTTACCATCTTGGTTTTAGAAGAGCTCTGAAAACCATCCTATTTTAGTCCCCTGCTTTTTCCATTGGTTTTCTCCTTTAGCAAGCAGCTTCCTCTCCAGCGCCATGATGCCCCTGGGCGACCGTGCGCTTTATAAGTTTAACTAACATAACATAACATAACATAACATAGTGCTTTTGTGGGTCTGTCCTGGTGGCTTGCTGGCTGCTTTGGGTGGAGCCCTGTCCTATGATGTCTCTGGTGCCTGCCCACCTCCTCATCTTTCTTCATGGAGCCCGGCCCCACTACTGTTCTTTTTTCTGGGTGGCCCCATCCACCATATTGGGCCAGCCGCACTCACTGCATAGCCCACGCTCTTTATTATTTCTGGGCAGCCCCCTGCATAACTGGGGGTCTGCACGCTGTTACTGCCGCTCCTGTGGCCCATTACAAATGTTCTCCGTGCGCCCCACTGGCTGGGTGGGCCACCCCGTGCTCACTGCCACAACTGTGGTATTTTTAACTCTTCGTGGGCGTCCTGTTAGCATGGGGAGTAGCCTGCATTGCCCTCTTTGTTTCAGGCAGCATTCCCTGATCTGTGGGGACGCTGCTGCTCTCCCAGCTGCTCCTGCGGCCATTTTAGGATCAGGTGGCGTCCCTGTTACCGTGGGGATGCCGCCATGGTCACCGCTGCAGCCTGCAGCCTTCTTTTCCTCCTGGACGGCTGTCTTAACCAGGGGATCTAGGGGAGACAGCCCTCATCACGCAGCACAGAGTGGGCTGTTCATCTGCGCAGGCGGCCCCATGCATGCCACCCAGGCCGTTGATTATTCCTGGGCCCATCCTGTCTGACCCCTGGGTGGGTCAACTCCCGCCCGAACTGTGGGGTGGCCAAGCTGTCCCTTGTTTAGCGGCGTCTGGATGTCTCCCCTAGATCCCTTAAATCTATTTAGGCCCTGTGGGGGTCCAGGCAAGTCTTTTTCTTTAACCTTTCTCTTCTTCCTTTTCTTTTCTCTGCTCTTTTCTTTAACTGTCTTTCTTAATTGTCTTTTACGTTCAAATCCTCCCAGGAGTGGGCTGGGCAGGGGAGTTCTGTTCCATTGTTCTTTTCCTTTTATTTCTTTATTAAATATTCCATCCAGCCCCATAGTGGGATGGATGGATTGGTCCAAATCGCACACATGCACACACATAAATAAAGAAGCACATTACACATTAAATAAAATGCCTTTGTTACCCTGGGCCCTGTGTCTTTATTTCTAGGTGTTCCTTGCATGTAGCCCCTACTAGCCGGGCCCTGTGCGGCCCCGGGCTACATTTAGTTCACCTTTCCTTATGGAGGTTGCAATGCAGCTGCTCACTCTAGTCCTGAGATCTATTACACACTTGTTGAGCTGCTCGAACAGCAATTGTTCCCTGAAATATTCTGGAGTGGAAGAGCGAGACCATGCTGATATGTATTGAGACAGGGACTATGGTACCAATAGCCCTGTAGAAATGCATGCACTTTGGGGAACTCTGGACCCTCTTAACCCCCCCACCCCCCAACCTCCCTCTTGATAGGTCTACATGTATGACCCCTGTCATGCAGTAAAGCCAGATTTTGTCACAAATAGTAACTGTTATTTTATCTTAGGGTTTGGCAATGCAAAGAGCTGTTGGATTGCTGCAATTTATTATTTATTTATTTATTGGGCAATTGTTAGGCGCCTATACAACAAAATGGTGTTTCCAGGTGCCACAAGGCAAAGTGGGGAAGGAACAAGGGGATTAAATAAAAATTACAAAAACAGATATACAATCATAGTCCTACTAAGCATTGTGACATCCAGACATGAAAGTGCAGTGAAGAGAAGTACAGGAGGTAGGTAAGGGGGAGGAGGGTGGGAAGGAGCAAGGTATGGGAAAGTGCTGTTGAGAGCCCGAAGGGAAGCACAAAGGGAGGAGGCTGTTGGCTAAAAGCTAGGGCAGAGCGATCCCAAGGGTGGGATGTAAACCGCCAGGTGGGTAGTGCTGGTGGGATGGGGAGGTGCTGGCGCCGACTGGGCAGGGGCCTGGAATTTGTACGATTGATAGAGGTCCAGGCCACCAGTCTCAGCAGCAATGGGGGGTGATTAGCAGGGGAGGGAAAGAGGGAAAGAGGTAGAGAAAAGCAGAGTTTTGAGGAGTTTCCAGAATTTAAGGAGGTCCGGCTCAAGTCTGAGAGGGACCGGGAGGCTGTTCCAAAGAGAGGCAGCAGCCTAAGAGAGATCTGCCCCCCACTCTCTGCTTGGAGAAGCGTTTAACAAGCAGGGAGTTTGAGTTAGAGGACCAAGGTATTTGGGGAGAGAAAGGTGGAGATAGCATAGTCCCAGGCTGCAGAAACCCTTGCGGATGATGCAGAGGTTCTTGAATTTGATGCTCGTGGCCACGGGAGCCAGTGGAGAGATTTTGGGGCTGGAGAGATTTGGTCCCTGGGCTTGAGGCCAAGGCTAAGGATTAGCTGAAGACAGCGTAGGGAGGAAAGGGGAAGATTGAGGAAGAGGCTGATGCAATAGTCCAGTATGGAGAGGGCCAGGGTTCTAGAAACATTGAGCTTCTGGGGAAAGGTGAGGAAAGGTGAGAAAAGGGAGAATGCCTCTAAGGAGGTGAAGCTGGAACTGGGCCTTCCTGGCAAGGTCCAAGATGTGAGGGGTGAAGGAGAGAGAGAAGAGTTGAAGACAACCTTAAGGTTTTTGGCCTCACAGGGTGGTGAGGGTAGAGTGCCCAAGCAAGGCGGCCAGAGGGCAGGAGGCAAACAGGGCGCAGAAGAATCGCCGTCTTACTGTCATTAAGACAGAGCTCATTAGCTGGGATTACCGTGAATTGAACAAATTAGAAATGCTAGAGGGAGAAAAAAACGAAAGTCTTTTGAACAAAAATGATTTTTGGTTTTCACTCCCTCAACCATTTCTGACAACCCACTGCCTCCCACCCCCTTGCTTTCTTCTTGGTGGCACACCTCCTTGTGTGCCGGCCTCTCCTGCTTTCCTCTGCGACACCAGTTTCCCTTCACTTATGTGAATGGGAGCAGGCGCTGCAAGGTCCTCTTTTCTTTTTCAAATTTTATTGAATAGGGAGCAGGGACACCACTGCATCCCCCGATTGCATTATAGTGAACAAGGGTGCGAGTGACACTCCTGGGGCACCCACAGCCGTTGTTCACTATAATGACAGAGAATGGGGGATTGATTCGACATTTTCGTCTGTAGTAATTTTCATACAGACGATTTTCGAATAAATCTCCCATTCGTTTTTTTAAAACCGATTAAATCTGCTGATACGCATTAGCCGCACACCATTCCTTGATAGCCATCAGACAATAGAGGATGAGAGAAGAGGAAGAGGAACTAGTAGAGGGAAGTTTTCAGGAAATCTGTCTCTCATTAGCATAACACTGGCAATGAGGAGAGAAGGGGGAAATGAGGTGAGCAAGAGGAGCGAGATAGATATTGAAGAGCCATGGCGATAGGATGAGTGTGAAGTGGTGGCGGAAGGGCCGAGTTGCAGCTGGGAAGGGCAGTTAGGAAAGAGGTCAGCCAATCCAGTGCCCGGTCCATGATGCTGAGGGTATCACAGAGCCATTTTATGAGGATGTATTCTTGGTGACCTTAATCTAGGACACCAAGACCCTAATGATCCTGCGGCCCTCGACCTTGCAAACACTCTAACAGATTTAGGCTTCTCACACCACATACAGGAACCCACCCACATTAAAGGGCGGTCCCTTGACTGGCTCAGTGACACAAACTTCAACATTAGCGTACTCTCCAATGCCCTTTGCATCTGGTCTGACCACCACGTCATCACCTTCAGTATCGAGGCAGCTTCACCACCCACGCCTCTGGTCGCCCCAGCCACCCTCACTAGAAATAAAAAGAACATCACGTCTGGAAAACTACTCCCCCTCATCCTTCCAATATTAAACAATGCTCCTGACACCTGTGCAGACCCTACTACCCTAGCCGACATGTACAACCAGTCAGTGCTTGCAGCCATCAACTCCATTGCCCCGCTTAAACTGAGGAAACCCAAACAGTCACGCTGGAGAAGTCACCACTCTGATGCCCACAAGGACGGTCTTCTGATAGCCACCCTTAACTATAAGGAAGCTGTACTTCAGGCAAAAAAAGATTCCTACAATAACCGCATTATGTCAGCCCAATCTAACACCAAGGAACTCTTTAATATTCTTAAGGAACTGGAGACACCTGCAGCCTCCCCTGACTCTTGTACTAAAGACAGCACCTGGTGCACTAATATTCAGTCAGCACTTTTGGGCAAAATTGCCACCCTCCAATCCAAAATCAGAGACAAACAGAAATCCCTACAGCTCGACCAACCACTGACCACACTTACACTCAATACATACCCAGCCAAGCTTTCTCATAAACCATTCTCCTTCTCCCCGCTCACCACTCTCGAAGTAGAAGGCATCATAAATAATTTAAAACCATCTAATTGCCAAGGCGACCCTTGCCCTGCACCTATTATCAAGGAAGCATCTCATGAGTTAGCCCCGTTCATCACAGCATTCATAAACGCCTCTTTCAAAACAGGTATTGTCCCCGACAATCTAAAGGATGCATGGGTTATCCCACTGCTCAAGAAACCCTCCCTTGACCCTAATATCCCAACTAACTTCAGACCAATCACTACAATCCCATTCTTACTTAAGATCCTGGACCGCGCAGCTTACCTGCAGATTCAGGATTACCTCGAACTAAACAGTCTTCTGGGCTTAAGACAATCAGGGTTCCGCCCTAAACATGGTACGGAATCTGCTCTGATCGACTTGAAAACTCAGATGGAGACACTAAAGGACAAGGGGAAGTTAGCTCTTCTCCTTCTCCTTGATCTCTCCGCAGCCTTTGATTTGGTCAACCACCAAATACTCTGCCAGCATCTCGAATCTGCAGCCCACTTCTCTGACTCTGCCAATGCCTGGATCCATTCATTCTTGAGCAACAGATCCATGAGGGTCTTCTCACCCATGGCCTCAGCGGACCCCTCCCCCATTCACTGTGGCGTTCCTCAAGGCTCGCGTGTATCCCCTACATTGTACAACGTATTCACCAAGCCCCTCTTCGATGTGCTTGACTATCTGGGTGTCTCCTACACCAACTACGCGGACGACACCCAGATACTCATCCCCATCACGGGAGACTACACAGCTGACACCAAAGCCCTTAGCGATGTGTACTTGGTCATCCAGGCCTGGATGGCACATCACGAACTTTGCCTTGACGATGATAAGACCGAGCTCCTACTTCTAGGATCCTACCATTGGCTCAACAAATTAGATCAATCTTACAAGTCCTTCATCATTGACGGCAACAATATTAAAGTCTCCAAAGACACCAAGACCTTAGGCGTCTAACTCGACTCCACACTCTCCCTGAACAGACAAACAAATGCAGTTGGGTCAGCCTCGGCCTATACTTGCAAACTCATCACCGCCTGTAGACCCTTCCTAAACTCTACCAACTGCATCACCCTCGCCAGAACACTTGTCATGGCTAAAATCGACTACTGTAGTGCTCTCTACCTGGGTACTAGTCAGTCTAACCTTAATAAATTACAAACTGTACAAAATAATGCCTTAAGGGCAGCCTTAAACATCCCGAGACGTTCACACATCTCCATCAGATCGGACTTACGTTGGCTCCCGGTAAAACAAAGAATTGCCCTGAAAACCCTAGCCCTAACTCACAAATGCCTGAGCAACAACGCCCCACCTTACCTGTCTGCTCGCTTCACACTCCACACATCCACTCGACCCATTAGAGCAGCCCAAACTCACAGCCTCACCGTGCCGAGATGCAAACTCCAAAAAGCAGGTGGGGTGAGCTTCCCTGTCCTAGCCTCCAAACTTTGGAACACCCTGCCCACGCCCATTAGAACTGAACCATCGTTCCACTCCTTCAAGAACAATGCCAAAACTTGGCTGTTCTCCCAAGATCTATGAGACCCTTACTCAGTCCAGCCCCTCTGTGTGATTCAGGACATGTATATACTCCTCTCTCTGCTATGTACTGTATTATACTCTGCTAATAGTACCCCTCGCTATATGTATATATGCTGTATAGTTTGTAATGTACTGTGTAACTGTTTATTGTAACATGCTTAAGAGTATGCGCCCGGTTGCCCCTGGGCCTGGTTTCTGTGCTTTATAAATAAATAAATACAATACAATACGACCATGTCAAAGGTAGAGGAGAGATCATGGAGCATGAGAACAGGAGAGTTAGTAAAGATTTGCAAGCATGTCTTTGTGGTACTCAGGAGAGCAGTTTCTGTGCCTCTGGATGCCGGAATCCAGATTGATGGTGATGGAGGCAACCAACAAGTTCAGTATGAAGGATCAGTTGGAGGGGGACCAACATCTCCAAGAGTTTACCCAGGAAGGGGGTGGTGGAATTAGGGCGATAGTAAGCCATACAGGAGGGGTCAGCAGACAGTTTTTTCAGGATGGGGTGCACAAGGGAGTGCTTGAGGAATAAAGGGTGAAGGAGTGGTTACAGAACTCTACAAGCACTGGAGCGAGAGCACAGATGTTGTCCTTAATGGTTCTAGAAGAACATGGGAGCACCTCTTTGGAATAGACCTTCATAGGGCAAACAACTTTAGAGACCTCATCAGGTGCTATGGGCAGGAGGGAGGAGAGTGTGTGGGGTGGAGGGAGGGGAGCCAAGGGAGGCAGGGGAGCAGGAGCGGCAGTGAAGGTGGGGGTGGTGGAGAGTGAGGACAGAATGTCCTGAGTTGTTTTTAGGTGAAATGGGAGGCCAAAGCGGCACAGAGATCCTGGGAAGGAAGGAAAGAAGTGGAGACTGCACTTGGACTGTCGAGTTCCTTGCAGATTTTGAAAAGTTCAGCCGTGTTGTTAGTGGCTCCAGACATGCGGGCTTGGATGTGGGCCCTCTTCTTTGAGCGGATAGAGAAACGATAATGCTTTTGGAGCCGGCGACGGGCCAGTGTGTCAGAGAATTAACCTGAGGTCTGCCACTTCTGTTCAGCAACTCTGCACTTGCGCCGATCTGTCTAAACCCAGAGCCCAAAGCAGATAAAAATCTCAGCTGCCCCAAAATGTGCTTAAAATATAGAATTGTTCTATAATAACGATTATAATCCATGTTCTTATATAGTGCATCATGTCATATTCCTCCTGCTTTCAAGCCCTGTAATAAATGCCGCTATTATTACCCATTTTAATGGTGCTTGTTGTGTCGAATCTATGAACCCCCCACCTCATCCCCGGTCATACAGATGTCCAAGACAACCACTTTACTGCCTCGGTTCTTTTGGTCGTTATGAAATGATCAGGCTTTTAGGCATTGGCTTTGCCTGATCGCTATTTAAACCTGATTGACTGCTGTACAGTAACAGTGAAGATATGGAATTGGTCTTCACCTAGTGTTATTCCAACCGAAATAAACAAATTCAGTTATTTTCCTTTTAAGGGATTGTGTGGAACAACCCACCTCAGCTTGTTTTCACTTATCAGGGGGTCCCCCCAAACACCTTTCCCTCCTTTTGCTTGTACCTATCCTCTCACTGGAACACCACTCCCACCCGCCTCTCTGTCAACACTTCACTCCATCTTTTCCTGCAACCTCTGCTACATGCTCTCTCCTCACCAATCTCACCTTGTTCTCGCTTGTCAGGTGAACCACCCCCCCCAAACCCTTCACTCGTGCTGCTACTCCTCTTTGCGATGTCAAAGCCCTATGCCCCACCCAGGACTCCACTCTATCCACTATCCCATTATTCCACCTCCTTTGCCACCCTTCTCCATACCCCCACCTCACCACCATGTGAGACCCATTACATCACTATGCAAAGTGTATATCATTTTCTGCTCCTTCCGGAACTAACTATGCAACACGCGAGAAGAAACTGTTGAAGATGGAGCAGAAAATGATATACACTTTGCATAGTGATGTAATGGGTCTCAATGAATCTATTGAGTGGCACAATATCTAGCCACTCCCAAGTCTCTGTCTCTCTCCTTCTCTATGACCGGTTCCACGCTACTCACCGGTGTATCCCATTTCCCGTTTGTTGAGGTTATTCAGTACCTCTGTGTACTTCCTATTCTGTAGTCCTCCGGCCTCTCTTTGCACTACTTTAGGCTCTTCTTTTTTATGAGTGCGGACAGGGTGGCCTATTCTTTGTTGACTCTTCCCCTGTCTCCACAGTGTCACATTGGATATCTGTGTTCCAGGCAATCACCCTTTATTCTAAGATGGCCGCCGTGTTTTACCCTTGCACTCGCCCAATGTTAACCAAACATAGTAATAGGACTTCCTAGTTACCATGACTACCTGCTCTGCATCGGCCGCGATGTGCCTTCTGATTCATTCGCGGAGTTAGTCTCGATTTACACGGAGCTCCCTTTTCCCCTTGTGGAATTACTCAGCACTGCCTTGTGATTCACTCATGGAGTCAGTCCCGATCTACGGAGCACTCTTCCCCCTGCGGACTTCTTTCAGCACTGGGTAAGCAGCTTTTCTAAACACATGCGATTAGGGTATTTTTTGAATATTGACGAAAGGCCAGGTACTATCTGATCGGCCTTCTCTTTCTCTATTTCTTCTTGTAGTGCTATACGAAAGTTACCCTTCGATTTGATCCGCTTTGCCTGTTATATCTCTGGACCTTCCTAGGCAGGGAAGACCGCAGGTATGAATATGTTGAGTGCATCCCACGGCGACTCGTCGCTGGGTGAGGTTAGCATCTTGGTTGGGGTGATACTTAGTGACCGCTATACACACACTTTTACTCTCCCCCCACCGTTGGACACGGGCCTCCCACCATTCTGCTTTCCCATGCCTTCCCCTCCATCTTCCGTCTGGGCTGATGTTACCATTGAGAGGTCTTTCACTGCACGTTATCCCTGGTGTAGTTCCACTTGGGTCACCAGTACGCTTGCTGCCTCACCCTTACAGGCCACCCCTATTTCCACATTTAGATAGTGTCTTTTTGACTCCTACCGTGCAGAGTACTTCGTCTGCATGTCTGTCTCTCCACTTGCTATGTTGTTGGTACATTGTCTGCTTCTTTTAAGCTACCTATGGCGCTTAAATAGATATTTTTATCTTTTGTAGGATTGACCCAATGGTCTTCTACCTCCTACTATCTTTCAGTAGAGAGCACCCACAGGCATCAATTGAGGTACTTGTCCCCTCTTTTTGTGATGCCACTGTTCATTAATTTTGAAACTTTCTGATGTAATTTGCTACTTAGGAGCTGACTCTCTGCCTTTTTGTTTTTTTTACTTCACAGATGCTATGAAATTTTCACTGTTAATTGTTGCCCTCCAATTGTAACTGTGTTACGTTGTCATAACTGTACCTCCTGATAAATGTTCCATACTTACCTTAAGGAACAGAAACATGTCGAGATATTACTCTGTATGATAACCAGAGTTACACATTTTTGACACATTGATTCTAATTGAAGTAGGGTACTACTCTACGATATACGATAAAAGACGAACTAGAACAGGGGTTACGTGACAAGCTGGATAGCTGGTTAAAAACACTGTATAAACATGAATACAAATGGGTACATATAAGACAAATAGTGTAGTACCCTACTTCAATCTCTCTCATTTTAGATCAAGTCAAGCGCCAGGGGGGGCGGTCCCAGAACACAGATGAAAACTATTCAGAGACTGGGTCTTCAGAACTATTATCGGTGCCTAAACACTTTGCTGGAGACACTGTGTTGATAAAAAACTTGACTAGGAATTGGCATGAGCCAAGGTTTGATGGCTCACATATAGTATAGAACATTACTCCCTCAGCAGTAAACGTTCAAGGCAGACGAGCTTAGATCCACCTGAACGACGTCAAGCTCTACACTGGCGAGGCCACAGCACTCCTAGCCATCGATCCAAAAGCAAGACAAGAAGAAGAATTTCAGCGTGTTCATACTCGATTAATGACAAAGAAGAAGGATGATAAACCAATGGATTACTAAATGCAGATTTGCATTTGGACTGTGTCTTGGACACTCCTTATAGATATTATAGCAGCCGTGCGATCCTTTAGCTTGAGTCACAGGAATCATTGAAAATGAACTTTAGAGAAATGCTGATATATCATGATTATGCTTAAATGACAACACTTGGTTAAGAATTGAAAACATGAACAGTACCCCAATTAGTTTCTCAATTGCGAACATGGTGGCTGCCAACGACTGTCCGGACGGAAAGTGTCCCTTCATAACTGGATCTAAAATCCCACTAGAATATGCTAGAGGCTTATACCCCAATGTGGTCCTCTGTTTAAGCACTGCAGTCATCACTGTCCCATTTGTGTGTGAAAACAAGAAAAACTCCTCAGCATAATTGGGCATTCCTAAAACAGGAGCTGTACAAATTGCTTTCATTAACTCTTCAAATCCTCCCTCCATTTCCTCAGTCCATTTTATTTTCCCTTTGCTTCGCTGTGCTTTCTTTAAATCCTGCAAAAGGGGTCTTGTATACAAATTATAGTCCCCATAATTACATAGCCCCATAAACTGTTGCATCTGCTTCACTGTGTGCGGTTTTTCAGTCTTCATAATCGCCTCAGCTCTTTCAGGCATTACCCGCTTTCCCTCATGCGAAATCAACTGGCCTATGTACAACACCTCTTCTTGACAGTACTGTAGCTTCTCTTTGTCTACCTTGCTAGGATAGTCATCAACTGAATCGAGTCCTGCCTGCACTCGTATTCTGTGGTGCTACAAATTAAAATGTCATCTACGTACTCTATCACAGCACTCTTCAAATCAATATTGCCTAGGTCCATCTGTAGGACTCTGTTAAAGATCAATGGAGATTCACAGTACCCTTGGGGTAGCCTAGTATGTTTCAGACAAGTCTGGCAAAACGTAAATGAAGTCAAGTCTTATGAATCTTTGTGCAACCGGATTGAGAAAAACGCCTTTTTACAAATCGATCACTGTAAAATATCGAGCTTCTACTGGTATTCTGCATAGTATCATCACCGGGTTAGGAACTAAAGGATACTCTGCCTCTACAATCTGATTAATTGGTCTCATATCTTGTATAAATCTCCATGACCCTCCCTTTGATTTTTTCACAGGGTACGCTGCAGTGTTGCACGATGACTCTGACAGTACCAGGATACCTTGTTCCATCAGTGCTGAGATAGTTTTAAAAATCCCTTCATCCGTCTCTTGAGACATTGGGTACTGTCTTGCTTAAGGTAAAATTGCTCCTGGTCTCAGTTTTATTTTAACTTCACGTACCCCCTTCAATAGGCCTACTTCATAAGGACCTGTAGTCCACAAGGCGCTTGGCACTATCTCCAAGTCTTCATCGAAAAATGCTGGGTGCTGCCACGTTATCGCCATGCGCTGTGGGATCTCTCTTTTCTCTATTCTAAACCAATATGTGATGCTCATGAAGAACACTACTTCATCATCTGTTGGGTCATCTCTAAACATGTCCTCGTCCGTGACATCAGTCAACCTACATCCTTCTTCAATAGCTATCACTGTTCTACATGGTCTACCCTCATCATCCGTTCCTTCGAGCATTGCCATTTCCCCTCGTACTATGGCTGCATCTAATTCTATTAGGATTGTCTGTCCCCCCTCTTCGTCCATGGATATCTGTGGTCTAAACAAAAATTCATCGCGTATTCTCATAATCTTTCCCACTAAGCCAGGTAGCCATGTCAACAGAATGCTCACCCCATAAAGAAAAACAAGGTATTTCCTCCTATCATTTTTTCTAACTCATGAATACATTTTCCTGCACCCACTGTCAAACTCGAAAGTTTGCATCTTCAATTGTCCTTGTCGATCTGTGGCCATGGAATATATTGTGGTCTTGCTCCTCCTTTTTCCAATAAGGGAAACTGTGTAAACCCTAACCCACAATTGGCTCCCATCATCTGCCTGTCCATAGTACGGACAATGGTTCCTGACCGCCATTACAACGATCTTAACCTGCTCACATATGGCGGTGATTCTCTCTTCTCACTATACAATCATCCCTTGGGATGCTTTGGATATGCTATGGGATCTGGCGTTCTATCCTTTAGTTTCTCTAGGTCGGACCATCTTACTTCCTTGTCCGCCTACAGGCTTTCCTTGGGGGCACATGCACCTCCTCCCCATGGAAGGATTCTCTTTCTTTGTCTGACAGATCTAGTCCCCATCTATATACAATGTCCAGCTCACTTTTTTCACAATATTGTAACCCTGTCAGAAATACAATGTCCAACTCACTTCTTTTGTAATAAAGTACCCGGGTCAGGGATATAATGTCGAGCTCACTTCTATTGTAATATGGTACCCAGGTTAGGGATATTATTTCCATGTCACTTCTTTTGTAATACCCAGGTCAGGGTATAATATCCAGCTCACTTCTTTGTAATATAGTACCCAGGCTAGAGATAAAATGTCCAGCTCACATCTTTTGTACTATAATAACCCATGTCGGGGATATAATGTCCAGCTCACTTCTTGTGTAATGTAGTACCAGGTTACGGATATAATGTCCAGCTCACTTCTATTTTAATATAGTACCCGGATCAGGGATATAATGTCCAGCTCACTTCTATTGTAATATGGTACCCAGGTCAGGGATATAATATCCAGGTCACTGCTATTGTAATATAGTACCCAGCACAGGGATATAATGACCAGCTCAGGTCTTCTGTAATATAGTACCCAGGTGACTCCTGTGCTGTAACAGAATTATCCAGTCCTTTTATTGGACTCTTTCTCATGCTCCATATGTGCCATGGCCTGCTATTGGTAGGTTTTGTTTCTTATTTCCAATGTTTTTTGTATACTTGAGCACGTTCAGCATTCATTCACTTGTGGCTCCTCTGTGGTTCTTTGAGGATCCAGGGCCCCATGTGCCAATTCAGGATTAGGTTGAAGTCCTGCATCCTCTTCAGGCTCTGTAGCAGTTCATTGAAGCCTCACTGCCCTCGCTGGTGTACCTGCCTTCACATGGTCAGTGCCCTGTATCGCTTGGTGCGGCAGAAAGCCTCCATGTGGGTCTTGCATGGCAGAGGGAACCCGTGCTGAAGGCTGATGTACCCCAATTTCAGCCAAGGAAAGAGGAGAGGAGATTTTAAGGATATTGGGATCATTCCCCAGTAATACCTGTGAAAAACAAAACAAAAAAGATCCCAACAACCAATGTATTGTTTTTCAAAGCCTCGAACACCACAATCAGTCCTTATGGTATACACACATTCATTACAGTACTGTCATTTTTCATCAAAGAACCACCTACAACTCTCTACTAAACAATTATAAACACACATAATGCACACATTTCAAAAACGCCAATAAAGTGACGGGTGCTGTGCAAAACAGTGACAAAATTGTAACAATTCATTAATACATCAATCATTTATTTAAAAAAACAGAACAAGTTAGCAAGAATTAATCTGCTACACTCTCCTTTACCATTGGTTAACAATTAGAATGCCCTTTCGTTCATGGCTACTCTCTACTCTTTGGACAAGTCAGCTGTTGGCGGATCCCTAAACAAGGTCCTAAAACAATTAGTTTAAGGCACAGTTCATTATTACAGTGATTTTCACTACCCAACATGTTTCGTTCTTAAGCTTACAGTAGATTATAATACAAGAACTTCTTCAGGGAAACCAACGTAATGTATAAAATCGTCACACTCCTCCAGCGTGGTTCTGTATATTAAAAAAAAGACAAAAGCTGGCTAATTCCTGAGTGCAGCTGTTCTGTTCGAGGCATACCAGTAGTCCAACGGTGTAGACTCACGGTATGGTTTAATCTTTCTGTATTGTATGCGTGTTGGAAGTCACAACATTTAGTATCTCAGTACATTAGACGGTACGTTCAAATGTTACTGTGTATCTGCTCTGGTTGCGTTAAAAGTAACGGTCTGGATACTTTACAGGCTTTCTACACTACGGTGTCACTCTCCTCGCAGCCAGTATGCAAACTATTCGCCTGTGTCAAGCATCTGTTGACCAGTGTACCCCACCAGTAGCAACAGTGCTGCCTTTCTCCAGGCCTCGGGTACGTTTCTGCAAAGGCCCCAGCTGTTTGGTTTGGCAAAATATTCTTTCTTGGCAGCATCTTTAGCTCTGGGTGTGCAAGAGTGAACATTCATGAAGCTTCCAGCAGCCATGCAGGGCCCACTGTATGTGTGGTGACACACGGTTTTACACGTGTGTCTGACCTCTATGGTAGTGTAGCAGCCCCAGGTTCTCCTGTCTCCAGTGCACCGAGGGCTTGAGCCCTGATTCTTCTATTGCCATGTAGTTTCTGCCACTGACTACTGGATTTAAGGAGAAAGCCTAAGGTTTGAACTCTTATTATCTGACTTGAACAGGTGGTATGGATTAGGAGAGGCACTCTGTGGATTGCACCACCTGACTGCCTCCAGGTAGCTATCGACTCTGGCACTAAGGCCCTGGTTGGTTGGCGTTCCTAGTCGGCAGTGGTCGCCTCCAGGCCTTGCGACAGACGGGGTGAGGACTTTGTCACATTAGCCCCCCTTTTCACAATGATCATCTCTGCCTGACCGGCACTGCCACCCAGTGGCATAGACATTACACTAACTTGAATCCGTTCTTTCCGCAGCTTGAGTCTTCACCAGTAGAGTGAAGCACGTGACCTGCAGAGGGCGTGACCCTACTAGCATCATTTACCTTAACATTCTTTTAATCTGTCCTTAACTTTGCATGTGTGCTTTTTTTCTTGTTGTAGATCTGGGCCAAACACACAGCCCCTCCTCCTGTTCCGAGTTCCGTGTTTCCCAGTTTATTAAAAACTTTGTGACCTCCTGCCTTCTCATCTCGGACACCAACACAGAGCTTTCCTACATCCTGCCCAGCGAGGCCGTCAAGAAGGGCTGTTTTGAGCGACTGTTCCAGGTAACTCCCAGGAATCGGTGCTACTGCAATTTGGGTTCAGATTTGGATTCAGTGGGGTGGGGTGGGGTGGGGTGGGGGGGGCGTAACGCAATATTAAAGTGTCCCCTGC
Source organism: Ambystoma mexicanum (assembly GCF_040938575.1). NCBI lineage: Eukaryota > Metazoa > Chordata > Amphibia > Caudata > Ambystomatidae > Ambystoma > Ambystoma mexicanum. The sequence continues at coordinate 324,885,120 of NC_090929.1, forward strand.
TTCTGATTTGGGCATCTCGTCTTGTTGATCTCCTCATTGAGATGCATATGTTCATGAGTGCAATGCAAGCTGTAGCTTAGCACCTGAGCACTCTTAATGTGTTCATAGGCTGGCAGAGGCAGTACTGAAATGATAGGATGGAGATCCTGAACCCAGACTTGCTTATTGATAGAAATGCAATTTTTTATCGGTTATGGACTCTTTAGATCCCCGGATGTGGAAAACCCTTTGGCCATTGGTTTCAATGCTAAAATAATAGCTGCCATTGAATCCTATTGGCAGAGGGGTCCCATCGGTTAGGGGGCGGTACATGAGTCCTTCTTAGCAATGTACAGAACATTTGGAGGTCGCAATGTCACTATCTCGGAAAGTACTGTGCACTCATAGATGGTACTCAAATATGGTCTGCACACCTGATGATGACCTTTTAATGCTGAAAAACGTGTGCAAGTTAAAGTTTGCACACTAATGCGCGTTAATCAGACAAGACAGAAGTATTTTTGTTATGTCTGTCGTTAATGTAATAGTATGAACCGTCTAACTTGCACACGTTTTTGAGCTTTAAGATATTTATTAGACTGCGGGCATCGTTTATGTGCACGTTGGGCCTCATTACAAGTGTGGCAGTCTGGAACCAAGGGTGCAGGTAAGCTTGCTCCCGGACCGTAACAATACAAGTCTGCCTGCCGGTGCCACTGTGGGTGCATCAGCCCCGGTAGGCAGAGTTGCCATGGAAGCACCAGCACTATTGCGAGTCCCCATTCCCATGGACATTTTCCAGAGCCTGACTTGCTGGTCCGCCAGGACTTGTAATGTCCCGGTGGCACCGGGAATTCAAGAGCCCGTAAAATGTTACGAGTCTGGTGGCAACCCACTGGAAGAACAGACAAGGTTACCGCCGGATTCCTAATGAGGCCCATTGTCAATTTACAGCTGGTTTTCCATCTCAAAACATGCTGTAACTACAAATATAGTTCTTCATCACGGTCCAAGTACTTCCTAGCTACATGTTTATTCTTAAAAATGTGTTCAAGTTAGTGGTTGCAAACTACTACTTTAAGCATAATCCTTTCAACAAGGCTTCCATTCACTCCGATGAACCGAATCGTTTTACTATGTCTTTGCTTAATGTAATGTTTTGCACACGTTTTTAAACATTGATAGGTGCTTATTAGGCATGTAACCATTTAAGTCATCTTTGTCAGTGTACAGCACATGTTAAGGTCTCACCATCTCAGAACACTCTACACATTCAGAGATGGCACTAAATAATAATTATTTTTGAATGCAACAATTTGTGTGCAAGATAAGGTTTTCAAAATATCAAAGATATCCTTTCAGTGATTTGGCACCTTTTAGTGGCATTGCCAGTTTGAATAAGAAATGTTCCTGTCAAGTTATAAGCATGTTTAGTCCTCCTCCCATCATGCACCCCATAATAATGCACCTGAATGGTACTGTGAGTCCAGGCGTGCCCTGGGTTGCGGAGCACAAGACCGCAGCAAACTTTCCTCTGGACTTCCAGCATAGTGAGTAGATTGTGTGCCCAGGCCTGCTGAATGGTGCCACAAGGACGAATCCTGCAGTAAGAGTGGGGCTGATCGGCCTATGTCTATGTAAGCCAATGAGCCCCATGCCATGCAGGGCTAAGGAAGGCTGCTCAGGCCAATGGCAGTAGTTAGGTAGATGCAAAGCTTTGCATCAATCACATTTGTGTGTTGGATTGCCTCTCTAGGAGAAAGCGTGCCTGCTCAGTCATCCGAGCCTTCCTTACCCTGCCTAAGGAATCAAGCGGCCCCTAACCCACTCGCTCCAACAAGGCCAGAACATGCCTGGGGCAGCTTGTGTTGCTGTGCAGAGGGGTACATTGCCTACCAGTTCTGACTGAACTGATCCCATTGGTGGCAGAACCAAGGCTCGTTTGCAATGGCTGGTCATCTTCTGTATTGGTGCAGATAGACTCAATTCATTGTAGTTTGTATGTTCTCCAGTTGTTTGATTAAAAACCTTTCATCACTTTATATTTTTGGTGGATAGCCCAGTGTCATTAAAAGTAGCCTGGACAGTGTGTTGCTCACCGGAATATGTGCCTGTGATGTCCCTGCCGTATACCTCTAAGCCTTCCTTTATCGCCTTATTGCTCACATTCTTAGGGGGCTCCTTCAGTCCTTTTGCTTTTTTCTGATTGCTGGAGGCGAAGTGTGCATTTAGCTAGCACTGAAGGTAGCGTATACCTGTCTCTCTAGTCTCTGCACTAATAAGACGTTTGGGGCCCATTTTATACATACACAGTGGTGAAAAGATATTGGCATTTTGTAGGGTTGAACGCGGGCCTTTATAACTTCCTGAAAGGACCTCTTTTGTATCCATTTAAATGATTTTGCCTGAGAATGATCTTGGGGGAATGCAATCCCAGGAAGGAGGGAGGCCTTTCTGATGGAAGTCAGAATATAGACATCTTTTTCACCATATCGTACCATCAACATTGACATGGCCCGTTCCTAGACAATCACTCCATGCTAGGCGTTGTCTGTACATGCCGTAGCTCCACAGCTGCCTTTATGGCTTTTTAGACACTTATAATGTTAGTGTCTTTGACACTATTATGCATCCACCAAAATTCTCTCCGAGCACTAGATGGAGACATCACCAGACCTGGCTTTAGGGTCGCACTCTCCACTCCCCACTATTTACGGTTTCCCATGTTCCTCATACTCTTTGCAGCACCTGGAGCAGAACCTGCCTGACCTGCAGCTGACCAGCTTTGGGCTGATGGACACAACCCTGGAGGAGGTCTTCCTGAAGGTGTCCGAAGAGGACCAGTCACTGGAAAACAGCGATGCAGGTAGGCCTTCTTCTAAACTGCTCTGAGGTTCAAGTTGCAGGTTTTGATACTGATTCTAACACTTCCTCCGCTCCTAGTATATCCTGTGAGGTCAAGGCCTGTCTCCTTTCTCCTCTAGGGGGGTTAGTGAGTTCAGTTATTGCCTAGTTTCTGCTGAATAGGTTTAGGTGCGCTCTGTAGCCTAACCAAGCCGGCTTTTAGGGGGAATGGACTGTCAAATGTTCACTGTTGGAGAGAACATCGGCCCATTCAGAGATAATGGTATGGTTTGGTTGGAGGCAGAGAGATCCTTCTGAATTGAGGGGGTGATGGCACTTAGGTTCAATCCTTGCTTATTGGGGCTTTATTCATTTGCTCCAGTTGGGCTGAAAGGAGTCGTAATATGAAAATACCCCCTTGCTGGAGAGTTAGTTTGAAGTAAGGGTGATGAAACTAAGAAAGATTTGCTTTTTGCTTTTTCAAAACAACTTTAAAAATGCGTTTCTAACAAATTCAGCCATACTAAGAGCACATTAAACTACTGCAAAGTATAACCAATGCAAACAATAAAATATCATTTAGAACTGATCATGATTAGGGGAGTTGAAATGTTCTGTGCACCCATTTGAATTCTAGTGCATCGTCAGCAGGGATGGGCACTCAGCAAGCTAAATTAGTGTGAACGTTCCCTCACTCACTCATAGTTGCCCGATGGTGCCATACCGTCAGCCAACATTAGAAATTAGTGCATTTATTTGGCAGCGATGCTTTGCGTGCTGTGATCTGTAGATACATAATTCCAGTGGAGAAACCAACACCTACACAGTCCAGCGTGTAAAGTGATATCTAAAAGCTCAAAGCAAAAGCTGTGGCCAGGTGCGCTTACCCCATGAAGTGCCATGGGAACTCTTGGTTGGCTCCATACGTGTCGGATTGAAGGGTGAGACGATCCGGTCATGGGTGGGAGGTGAATTTAAATGCCATCAAGTCCAGCCTGGGTGTGACCCCAAGCGTCGCAGGAAGCCGATGCAGATCACAGAGACGGGTATTACGTAGATTGTCACAATGATGCTGCCTTTTAAACTGCACTTTCAGGTGGGTGCTGCAAAGCGGGGCGCTTCTGTGCTCCCCTGTGATGAAATGCAACATTGTGTGTCTATTTTGAGATCTGGGGAATATTGTTAGTTTAAGAAATGAGCTTGCTTTGAATGAATTTCATGTGCCACTTTTTATTTTTGATGAAGTATTAAGCATCTCTGACTACAAGTTCAGCTTTTAATTTGTATCAACATATTATGATTGACTGATTTGGAAAATCTTTGGTTTCTGTGGCGCCCTCTTTTTGTTGCATACTTGGAGGACATTAAATGAGGTTTTACTCTAAATGAAAAAGGCCCAATTTCAAACTAGACCAGAAAAGAAATTTAATTTTTTAAAATTTTTATTGTTTTAAAATATCTCCATCTTCGAAGAAAAATAGCGCATCAAACAATTATTTGAACTAAAATGTATAGTTGTGACAGTGTCCCAAGATTAATAATATTCAATTTTCTTGCAGACATTAAAGAGTCCAAAAAGAATGTGTTGCATCTTGCACCCCAAATGGGTCACCAGTCAGACCCCAATGGGGTACCCCTTCCAGATGATGCGGCAGCTGTGTTGGAGAAGCCGGAGCTGGGTAACCGGATCTATGGCTCGCCGCTGACACAGGCCTCGCCATGCTCCTCATCCTCGCTGGGCTCCGTGCGTGGCGATGAAGGTGGGGCTTATTCGGAATTCTTTGGGGACTATTCGCCCTTGTTTGATAATCTGCAGGACCCTGATAACGTCAGTTTGCAAGGTTGGTAACGCAGCCGTGCACGGCACAGCTTTTAGTCTTGCTGTGGTGTGATATGTGGTGCCATTTCTCCTCTGACATATGGCAGATTTGTGTCGGTCTTGGGGGTCACACCTTTCCCTTAGGTTTGGACACAGTGTATAGTGGTGGTTGTGGGTTTAGCCTGCTTTCTCTCACTGATGGATTGTCCTGCAGGCATTTTCTTTTCTAATCTCACCTGGGAACATTGCGATTTAAGATTGGGATCTGGATCCACTCGGTTGCTCACTAGCAGGGAGGACCCTGCAAGTCCGAAGCTTCAGGTTACTAAGCAATGGGAACTTTTTCTCTTTCTCTGTGTTGACACAGAGAGGAATATTCAGTCATGTGATACATGACACAAGGTAATGATTACACCTTTCAAACCTGTTAGCTTGTTCACCCCGTCACAGAGAAGAGCAAAGCAAGCACACTATTGTGGGAGGGGAATCTGGCAATGTGGAGAACACTCTTCTCCTCTTCCAGTGGAAGTCAAATATCAGGGGCTCGAAGCTGAGCCAAAACGATCCGAAATATGTTTATATTTTGTTACGGTAAATTGTCCACCTCCACTTTAAAGGACCCCCTCCCTCCCAAAGATTCCCTGTATGCGGGGAAAGTAAATGCTACATGAGCATATCTCCCTCATGCTAAGGCTTATTCCACATGTAATACTGAACGATGGAACATTGTAATGTGTCACCACCTGCCCCAATAATGGATTGGAGCAGATCTTAAAATGTAGGACACAAAATACATTTCTGTGAGTTTTGCCTGCATTGATTCAAGTAAGATCCTTCTCTACAAGACGCTGTGGAATAAGAGTCTGGCATCTGCCGAGGTCCTGTGGCGTAGAGCCTGGCTTCCACTGTTAAACTTCGGCGTGGCGGCTGCATCTCTCTGGAGGCCATGTGAGAGTAAGAACATGGACTTTTTTTTTTTTTTTTTAATAACACATTTTATTGGTGTTTTTAGGAAAAAACAAGGTTAAACAAATAAACAACGTAAACAATCAATACATGCGCATTGCCGGAGAGGGTTACTGGCTGTTTCAGATGTTGTACACATATGTTTGCAAAGGAAAAAAAGGGGGGGGGGACAGCTTTAGTTGAGCCCGCAGGCAGCGTCCAGTTGTTTTATAATCCTCATTGGGCATCTTCCCATTTCCTCCACACTTTCAGGGCTTTTGCCGGGCATCCTCTGGCCGCGTATACTCTGTATTCCGTTGCGACACAGATATCCACATCCGTTCTCCATTGTTCATAGCTCGGTATTTGGTCCGAGCCCCATTTTTGAGCAATGTTCCTTTTCAAAAGTGCGGTGGTGGTGAACAAGAGCAGTTTTTCATATCTAGATAGGTCAATTTCATCATCTATCCCCAATAGTAGTAGCTTAGGGTTTCTGGGAACTGTTTTCCCCATAACTCTAGAGAGTTCCGCACAGCATGCCTCCCAAAGTGGTTGTATATGTGTGCAATCCCATATGATGTGGAAAAAGGTACCCTCTTCCGTTTTGCATCGCAGGCAGTTCGGATCATCTATTCTTCCCCATCTGTGTAGGGCCACCCTGGGATAGTATACTCTGTGTAATATCTTTAATTGAACCAATCTAAGCCTTGATGAAATCGCTATCTCCCTAGGGAACATCAATGTCATGACCCATTCCTCCGGCAGTATGGCCCCCACGTCCGATTCCCACTTGGTCCGCAGTGACAGTAGATCTGGTGTGCCAAAGGAACTTATGGCACTATATAGAACCGATGTCACTCTCCGGGTAATTGGTTCCGGGAGTAGATTTCTCTCAATGGGGGTGAAGTCCGGTAGGGGGCTCACTTCGGGGAGGATGTTTCGTAGTGCGTGTTGTAGTTGAGCATAGTGGTAATGTTCGGTTTGGGGAAGTCCAAGTCGGAGAGCCAGCTCTGCAAAAGGGACCATGGTGTTATCTTTCACAACGTCTCCCAAGATGGGCGGACTTTGCCGGGACCAGTTCGGCCACCTGGGGAGCGTGTATACACCTGGAAGGTTCTTGTTGTTCCACAGAGGTTGGGCCTGCGATAGTTTGTCGCCCCATCCCACGAACTTGTGTGCGTCTGTCCAGATTTGTGTTAGCTGTGCGCGCATGTTGGGAGTAGCCGCGCGGTCTCTTTTCTTATAAAGGTACAGCATGATGGGTTTTCCAGGAGTGTCCGACTCTAGAGATTTGTTGTGTGGTGCATCGGTGTCGCCGTGTAGTTGGTCATTCACTTTCATCAATTGACTGGCCCAATAGTATGTTTGCATTCGGGGTAGTCCTATTCCGCCCTCCCATATGGATCTTTGGAGTGTAGCTAGGGCTATGCGTGGATGACCGTTATTCCACAGCAGTCTGCGGAGTGTCTGGTCTATTTTCCTAAATATGTTTGAAGGGATGTGTAATGGGGCATTTTGTAATATGTAGAGTAGGCGGGGTAGGGTCATCATTTTGAAGAGTGCAGCTCTACCCAGTAGTGTCAGCGGGAGGGATGACCAGTGACGGGCATCCTCTGCAAATCTTGTCATGACTGGGTACAGGTTTCTGGGCACATAATCAGTCAGCTTATTTGTTATTAGAATACCTAGGTATTTGAATTGTTCCCTTTCTACCCGGTAGGGACATTGGGGCGGGATCGAGTCTCCCTCTTGATTAAGTGGGAATAAGGTGGATTTGTCCCAGTTTACTTTCAGGCCACTGAAGGAGCCGTATTTCTGCAGTAAATCAGTCACTATGGGGCAGGATCTGACCGGGTCTTGTAAGTAAACCAATAAGTCGTCCGCGTATAGGGACACCTTATCTTCCCAGGCTTCAGACCATCTAAATCCCTTCCATGTTTCGTTTGTTCTTAACAGTATAGCGAGTGGTTCAATCGCTATTGCGAATATCATGGCCGACAGTGGGCATCCTTGTCTGGTTCCTGTGCCGATTTCAAAGGGGCCTGACACGTGACCATTCACTTTCGTGACTGCTAGCGGGGATTTGTACAATAATTTAACCCAGCTCATAAACTGGGGCCCGAATCCCATCCTTTGCATTATCTCCCAGATCGCATCCCACCTGATAGAGTCAAAGGCCTTCTCGAAGTCTACGGCCAACAGGGCCAACGGGTCTCGGATGGTGGTCGCATTCTCCATCGCCATGAATAATCGATGTATATTCATCCGCGTGGATCTCTGCGGCATAAAACCACACTGATCCGGGTGGATCAAGGAGGGTATAACTTGCTGCAATCTATTGGCTAAGGTTTTCGCTAAAATTTTGGTTTCTGTATTGATAAGGGAAATGGGCCTATACGAACTGCAGCACTCTGGGGGTTTGTCCGCTTTGGGTATGACCACTATGGTGGCCTGTCTCAGGTCTTGTGGGAGGGACCCTTTGTTTCGGGAGGTTTCATACATTTTCAGCAAGTGTGGTGTAATTACGCTCGTGCCTATTTTCTTCCATACCTCGACCGGAAGGCCGTTGGGTCCCGGGGCTTTCCCGGGTTGAAGGTCGGCTATGGCTGCAGACAATTCATTCTCCGATATGTCGGTTTCTAGCAGGGCTCTTTGTTCAGGTGTCAGGGAGGGAAGGGTGATTCCCGAGATGGGTGTAGTGTCAATGGGGGAGATTGGCGGTCCATAGAGTTCCTTGTAGTAGCTTGCGAACTCTTCCGCTATGTCACGGTCCGCTGTCACTAGTGTATTCCCCTGTGTTCTGATCGCTCTAACATGTCGGAGCCCCTCGTCACGCCTCTCCAGCCACGCCAACATTTTGCCTGCCTTATCCCCGGTTTCGTACACTCTGGTCCGCATCGCTGCGTGTGCCTGTTTGGCATTGTCCAGGGCGACGTTTTGAAACTGTTTTTGTGCTAGCTGTAATTCGCGATGGGATTCTGGGAGGTCTTGGGATAGATGAGCTACCTCTGCCTCTTGTACTCGCTTTTCGGCCGCCCGGATCGCCGCGGCGTGTTTTTTCCTATGGGCTGCGATCTGGGATATGAGTTCCCCTCTCAGTACGGGTTTGTATGCCTCCCACAATGTTACAGGGCTATCCACTGAGGTTGTGTTCAGTTCAAAGTATGATTCTGTTCCTTTTTTGATATGTTCGACTAGGTCGGGGAAGCCCAGATAATAATTGTTTAGCCTCCACGTGGGTGGGGGAATCGGCCTGTGTGTATTGAGCACCATTACGAGCGGGGAGTGGTCCGATATACCTCTGGGTAGGAGGTGTGCATCGGTTGCTAGATGTAATTCGGAGATCGGGAGAAAAAAGTAATCAAGTCTAGATAATGAGGCGTGTGCTCCGGAGAGGAAAGAGTATTCTCTCGTGCCAGGATGCAAATGTCTCCACACATCTTTCAGGCCTATTGCGTCGGCGAACGTGGCTAGTTTGGTATGCGTAGCTGGATTTCTCGAGCGGATGTGTGTTCGGTCAAGTTCTGGGTGCATGACCTCGTTGAAATCTCCCCCCACCACCATCAAGCTCGAGGAGTCCGCCGCCAACATTGGCGTTATATCTTCAAGTAGTGCAGTGAGTAAGGTAGGTGGTGCATATACGGCTAGCATGGATATAGGCCGCTCCCAAAGAGTCGCGGTTATGTGAACGAATCTACCTCCTGGGTCCTGTGTGACGGATGAGAGGGTCAGTGGAAGTCGTTTGTGCACGAGGATCAGCACCCCCCTAGCTCCCATGGAGAAACCTGAGTGTATCGCGATGCGGTAATTAGTTCGCTTGAAGAGGTTGCAGTTTGTGCCCGCCAGGTGCGTTTCGGTTAGGAAGGCTACATCGGGCGTATAACGGTTCAAATATTGGAGTACAAGGCGTCTCTTGATACTGCTGCCTAGCCCATTCACATTCCAGGTCATTATCTTAATAGACCTGTTCTTGCTTTCAGCGGTGTGGTCAGTCATGGTGGTCGGGAATCGGACATGCCGGGTAATGTTGTGTGTATCTCCGGGCATTGCCCCTTATCCGCCCCCCTGGAACCCGACCCCAGCCTATTGCGCGCATTGATCTTAGAGCAGCAAACCAAACAAATAAACTCTGTCCTAAACACAAACTCCCTCGTACCCTCCCCATACTCCACCCCAACTGGAAGTACCTGTCGCCCCAACATTAGGCCGAGCCTGACAAGGGTCTGCTCGGACCGAACAAACAATCAATACATTCGATATAACTTCTTTGCGATTCTGTCGCCGTTGCTCGGCGCTGGTCCTATTACCTTTGTTGAGGGGGGGGGCCCCCGCTCGAGCCGCCATTTCTTCAATGTGGGGGGGGGGAAAAGCTCTGACAGTGCATTGCTATCAGCATGTGTCCGCACAGTTCAGTCGGCTTCTCTTGGTGGTAGTCCATCCTGGCCTTGTAGTGGTTGTGCATTCGGGGATCTGTCCGGGCGCGGTCTATTTCGTTCACGTTCCCTTCTATTTGTGGGGCCCCAATCTCCCTCCAGGTTATTTTCTGCCCAATTCCATGCATCCTTTGGGTCATTAAAGTGCACGGTTGTGCCATTATGGTAAATTTTCAGCTGTGCCGGGAACAGGAGACCATATTTGATGTTTTGGGTCTGTAGCTTCTTCTTAAGCTGGTCAAATGATTGGCGTGCTCTTTGTACTTCCCGTGTGAAATCCGGGAAGAAAGCGATTTTCGCGCCGTTGTAGGTCGTGGCTCCCTTGGATCTGGCCATTTGCAGTATCGCGTCGCGATCTCTGTAATTTAGGATTTTGGCAATCACAGTGCGGGGTGGGGCCCCAGGCGTTGGTCTGCCTGTTGGGACTCGATGTGCACGTTCAATGGAGAAAAGTTTCGAAAAATTCTTTGGGGCGTATAGGTCCATGAGTAGTTGTTCAAGGAATAGTTCCATGGAGGGGCCTTCACTTTTCTCAGGTAATCCCAGGATTCGTATATTGTTCCGTCTAGAGCGCCCCTCTCCTTCCTCCACCCGTTCCTCTAGAGTCTTAACACGTTGCAGTACTCTGGTCATCTGTTGATGGATGTTTCGGAGGCCATCTTCCGTGTTGGATATGCGGGTTTCCGCCTCTCCCGTGCGGGACGTGAGTTTCTGCAAGTCATGGCGTAGGAGGGACACTTCTGTGCTGATGCCGTCCATTTTAATCTCCATAGCGGTTCTGGAGTTGGCTATGGCGTTCATAATGTCTTTGAGAGAGGGTTCGGGTTCCTCATCTTCAGTAATTGCCGATCTTTCCTGTGTCGGCTCCGTGGCCAGTGTGGGCACCGCGTATTGTTCCATTTTGCTTTGCGTCGTGCCTCTCCTGCTCTTGTCCTTGCCCATGACCGTTGCAGTCACAACTTCGATGAGGATCCGCCTTGATGATTCTAGTAGCGTTGTGCGTGGGCCGGGGCACGGATTTAACTCTCGATCTAATCACAAGCGATTTTCTGGGAGCGGGCAAGCGGGAAAGCTGCTCGCAACCACTGCCTCCCGCCCACCCTGCTCCTCACCGTTTCGCGTGCCCAATCACGTGCCTCTCCGTCGCTGTCTGTCGCCCCTTGTTCTGAGTTGGCGGGCGCTCAACGCGGAGCGGAGCGGAGCGCGTACGGTTGGTCACTGCCTTCCCATCAACCGTTCGCTCCTCCTGTATGGCGCTGTTCTTCGTGCCGGATGTCAGTGGCGCACTATCCCAAGTCACTGTCGGCCATCTTGGATCGAGTTCGGCGGGTGCCACGCTCTATCACCTTCCACCGCAGTTATCTTCGCCTCCGGCCTCCGTTTTGTTACGGGAGCAACTGCAATGTGTCGTGTCGTCTGTCGGCCAACTTTTCGTAATTTTGCAGGAGTGTCGCAAGTCAAATTCCCCCAGGATTTGGCAGGATGTGTTGGCGGCACCGGGAGCTCAGCGAGCACGCGTCTACATCGGTCGCTCGTTGGCCACGCCCCTCAAGAACATGGACTTTTAAGCCATAGGAATAATATTCTGGCCTGTGCTGATGTCCTGTAGTGTATAGCCTGTTCTCTACTATGGATTAAAGACATGGCCTCTGTTGATGTCATGAGGAGTGAAATCCTGCTCTCTGTGGTCTTGGAGAATAATGGTATAGCCTCTGCTGATATCCTGACGAGTATAGCCGTAATGTTATTGATGTTCTGTGGATGAAAAGCCTCATCTCTACGGCAGGCATGTGAGCGTAAGAGGCTGCCTCTGAGGTCTTCAGGAATAAGAGTCTGCGCTTGCCCTTTAGAGTTCAGCCGGGCCACTAGATGATGTCCTTGTCAGGAGAGTCCTGTCTGTCGGTCATATGGAGTAGGACTACCTCAACTGAGGGTCAGCAAGTAAAATCTTGCCTTCTCTTGATTTGACATGGCATAAAACCCGCCCCCTTTTATATACTTCATGTGTAATACATAATTGATCTCTACTGTGGCCATAGAATAAGATCATGCCATCAAACCATGTGTAGTGTAGGATTCCTGCTCTATCGGATTTCCAGGCATAAATCTTCCCCTTTCTAACGTGACATGCATGGAGGAGCATCTTGATCTCCAGCAGAGTCTGCAGGTTAAAGTCTGCCTCACAACGCCTTGCTCACAACTGAAGACGTGTATAGGTCTGTCCGTTCATTCATTAAGAAAGAGTGTTAGACGTGCATGTTTTTGACACCCATACAGAGAAAATAAAAAAATGTAATGGGCTTTTGCTAAGTGGTGATCAAGTGCATCTGTTCTGTGGTTAATAATATATATATAAGCCCTGATAATCGCCACTTTCAAGCGTTCAGTAGATCAGGATATGCAGGGAACACCCTTCAAATGTCGCTCCACCTGCATATAGAACCTGACTTACCCAGGGCTCCTTGTAGCTCTTGGTGCTATGTTGATTGTTTTCACCCACATGATAGTTTATCGTGTTGTGTAGCACTATGCGGAAGTGCTGGTCTGCAGAGGAGATGGCTCAAGTGGCCAAGGTACTTCTGGACCCTCGCCATCCGTTTGGAAAGGAGTCAGGTTTTAATCCTGTTCATCCACCCTAGATTGATGAAGAGTATTGGTGATTTTGGTAATAGGAAACCCTGTTATTTCAAGTGCCAAGAAGTGACAAATCTGTATGGAAGTAAGCGCTATGTAAGAACGCATATTAATAGTATTTCCCAGCCTTTGCACTGTCCATGCTTGAAATTAACAGGCTTTGTTGCTATTACAGTGGTTTCAGGGAATTAATGCATCTGTATTAACGCCATTGGAGCCTAGTACATGTACATCATTTTTATTTGTAGCAGGTAAGAGTATCTCAGTGACCTTAACAAATCTATTTGAAGTGAGTGATTAATCACACAGGTTTCTGAAATAGCGTGCAGGTGCATCTATACCTGTGAACCATTATCGAATATTACATTACTGCATTACTATTCTATTTGTGTGTGCTGGTACAGTGGTGAGTGTGTTTTTTTGCATTTTTGTACACACACACACACTGTCTCTCTCCCTCAAACTTTGCCCCTACTCCGGCCCTTGTGCGATCCCCTTTACATTTTTTTTTTCATTCCCCCCCCCCCTGCTCTGGGGTCTCGGTCTCGGTCTCGGTCTCTCTCTCTCTCTCTCTCTCTCTCTCTCTCTCTCTCTCCCTCTGTCTACCTGTCTCTCTCTCTCTGGCCATGGTCTCCCAGTGCTCCTCCTGGGGCATGGCCTTTTAACTGTACCCTATGAAAGAGGATGGCCATAGCCTGTACAGTTAGTGTATGGCACTTGGGGAGTGTCATGTGGCAGGCACAGTGTACCGTTCCAGGTGAGAATGGCCGAGTGCAGTTCTGTAGCCCTATTTGTTTGCCAACCTTTGGGGTTTGGGGCGTTAAAAGAAACATGACCAAAATAAAAGGCCTAAATTATGCTAGTCGGTGCTTGTTAGGGCTACGGCCAGCCATCCACAATCTTGTGGCCAATCACTACATGGCCAGGACTCCATCTTGTTATTCTCTGCTGACCCGCCTCGAGCGTGAAACGAGTTCCAGAAATTGCATAGCACCTTAATGACTCGCTTCTTGCACAAAGCTTTTCACCGGGAATCCTCCAGACTGATAACACTTGGTTAGTCCGAAGCCTAAAACCATTGACTGTAAAAATAACTACGGAAACATGAATACTAAAAATGAAGAGGTAAATATAACTTTCACTGAATGTACAAATTAATAAATCCCCAAAATCTCAACTTTAATATTGAAGTGACACAGTCATAGAATAGATCAAAATATTCTGGTGTTTCTGAACAGGAAAAAAATTGTCACAAAAATGGCTGCCGGGGACGGGAAAACAAAGTCTGTTTAAACTTTCCATGGCGGCCATTGAAAATAAGTGAAAAAGTAAAGAAAAAAGTGGCTGCCATGGAAAGGAAGGAGGGACTATGTGTAGTCTCTTCTTCCTTTCCAGGACAGCCTGTCGCAGATTGAAGGCGGACGCGCTGGGGACAAAAGTGTTCCCAGTGCATCTGCTCCCGAAATGGACTGAAAAGATTGTAAGTGGTGGTGGGAGGGTGGAGAAGGAATTCTGTGGATATGGGAGGTGGGAAGGAAAGACTTAACTGATTCCCCGGCGAGTGGAGATGTGGCCCCCAGCCCTGAGGAGGCTCAGGGTGGCAGTATTACCGTCTGGTAACGCCTGCGTTCCGAGCCTCCCCATTGGTTGGAAGGCCACCACACCTCCCTCACCGAGTACTAATGATAATTAGGTGTCTTGTTCTCATAGGTGGCCCCTGCTTGCAGTTACATTGCTCCTACAAGTCGAAGCTTAATTAGTCAGTTATCTGTCACAAGACAGCCAGTGTAGGGAATCATGCTCACACTCTACCTTTGTATTCAGATAGATGGATAAAACTCCTGCTTAAAGCTAAGTGAGTTTACACCTGTTCAGAGACTCTATCAAAGCCTCTATGTCACTCTAACATGCATTCTCCACATATTGGTTAGGCTCTTGCAGGTGCTCCCTGCTTACACTCTACACAAAGCACGTTAAGTCCCATTCAAAATTCATACCCCTAGGGGTAAGTGAATCCAGTGTGTCTATCCAAGCTATCTCTCTTTGCAGTAGCCTCCTTTGGAGGTCTCCCCACCTATTCGACGTTGTGACCTGTTCTAATATTACACACTTGTTCTGCTATATTGTGTCTTGCTTCCACAAAGTAGGTTGCGACTGTTGATCTCCGATTCTTTGTCCTAATATTGGACTTGTGTTCGGTCCAACAGACCTTTCGCCTTACGCATTGTCATCCCCACGTACTAGTATTCACAGGGGCATTTCAGGGCATAGACCACATTGGTGGAATCACAAGTACATAAATGTTTCAATTCATCCAGCAGGGGGCGTTCAAGCATCGGAAGCCTGATCCGACGTCCCTCTTCAACAGGCTGAATCTTACGGCCTGAGAGAGGTATAAACAACAACTTCAACTTTAATTCAACTCTCCTCACCCAATTAATACCTTGTGCCTTGGCTGGACGCCTGTTTTCGTGGATTCATCTTTTATTCAGGCACCTTCTGGCCCCCTTCGGGCTCGCCACCCGCCTCAGGGATTTTTCAAGATGGTGACCTTGTACTCTCAGACGGCTGTTGGTCCTTGACTCTGTCGCTCGAGGTGTGCCCCAGGCGACTCTTGTTGCCATTGCCCGTTTGGCTCGCCCGCTCACCTGCTGGGACCTGCTCTGGCCTGCGGACCTCTGAGCGCTGCGCCTCTCCTCAGCCACCGGTTGTGGACTGGTACCACTGAGCCTGACTCCTCCATCTCCCGCCAAGCCTCTCCTCCTCTGGCAGGCTTCAGCTCCTCCGCCTTGGTGCCCGTGCTCCCGTGGCCTCTGTGCTGAGTGGCTCCACTAGTGACGGTCTGTTGCCTGTGAGCCTGGCTGCGCCGGCGCCCGCCAGCCCGCTTCGCCTCTGACGAGTCCATTGGTGCGGCTGCTCCTGCACCCGCCTAGCTGCTCTGCCTCTAACTGGCAGCAACTCCTCCACCTCAACGCCTGTGCTCCTGAACCAACAACGACTCCTGTTGCGGACTGCAGCTCCTCCTCTTGGCTCCGGTTTCTTCCACCAAGCGCAGGCCAGCTTCATCTCCTTGGGGCGCATCTGCTTCCTCCTGCCAGATTCTTCAGTGACCACCGGGTGGCTCCACCTCTCACAGACTGAGACCTATGATCCCAGCTGGATCAGCACCCGCCGTGCGGCTCCACCTTCAGGGGCCGAGACCTCTGAACCCAGCTGCTCCTTCACCCATCGTGCGGCCACTCCTGTGACGGGCTGCAGCTCCCCTCTGGGGACGGCTCTCCTTTGACTCCACCAGTATTGGGCCGCAGCTTCGTTGTCATTCCGACAGCTGTCTGTGGCCCTGCTTCGTCCACTGTGACCTACCTACTGCCTCCTACTGCCTGCAGGCTCACCTACTCGCCTCTTACTGCCCGCTCTTCAGTTCTGATCCTCTCTGCCTCTGCGGCCCCACGTTTCCCCCGACACCCTGCAGGCTCCTCTCGTCTCTTCAGGTTTGCTTCCTCTACTGTGGGCTCACCCACTCGCCTCCCGCTGCCTGCTCTGCCAACTGTGCATTCCTGCGGGCTCATCTCCTCGCCGCCTTAGGTATGCTTCCACTACCGCGGGTTCACCAGCTCACCCTCTGCCTGCTCAGTCTTGTGTGGCTTTCTCTACACCTGCTACTCCTGCCGTCCTTGGACCTGCCTCAACTACAGCAACCTGCCTCATCCCCTACCTGCCTCCTCAGGACTGCGTCCTCTACTGAGGGCTCACCCACTTGCCTCCCTCATCTGTGGTTTACTCTGCCCCTGCTACTCCTGCCTTCATTGGACCTGCCTCATCTACTTTGGGCTCACTCGCTTTCTTCTCGCTGCCTGCTCCGTCTATAGCCCACTGTGCCCCTGCTGACTCCATCTACTACGGACTGCTGCATTCTTCCACCCTCTACCTAAGGTGACTTCCGTGCCTGTTCCTACTATACCCCTCATCTCTCACTGACATCTCCCCCAGCGACCTATTTCCGCTACATCGGTCTGTGACGCCTCTACTTCTACTCCACGGCTCCAACTGCACTCCGGATGACTTCATCATCTACGGTCTGCAACGTTCCCCTCCATTGACTTGTTCTCCTCCCCCTTTGTCGTATTGCTGTGCCTTCCGCCTCCACAACTGCGGTTCCAGCTACTCTCTGGCCGGCTCTCCCCACTTTGTGCTCAGTTCTCCTCCTCCGTCCTGGTTTCCCTCCCTGTCACTGACCACTGTGCTTCCGCTTCCACTCCTTCTGCTCCTTCTTCTCACTACCTATTCCTTCTGCTGCAGGCTTCAGTGATCTCCCCCCCTCAACAACTGTGGGCTTTGAGCTCACCTACCACCACTACTGGCTTAGCCCCCACACCCTTTCTCCTCATCAGTGTTTCTCCTCTTCTGCCCAACAGTACTACTACTTTTTAGTGTCTATCCCCTTCCTATTCCCCTCCCTTCCCCTTCTCCTCCCCGACCCACTACTCTAATTCTCTTACATACTCCCTCTAACTGCCCCTCATTCCTGACTCATTCTATTTACTCTCCCTGTTATGCTTCCTTCTCTCTCTCAACACCAATACTCTCCCTCCCCCTCCCCTCATCCCCCTCCCTTTTCCCCCTCACATTACTCTACAATCTTCTAATGGCCATCTCCTCTCTCCATCTTCCCCTCTCCTCCCACACCCTCTCTATCCCTCTCCCCAATACCTCTTCTCATCGCCGCAACCTTATCTATCCCCCTCTCACTAACACCTCTAATGCTTTGATGTCGCCCTTTGGAACACCAGATCGATCTATAACAAAACCTCTGCTGTCCTTGACCTTTTCCTTTGCCTTAACCTACAATTTCTCTGCATTACTGAAACCTGCATCCCACCTCACAATACCTCTGTTCCTGCCTCCTTCACCTCCTCCTCTTCTTTCTTTGAACATGTTCCCTGCACCAAAGGCTGTGGTGGCGGTCTTGGCCTCCTCTTTCGCCCACACTTCACCTCTTTTCCATCCCCTACTTCTCTATCCTCTTTCCCTTCCTTTGAATTCATGTTCAAAATCTTTAATTCTCCTCATGCTATCTCTTTCCTTGTCATCTACCGCCCCCCTGGGCCAGTTTGCTCCTTCTATGAGGACATTGACCATCTCCTCAGTCTTCTTTCCCCCAGTCCCACTCCATTTCTTGTTCTTGGTGACTTTAACCTCCACCTCTCTTCTAACCCTCCCTCCTCTCGTCTCTTCTCCATCCTCGACTCCTACCCCCTCTCTCCCCTCCCCTCCTACCCACCAATCTGGCACTACTATTGATCTCACCTTTACTTCCTCCTTCTCTGCCTCCCCTATCTCCTCCCTTCCCACCTACCTATCTGATCACTCCCTACTTTCTTTTCCCCTCTCCCCTCCCTCCCCCTCTCCCTCAATCCTCTACCTCTTTTCTCCAGCGTGACCTACGCTGCTTTGACCCCTCCCAATTTCTAGCATCCCTCTCCTCTTCCCTCCCCCCTCTCACAATTCTCCTCTACCTCTGCCTCTGATGCCTCCTCCATCTTATCTTCCTCCCTCTCTACTACTCTTGCTCTTCTCTACCCCCTCTCACCATTTCGCCCCTCTCACAAAGTTGCTCAACCCTGGCTTTCTTCTCATCTCTCCTCTGTGCGCTGCCTCCTTTGGCACCTTGAACGTCAGTGGCTCAAACACCCATCCCCCTCTAACCAATCTGCTCATTTCTCCTACCATACCCTCTGACTCATGCCTCAATTCTGCTAAACACACCTACTACTCTGACCTTCTCCAGTCACATTTCTCTCACCCTCGCTGCATCTTTCAAACTTTAGCCCGATTTCTCTCTCCTTCTACTCCTGATCCCTCCACTACCTCTTCTCTCACTGCTACTGATCTTGCCTCCACCTTTTCTAGAAAAGTCCTCAATCTCTGTCAAACTATCATCTCCTCCCCCTCCTACTCTCCTCTCTCTCCTCCTCCTTCCCCCACTACCTTCGCTATGTCCTCTTTTGCTCCAGTCACGCATTCTGATGTCACTCTACTCCTATCCAACACTCATCCTACTGTTTCCCCCTCTGACCCTATCCCATCTTCCCTCATCCCTAAAATCTACCCCGTCCTCATTCCCTACCTCACCGCTTTCTTCAACATCTGCCTCTCAACTTCCACCTTTCCTTCTCCTTTTAAACATGCTACTATCATCCCTATTCTCAAAAAACCTTCTGACAACCCCCATCTTGCCTCCAGCTATCGCTCCATTTCTCTACTACCCTTCCTTTCTAAACATCTTGAGTGTATTGTCTATTCTCAACTCTCTTCCTTCATCTCCAACCACTCACTCCTTCCCTCCACCCAATCCGGCTTCTGCCCACTGCACTCCACTGAAACTGCCCTCACCTCTGTTCTCAACTCCCTCCTCTCTGAACGCTACGCAAAGCACTCCTCCATCCTTATTCTCTTTCACCTTTCTGCTGCTTTTGATACTGTTGACCATCCGCTTCTCCTCACCTCCCTCATTTGGTTTCAAGGATAATGTTCTTAACTGGCTCTCCTCTTATCTTTTTAACCGTACCTTTTCTGTCTCCAGGGGTGGCTCCTCCTCCCCTTTATTTCCTCTCAACTACGGAGTTCCCCAGGGCTCTGTCCTTGGCCCTTTTCTTTTCTCACTCTACACCTCATTCTTAGCTCCTATTATCTCCTCTTTTGGCATCTCACACCACTTCTATGCTGATGACACCCAGCTCTTCCTCTCCTTCTCTCCTGACATTCATGATAAACTCTCTTCTTGCCTTTCTGCTATTAAATCCTGGATTTCCTCACACTTCCTTACTCTGAATACTGATAAAACTGAACTCCTTCTTCCTTGCAACCACTGTTCCTCCTCCCTCCCCTCCCCCTTCTTTCTCTTTCCCCCCACCCAGCTCTCCTTCTCTCCCCATTCCCGCAACCTTGGTCTCCATCCTGACCCCTCTCCTCTCTCTATCTCACCACATTTCTCTCACATTCGTAAAATTCGACCCCTCCTTACCTTTCACGCCACTAAACTTTTAATTACTTCCCTCCTCTTCTCCAGACTCTTCTACTGTTCCTCCCTTCTCCTCGGACTCCCCTCCTCTCATCTCTACCCTCTTAAATCCATCTACCACTCTGCCATCCGCTCCCTATGCCTTCTCTCACCTCTTGACTCCATCTCCTCCTCCCTCACCTCAGTAGGTTGGCTCTCTTTCCACTCCCAACTCAAGTTAAAGTTCCTCTGTCTTGTTTTCAAATCCCTCTATGATCTTGCTCCCCCTTACCTCTCCTCCCTTCTTTCCTTCTACACCCCTTCTCGTCCTCTCCGCTCTGCTAATCTTTTCGTAATCTCTCCTCCTCTTCCACCCTGCGCCCTCTCCTGCTTCCGCTACTTCCAACTCCTTGCTCCTTTCCACTGGAACCATCTCCCCCTTCACAACCGCTCTTCTCCCTCCTACCCTTCCTTTCGCTATTCTCGAAAATCTTACCTCTTCCACTCACCTCCCTAACACCCCACCTTCCCCACCTCCTTCCTTCCCTTTTACCCTTACCTCTTACTCCTCCTCTTCCTTACCCTCTCCATCCCTCCGATCCTCTTCCACCCTTCCCCGCCTGATTCTTGTCTCACCTTCTCTGCTCTTCTTCCCTCACATTCCTGCTCTTTCCCCCCTCCCTACCTCCTCTAACACCTACCACTCCCTTGCTCACCTCCCCCCTCCCACGCCCTCCTCTCCGCTGCAATATTGTAAGTTGTTCTTTATGCTGTTATCAGGTTCTGGTTCAATTGTCATCTTATGCTTGCTGTATGTTTACTTGTTCTTATGTAAAGCACTTTGGAGTAAAGGACTATATAAATTCAATAAAATAGAAATTCAATTTGTTTCCCTGAGTGCGGGTGTTTGATTTTATTCCCCTTAATGACATCGCCACAGTGTTGGCAGTTACAGCATGGTAGTGGACCGGTGTGTCTTCATTGTGATACACTAGGTGGAATGGTGTCCACCTTCACCAGCAAATTGTGAAGGGCCTTGATGTTTCGATAAGCAAAAATCAGAAATTTCGGGACCAGTCTTTGTAGGGTGGGGTCAAGTTGTAACATTGACCAGCCTTGTTTAAGTACCTTCTTTACTATGGCACTATGTATCGAATGTGTTGTCACGTGTACCAAGGATGGCGCATTCTTGGCCGGTTTCCGTGTATAGAATGACTCTCTTGGTATCTTTTCCACTTTCTCTGAGATCCCCTTAATTATGACTTTCCCATACGTCCAGTCCAAAAATGTGGCCTGTAGTTCTTGCGCCTGCATCTTGTACTCCTCTCTTTTGGATATATTCCTGGGATACCTCAGGAATTGGCTCAGTGGTACACTATTGCTCGTGCTCTTTGGATGGAAACTGTCTTATCTGTGAATTTGGGGAAAAATCCTCGTACTCAAACCATTATTCTCCTGCTGCAAAAAAGTATTTTTCTCTCTCCCAGGTCTTCTCTTCTGCTTATGTTGGTCCCAGACCCCTTCTTCAGATTTATGTATCTTTCTCAAGCCCAGTTCACTAGCCTGCCAGCCATTGTTTTGCATGTACAATTCTTCAAACCTTTTGACCTTCAGGTCCCAAACCAACTCTTCGGGTTTATAATGTCTCTTAATCAGGCCCGGCTCACTATCTTGCCAGGCCTTACCTTGCATATAAAATTCTTCAAAACCCTTAACATTCGGGCCCCAGGCCCTTGTCTCTCACCAAATATGTTTTGTTTCTCTGTTTGGTCCCACTGGGATGAGGAAGATGATTCTGTACTTCCTCCTGACCACAGCCTCTAGGGTTTCCCAGTGCCTTCCCAATCCCCCTCTGCCTACCTTCTGACTTGGTCTTCGAGGGTCCCGGGCCTCTGCGACACCATCAAGCTTCTCTGGCTTCTCCTGGGCTGTTGCAGTCTTTTCTCTGCGGCTCTGCAATGCTGGTTTTCCCCCTATGTCGGGTCTCGCCTGGACCACTCGGATGGCTTCCTTCCTGCCACCAGACATAGTTTTCCAACATTCGGGTGAGCCCTCACTCCGCTCAGCCTTCTCAGACGCCGACTTTCTTCTCCCGGCATCCCACTCTGCTGCGCATCTTCTCTGCGGGGCTTCGCTCCGCAGCTTGATGCTCCTCTGGGGCAGGACTGACTCTGAGGACAGCCCTTCATCGATTTTAAAAGTAAGCCGTCTTTCGAATCTTGGACAGCTAGTATGTTTACTGCCCTGCTCTTCTTTGTGTCAGTGCCTCTGGAGCCGCCTACTCTCACTCGTGCCTCACTCTTCCTCGTCACAGTATTTTCTAGCTGATAGGGCTGCTATTTATGAAATGACTATCAGCAGAAAGAGGAGATACAGAGGGTGGGGGAGCTTGGGCCCTATCCGGGTTGTTGGGTGAGCAATTCATGGCGGCATGGTGGTTGACATATCACATTCTGCCTTGATGGTCTTCCCTTTTCCCGCGGAGGGGGTCTCCTCCCATGGGATCCTCCCACTGAGTACCACTACCAGGGGGCTATCTGGTAGTGGCCTCACTTCCCTGGCCCCATGGGAAGGGTCCCCTTCAGGGGGAGAAGTGAGGACATTAAGGGATTTGTCACAGTATATATTTATTTATTCTACACACTCTCCTCGCCCTTGCTTTTTCCTTGCCACTCCGCCTATTTAACTTTTTACGGTTTACAGTTCCTAGAAGCAGCTTGCGCCAGCGGAATGCAGCGCCTTATAAAGAGACCTTAATAAAATACGAGTTGGTGTTTGGTATTAATCCATCCAGTGTTTTTTTTGACTGCAGTAAAAATTAAAATACCCTACGGGTGTTTGAATGGAATTAGCTTTTTTTGGGGACTCTGCCGAATGTATCGTTGCCTGCCTGGGCTGAAATTCACGAAACTTCCAAACAAATTCAGAGCGGGTTGTGTATTTCTTTTTAAAATGTTTTTGTGCAGTTTTGTCTACAGAAGCCAAGCCTCACAAACTCGCCAGTTACTATGAGAGTACTGCAAAGCGAGTGTAAATAGCATGCTCTTTTCAACTTGCACTCTCTCTCTCCCCTTTCATCACTTTCTTCCTAACTTTCTTCCTCTCATTTTCTCATTTATCCTCCGTCTTTTGCTCTTTTCTTGAATATTTTGTGCATCTACGCTTCTAAAATAATTTCTTCTCTTCTGCTTTAATTCTTCATCTCCATATCCGTTGCCTTCAGATGTTGTTTGTTGCAATCCTTTCTTCTCTTATTTGAAATTAATGTATTTTTTGCCTTTTTCTTGTTTCTACGTTTCCTTCCTATATCCCCAATTTGTTATTTTTTCAGAGAATATCAATGTTTTGTTCTTTCTGCCATATATTCCTTTCCTTTTATTTGCCCCTCCTGCTTTTTCTCTTATGGATGCCTTCTAACTTTGATTTCTCTTTATTGCTCGGTTTGTCTTTCTCAATCTATTTCTTGTTGCTGTTTTTCATTCTCACAGTTTCTCAATTATTTCTCTGCTTGCTGTGGTCAGTCTGCATCCAGTTACAATGTTCTTCACTGTTCTCCCAATTTTATGTTTCTATTGATCTTTCAACACCTGCAGCTCTTTCTGGTCTGTTTCTTACTTTACTTCATGTTCTCTTGTTTTCCCACACCAGGTTTCTCTTTCTACTTGTCTTTTTTTCGCAGGTTATTTCTGAGCCATCAACTTTAAGCTCTAAGTCCTGAATCCTAGCCCACCCTATCTTCCAAACCCTTTCCTGCTAGCATGTAGTGTTTAAAGGACCTTCTGTTCCTTTCTCAATTCATAGGCCTGAAGTGTGATGCCAGTACTAATGCTTAATGTTTTGTGTGTGTTTTTTTCTTACATTTCGTATTTGTGGCCATCCAGACCAAGAGGCAGAAGAAGAGGTTGTGGATGGGCAGGGCAGCTTCAAACTGGAGGGGTCTTGGCTGAAGCTGCGCCAGTTCCACGGCTTGATTGTGAAGCGGTTCCATTGCGCCAAACGCAACACCAAGGCTTTGTTTTCCCAGATCCTCCTCCCTGCGTTCTTCGTCTGTGTGGCAATGACTGTGGCGCTGTCGGTGCCAGAGATAGGTAGGTATACTCAACCACAGATGGTGGCACTACTCTGGGGTCAGGGGTGAGGGTGTGTATCTCCCCTAATGGACATTTATGTGTTGTGGCTATTTATAATGTTGGTGTTGCATCTTGTTGGTTAGCAATGCAACCTCCTCGTTCTCTATTGACATGCCCGCAGGTCTGCACGCTGATTTACTAGCTACCTCATGCAACAGATTGTCATGGAATATGACACACGGTCAGCATCTCAACATCCACCTCTGCTCATTAACATAGACTGAACATTCAGTTGGTCTCATTCTGGATCAGCCTGGAGTGGTCAAGGAGGCGTAAAAACCATGCGTAAAATGTTTCCACATGGTTGAACGCTTCCTTTACCACGGCAGATCATTTTCTAGCAAGGAATAGGGACATAGATCAAAGATCCCGCCCCATCCGATCGACCAGAAAAAAAGGGAGCATCTCTGCCAGCATTTGAGTTTGACCCTTGCAAAGATATTCTGAATTCCAATGGGATCCGTCAGCTATTTTCACCCTGCTCCAAGCTGGCAGATTCTGTAGGAATCCAAGTAAATTCCATCCACCAGGCAGGTACATGGCAGGAGGCATTTACGATTGCATACATCATGAGGTGTAAACATGCACATAAACTCAGAACCATCCAAAGTTGCATGCATTGTTTAACCTCATGCACAGAAGTGCACACATATAGGGTCACTTCAGCGCAATAGGCATAGAATTAAAAGTGAGCCCTCATGTGTCCTAACTCAGCTTTTGCTTGGTTGTAACCCTCATGAATGTGATGGCCCTGCATAAACATTCGTCTAGCATCCTTCTTCTTCCATCCACATCTGCTCCTAATCAAGGACATGGGTTCACACCCCCAACCTAGTTAACATACCACGCCCCCGCTGAGTGACATCCCATCGAGCAAGTTATCTCACTCCGTAGAACAGGTCCTTGAAGAAGTTATTCATTTTTGTATGTAAACCTCTTTATGGCCCAGCCTTTTCCTACCTGGCATTGGCCATTTCAGGCTTATTCTAGGTAGTAGGTCTCTCTTCTCGGACCCTGTGTGGCCACTGCAAGATGTAGACAATTTTATTTTGATTGGGCACTCTAAAGTTTGAATGATTTAATGTTCCTTGAGCCTAGGCCTGCACCTGGTCAGTTATAGACATCCGACAAAGTGAAAACAGACTAATTAAGATGGACGTCCTATGTTGCTAATGATATGGCAAGCGTATGGGTCTGTTGGGATCGCCACTCACAGTCCAGGCTTCCCCAAACTACTCCTTTTTCGCTAAGCAAGGACTTTAAGAAAGAGCAGAAAATCATGTGCCTTGGCCAGAATGGGCGACTCACTGGGAATCGCCAGCTAGTTTCACAGACAACACCCTGACTCTTAAGCACAGTAATATGTTTTTGTCTAGCTCTTCTCACTGTATCAGCCTCTAAGTGCTTAGAAGTGAATTCAAAGGAACATATAAGGATTTACAAAAATCATAAATAAACTGCCTTGTATTTATTAAAATGCTCCTCCAACTGTGTCTGCTTCGGATCAGAGGAGCGCACCTAGCAACTGCTGACGTACCTTTAGTCCTGTCTACTTTCTATTTCCAGCGCCACCTAAAGCTCGCAGCTGCTCCCACGATGCAGTTTACTTCCGCCCAAATCTCCTGTCAAGTTCCACCCGCCTCCCCGCACCAGCTACAAGCGGTTGCACCTGCGCTCCCCTTTGTAGTATATTTGTAGTTATTCTATTTGTATAGTGCTCAGTGCTTTAAGTGGGGTAAGAAATTGAGGGGGGGGGGGCCTCGTTTGGAGGCGTGGCCTCCATTGTGAGCGTGGCCTAAAAGTGCACAAATCATAGTAAGGTGCGCAAACAAATATATAAATGTATTTGAGCATTTATATATTTGTTTGCGTACTACTATGGTTTGTGCATTTTTCAAGCCTTCTTTTATATACATAGCAATGTTACATATGTTTATGTTTATAAAAGGTGGCTTGAAAGTGCACACACCATAGTAAGTTACGCACACTTGTGTGCTTACCTTACTATGGTTTGTGTACTATTCAAGCTGCCTTTTATAAACATAGACATTTGTAACATATGTCTATGTTTATAAAAGGCGGCTTGAAACGTAGGCATCTTTTATAAAGCGTTGAGGACGGACAAAACCCAAGGTGGCTTTGTCCGTCGACAAAGCTTTATAAAAGTTGCTTTGAATTGTGTACGATTCAAGCCATCTGTTATAAACATAGAAATATTTCTACGTGTATAAAAGATGGCTTAAACGTACACAGTTGAAGGCATCTTTTATAAAGCCTTGCCAAAGGAGAAAGGCGCCTCGGGCTCAGTGATCTCTGCTCAGAGCACTGACCCCGAGGCGTCTTTCACTCTCTGCGAACCCGCGGGCTCCGTGATCTAATCTACATATTGGATCATGGAGCCTGCGGGTTCGCTGAGGGTCAGTGACCTGGCGAGGGGAACTAAGGGACTGTAGCTTCCTCTGATGGCCCCTCAGATGAGGGGTCATCAGAGAAAGTTACAGAGACTGACGGAAGTGCCAGCCAGTCACAGCGAAGCTGTGGCTGGCTGGCACTTCTGTCAGCTTGCCTGAGTTAAACTGGTGGGCGCATCTCTCGTTGCGGCTGCGGCCACAGCGGGATAATGCCTCCTGCCATGGCGTGGTGGGGCTGGGGGGCCCCGGCAGGGCCCCGGCTCAGCCTCACTTTTTGGAGACTGCTGGGGCCCAGCCCCGGCAGGCCCCGGCCCACTTAAAGCACTGATAGTGCTATACGTCAAAGTGCTTGACCATCAGAAAACGACAAACAAATATACAAACGTCAAATCAGTTCTATAGAGGATTAAGTGGATAGAAGCGGACTCGCCTTTAGACGAGTGTGAAGGAGAGAGACTGAAGATCAAGTGCGAGTTTGTTCCAGAATGTAGGTGCCTGGTTTGAGAAAGAATTGAAACGAGTTTGGGCACATGAAGGTGTGGGGATTGATAAGAGAAATTGAGACTGAGAGCGTGACAACGAGATGGAGAATAGAAAGAAATCCGTGAGGGGAGACGGGAAGGAGCCATGTCGCCATTGAAAGACGATTTAAAGATGGTGGGAAAATAACCGTGATTCCAAAGACAGCCATGCAAGAGAGAGCACAGCAGGACGCATATAACTTCATAGCAATGAGGCTGGGAACATTTTCAAAGATAAAACGTGTTTACTTGTAGAATCGCTTGTGGCCTGCGCTCTTTAATACAACCTCCTTTGGATGACAGTTAAGAAGCCTATTGTATATAGTGCCATTGCATAGGTTTTACGACTGAAAACCGGGGGCTGAGGGGCATTTTAGCAATGAAACCGCTTGTGTAGCATAGTTAGTTCTTTTTGTGAGCGTTAAATGCATTTCTTCCTCGGGTTCAGTAGATGCCATGACGACACTGGAGCAGGCCATGCACATCTCTCCACCCTGAGTCCAGTGAATAGCTGCAACGACCACACAGAGCATGACCTGCACATCCCTCTGCCCCGTGTTCAGTGGACTTCTGTGACGACCTTGCACAGTATTCCATGACATATCCCTGTGCTTCGTGTTCAGTGGACTGCCGTGACAACCACGGAGCATGAGCTGCACATCCTTCCACCCTGTGTTCCGTGGACTGCTGCATCGACCACATGGAGCATGGCATGCACATCCCCCCACCCCGTGTTCAGTGGACTGCTGTGATGACTACGTAGCATGATATGCACATCCCTCCACACCGTGTTCAATGGACTGCCTCGACAACCACTTGGAGCATGGCATGTACATCCCTCCGCCCCGTGTTCAGTAGACTGCCGCGATGACCATGGAGCATGATCTGCACATCCCTCTGCCCTGTGTTCAGTGGACTGCTGCAACGATCTCCCAGAGCATGCCACGCACGTCCCCATGCCCCGTTTTCAGTGGACTGACATGTCGACCGTAGAGCATGATGCACATCCCCCCCTGTTCTGTGGACTGCCGCAACGACCAAACGGCGCATGATCTGCATATCCCTTCCCCTGTGTTCAGTAGACTGCCGCAACGACCTCACGGGGCAAGCCATGAACATCCCTCTGCCCCATGTTCAGTGGACTGCCGTGACAACCACACAGAGCATGCGATGCACATCCCTGCGCCCTGTGTTTGGTGAACTGCTATGACGACCAAGGAGCATAATCTGCACATCCCTCTGCCCCATGTTCAGTGCCCTACTGTGATGACACAGTCAAAACCGTAGGAGTTCACCTTGACTCCAATCTCACCATGAATAACCATATCGGTGCTCTTGCCTCTTTCACAACATATACAGCCAAACTCATCAGACTAAGTAGGCCAATCCTCTCTGCTGAAAACTGCCTGACACTTGCCAGAGCTCTTATCCTAACAAAGATAGACTACTGCAAGATACTACTATTAGGTACCTCAAAAAAGAACTTAAACAAACTCCAACTCCTCCAAAACAAAGCCCTTAGAGCAGCTCGGGGTATTAACGGAAGAGAGCATATTTCTCAACACAGAAGAGATGCTCACTGGCTTCCAGCACAAGCGAGAATTCTCCACAAAACTCTCACCATCACCCACAAATGCATCTCTGACAACGCGCCTATCTATGTCAGTCGAAGCATTTCTCGCAAAATCATTGCCAGAACACTCCGATCCAGTGCCAAAACACACCTCCACATCCCACGTTTCACAAAATCCAGAGCAGGCAACGCCAGCTTCCCAACAGCAGCTCCTCCCATCTGGAGCTCGCTTCCCGCCCACCTTAGCAACGAAACTTCCTTCCCAAAGTTCAAGAAACAACAAAACACCTGGTTGTTTAACAAATACTAACAGCGTAAGTGCAACACAGCATGCCTCCTCAGTCTGTATGCTGCCTAATCCGTATGTACCTCGCGTTTATTTTGTGGAACCCACCCTGTCCTCGTCATACCTACGTAACTGCCTAAGATTCCCAAGATTGATGGATTATAACTGCTTAAGATGCATAGGATGTATGTAACCTACTCCGTGACACCCAAGGGTTTGGGCGTGTAATCAAATGCAATAAATAAATAAATAAACGAAGCATGGAATACACATTCCTCTGCCCAGTGTTCAGTGGACTGCCACGACCACCACAGAGCATGACCTACACATCACATTTTGAAGAACAATTACTTTGGCACACCCATATCACACCTGGATATTGTATGCACCCTCTATTGCAAGATAACCACGATGTTACAATGCATCTTTGTTCAGTATTCTTTTTCTTCTTTTTAAACAGCTTTTTATGTACAAAATATTGTGGGTCAAACCATCCACCAAATGACTTTTAGAATAGTTGAATAAAATGTAACTTGAATCAAAATATTCGTTTTGCCTGGGATTTCCCCGGACACGTAACCTCTCTGCCCCCTTTTCATGCGTTTAGGTCCGAGGAAGGACATGTGGGCCTTTTAAACCTCGTTCTTCTAAGCGCTGCGGCATTTCTGGGTGTAACCACCTCAGAGGGACCTGTAATAAGAGACTGGCTATGCCTCTGTGTTAGGTTAAACACGAGGGATGCGCTTCCGCTGTTACTGCGACCTTGTAATGCCCAACATTATACCAGGACGAGGACTGATGAAACAGTTTGCAAAGCTGTCCCCTTCCCAGGGGCCCAAAAATATTAAAACAAATAAAGCCTCTGAGGTTCCATGTCCAGGTAGAGTCCAGATAAGCAATGTTATGTTGCAGGTTCACGTTAGATACTGCTAACATAACTGTATGTCCAAGTAATTAAATGACAGATGAGAATTGGACCCAACTGGTCCAAAACCTAGTGCCTAAAGTCCTTACTGCAACCTCTTTCAGCAATACGTGGGCAGTGTAAGAAACCCCTGGTAGTAATATGCATCGTAGCTGTCACTGTGACCCTCTGCTACCCAGGGGCATCACTGCAAGAGTCGGCCAGGGCCAGTGTATGCTTGAGTCTAACCCCTGCCTTTTCATTCACAGGAGACCTCCCACCATTGATTCTGACTCCATCTCAATACCACAACTATACCCAACCCAAAGGCAACTTCATACCCTATGCCAACGAGGAGCGCTCGGATTATCGGTAAGTACTGCCCCGGCTGTCCACAGGGGGTGTGACTGGGAGGGAGGGTCAGTGTGTAGGTGTTGCCTCAGAAAAGATGCTCGTCCACGGGAAACTTGTACACATTGGGAGTCTGTCTTCGAGGTGTCTGAAAAGGCGTGAATGAGGATTTTAGGAAAGGGTTGGGCCGCAAAGGCATTTAAAAAAAGCCTATGACTTACCAATGGCAGTAGGTGTTATGGCAGTCAGGGTAAAGCTAGAGACTGTGTAAGTTCCTAAATGCACACTAGATGTAGGAGGGTGCGGGGGGTGGCGTCAGACTATCTAAAATTAGTCCCATCTGAGTTCAATGAATTACACCAAATGATTGCAATGGGGGCAGTATGCCACACGTTTTACCATACTCTTCTTTCTGCCCTTTGCCTTATTCTCTGTATTTATCCCGCAGGATAAAGCTATCGCCTGATGCCAGTCCCCAGCAGCTGGCCGCCACCTTCCACCTGCCCTCCGGTATCGGGGCCACCTGCGTGTTGAAGACGCCCTTCAACAGCACGCTGGACCTTCTCGCACAATCCCTTAACCTCAACAGCCATCAGTCCAAAATGCTTGCAGCCAAGTACTTTGATGCCATGTGTGTGGACTCATTTACCCAGGGTTTGCCACTTTCCAACTTTGTGCCGCCGCCCCCGTCACCAGCTCCATCAGACTATCCAGTGTCCCTGGATGATGACCTGCTGCGCTTGTGGAACACCACCATGACCTATTCCACCCCCGTTAAAGGTAGGACCTGATGGAAACACTTGTGTACAGGCGCGTTATAAATGACTTATCATATCAGATCATGTGTGCCTGCTGATATTGCTTTGGGAGGCTTGTGCGTGCCTGGGCACTCCCTGGGCTGGTTCCCTGAGTTTCACACTGGCAGGTAGGGTAGGGCCTGGTAACTCACTCATTTGTCATTGTACCTACATTAACCCGTTTCTAGTCTACTACTGTAACGGGTGTTGATGCATCTCTGGAAAAAATCATTCAAGCCATCCGGAAGTCGTAGGTTACAGTGCAGCGAGTTCATGCAGTCCTTCATTCTTCCGAGGTCAATAAAGTTAGACTGTTGCAATGGACAATGAAGGCACCTGTTATTTTGGAAGGGCTACAATGTGACCGCATCAAGCAGCATAAAAAAGCAATGTACTGTTCTCGGCTTCAACTGGGGTTCTCCTTTTCCGGGTGCACTGGCGGGCTCCCAGGGCAAACTGGGATATCTTAGGGCTTTTCCAGCTCTACAGATAAGGGGAGTAGTGGCCACTTTTACTCCCTAAAAATAGGCAATTACTCCCCAAAATTAACAATAGGGAGTAAAAACACTCCCAACAAAATATAGGAAACGGACGCGTAGAAGCGCATCCTCCTGCTTTCACCCACAGTGCTCAATGGATATGTTTAGCCCGGTTGTATATTAATTGACCTTTTCACAATTGACCTCGGGAGAATTGACCTTGGGATAATTGACCTAATTTAGAAGGTCAATTAGGACATATATGCAGGGGGAAACCCCCGCAACCCCACCACCCAATCCAAAATACCCTGCACCCCCCACCCAATCCCCTCATATTATTTATAATCAAAAACCAACCCAATACATATATAAAATAACTAATATAAAGGTCATTTGTGCAGAAGGTCAATTAGGACAACTATAATTAGGTCAATTGTGCAAAAGGTCAATTGTAAAAGGTCAATTTGGGTAATAGCGTTTAGCCCCATAGTGCACATAGTACCACAGGAAGAAACTACAATTATTACAGCCTGATTGGAAGAAGTAAATATACCATTGAATGTACATGAATAACTAGATGCAAAGAAATAATTATTATAAAAACATTTCCGTTTTCCAGCTAAAACATTGAAAATACTCCCATTGGGAATTGGACTTACATTTTTTCTCCCTAAAAATAATTTTACTCCCTACTTTAAAACACCGGGAATAACATATTCCCACATCCAAATCATATCTGGAGCACTGGGCTTTTCAGTTATTTTTAATTATTTAGGAGGCATGGCCCTTCTATGGACCATACTGACAGCTTTCAAGAGTCTTTCGACTGAAGGAGGGTGTGCGAGTTGCTATTTCTGCGCAAGAAGGAACATTCACAGTTGTTTTGTCTTAGCAGGTGTCTAAACATGCACTGCACATCCTATGATGACAGTTCGCTAGACTGAGTGAGGAAATAGTGCAGTACCAACCTACTCGTTGCAGTCATACTCGCACATCTTTTATCTCTGGAAGCACCCACTTACCAGCATATATTGGAGTCTGGCAACTCTGAAAGATCCAGTCTGTGGTTTTGGAGAAGAGGGTGCCTTGGTAGGAGCAGTTCATTGGATTTCCTTGGAAGTGGGGTAACAGGTGCTACACGGATGGCCCTTTGCCACAAACGCCCTCATACTACACCCCGCCGACCCTAAACCTCCCTAGGGAAGCAGAAGCAATGCCGCGAGGCATCACTCACTGCCTGGCTTAGAGACGTGAACGCTAAACCTTGGGTGGGGTTGCGGGGGGAGCGAGTCCTGTAATCCTGCCTTCATAGTTCCATAGGTTACAATGATGTCCACTCTTGTACTTTAACTGGATTCAAATAGTCTTCCAATGTGCGGGTGCTTTGGCTGCATGCATGATGAGAGCCAGGTGGAGAATACCTGAACAAACGATAGAATTCCGGTAAAAAAAACATAATCCCTGTATGAAGTGGACTCTTTCACGGACTGTGTATAATTCTCCAAACTCCATCTGGCACCAGTCCAAGATTACTCAGGAAATGGCACTTGGTCTGCTACTCCAGTCCGCAATGAGTGACAGGCTAGTAGTAAGCTTGTCTAGCCTGTAGGAAATGCAGATAAACAAACTAGAGAAGAACAGGCGAGCGCCAAAGCTGCGGGCAGTGATGGGTTGGAAAAAGTGCAACAGAAGTTGGGTGCAGGATTCTGTGGACTGAAGCAAACCAACCTTTGCCCATGCAGAACTAAGCAATACTAGTGTGATGGGCGCTGGTATCTAGAATGAAAAGCACATTCAGGGACTTAAGGAACGAAAATGCCCCGAGT
Organism: Ambystoma mexicanum; assembly: GCF_040938575.1. Lineage (NCBI taxonomy): Eukaryota > Metazoa > Chordata > Amphibia > Caudata > Ambystomatidae > Ambystoma > Ambystoma mexicanum. The sequence continues at coordinate 324,918,052 of NC_090929.1, forward strand.
CCTTCATTGCTGGTCTACAATACTACAGATACAGCCCAGAGTATGGACCGTTAAGAAAGGTTGGGGAAGTTCCTGTGCTGTAACTTGGATAACATTTTACATTTACACAAATCAATCTGAAATACTTGTGCAAGATCAAACGGGTCACCAGAGGAGACTAGTGGAGAGCATGCAACAGGGAATTGCTAATTTAGCAAACTGGGAACTCACCAACTCAAACACTAGATCCTAGGCAACATGCTCGGAGGGCATTAGACCAACAGAAAACAATCTATTTGGAGGAAACGGACAGGGGGGCAGGAGAAGTGAACTCAAGCAGAGATGGATTGCTAATTAGGCATGGGCTCGGAATTGAAAGGAGCAGCCAAAGTGGAAATAATTAGAAGTCTTTTGCAGGGAAAATGCTTCAGGTTGCAACTACAGAGAATCTATGATTCCGGTTCTTGTAGTTTGGAAACCACCATCCAAAAGCAGCTGGCATGGCTTACTCAGAGGGATTGTGGTATGTGTAGTTCTGCATGGAACACTTAGGCATCTGTTAGTTCTCATGTGCTGGCATGTGTCTGCATCTCTACCAAAGCTGGAAATCAGACTCTGAATTCCATTGAGCCCCCAGTTAATGCCACTTAGGGGCTGAAACATCGGTTCCTGGCACTGCTCATCTTAGAATGTTTATTTTGCCATGTCTTAATGCTCATCCTATTCCCCCATCTGTCCTTGTGGAATCCTCCAAGCTGCTTTCTGTCTACTTCTCTTTGTTCCCTCCAATGCTCTTCAATTTCTACTTTCCACTTAATACTGAACTCTCGGTCTACTACATTCCCCCTCTTACAATCCCTGACCTGCACCAGCCTCATCTTCATTTTTTCCCTCCCCTTTCTTTCTCCGGCTCCATTTACTTTGACTCCTCCTTGTAGTCTTACAATGTAGGTGCTCTTACCTTTCTGCACCCTTTTGCTCCCCATTACTCTGTCACTCTGTTCCAGCTCTCATCCTGCTTCTCATTTCTAGTCCTCTTTCCACTCATTCCTAGTTCTCTGCTTCTTTTCTCTTTCTCTCTTCGATGTCTTCCATTGTGCTCTCGTTTGCCCCTCTCCTCATTCCTGCGATTCTCCCAAAAGTAGCCCTTACTTTCACTTCTCTCAAATCACTCCTCTAATTCCCTTTTCCCCACTGGTTTTGGTTTCCTTCTTCCTATTTTCTCTACATTCTGCTTGACCACGTAGAGTTTGCCGCATCGAAGGACATTCTGTTCTAACAAGGTCTTCTTTATTTGTCAGAGACCGTCACCTCAGCACCATCCCTCCCCCAACTCATTCACGAGCCTCTTCGCTGCACCTGTTCCATGCAGGGCACTGGCTTCTCCTGCCCCAGCGGGGTTGGAGGGCACCCACCACTGATGAAGGTTGTGACTGCGGACATCCTTGTGGACATCACGGGACGCAATGTCTCAGAATATCTCCTGTTCACTTCAGACAGATTCCGCTTGCACAGGTGAGGTGGTCGAGCAGGATGGTGGTTTGTGTTCCTTTCTATATACTTGAAGAGTTTGTTTGATATGTCCATCTTAGCCACATGGCGTTACCGTGTATTATAAGAACACATTGTAGAACTGTGGAAGAAAAATGCAGATCTATATAAATGATTACCTAAAGAATGTTGATGGGAAATGTCTTTAAAAGTGAATTTAAATGAAAACGAGAAGAGCTTGTTGATTCAAGAAAGGAAAAGCCTTTCTATTCAGTACCAGGCCTAGAGTATTTCAGAGGGAAAACTCAATTTTGAATTATACACTTGCAGTCAGGATGCAGAAAAGGAACTTGGCACACAAAATGCAGTATTTACTCACACTTCTGCTGCCTTAGCACAATCATTCATACCCCCGCTTGCACCGCCAAAAGTATACCAATACATTAATAACAAAAGCAGCTTCAAACAAATGGTAAGAGTGTGTGAGTCTTAATTGTATTAAGGGTGCACAGCTGTGATTAGGTCCCTGGAAAACGGAAGTGACCTTGAGAGACCAGTCTTGCCTGTCTCCTCACTGAAGACCATTGTGCTAATTGGGTGGAGTGAAATCCTCCTCAGTAAGTCATAGACTCTTCCACGCTTTTTATTAAACTGAATGTTCTGAAAAACTGTAAATCAGGGTTGTCCAAATCCAAGCCTAGAGGGCCAGAAACATGTCAGATTTTCTGGATAACCCTCATTCATATTCATGAGATAAATTTGCATCCAATGTTCAAATGTATGGACATTTTTCTCATGAATATTGAATGGATGTCCGTAAAACCTGTCGGGATTCCGGCCCTGGACTTGGATAACCCTGCTTAAATGTTATTGATGAAGGGGCGGGTAACAGTGTTGGGAGTGTTGGGATTTCTTGGGGAGTGTGTGCCATCCATTCCTGTGTTCACCCTGCAGTGCTGCTTTTAAAGATTTACCAAACGAACCACATTTGAGGTTCGATTCCTGCATCTTGTGCTCCAGCAAAAGATTTTGAATATGAGTATTTTACTCCCTATTTTTTTTAAGCTATGAGTAAAATTATTTTGTAGGGAGTAAAAAAAGGTAGAAAAAAGAAATTCAGTATTTGATAAAGGGACACTGTGCTCTCCTAATTTAGTCTAAACGTTTCCTTATTATATTCAATAATTATGTTATACTTCGGTTTTGAATTTAACCCGCAGCATCAGTTATCTGGCGGTTATAACACTATAAGGTAACCTATATAAAGTATTGAAAGTAAGAAGGCCAGACAGTAGATATGCTGTAGTTCAGGATTATATTTGTGTTTTTAAGCCAAATATTATAAGCTCCAGCGTCTGAGCACAGGAATCTTAATTACCTGATAGTTTTCTTTTCACAAAAATTAACAACTTTTATATCGGGCAAAAGTATTTCCAGCACATATTATACTCATAATTACAAATCATGTTTATATATGAACCAAAGTAAATGGCCCATACATCTGAGTAATAGCACAAAAAAACATGAATCCATTGGAGCACGTGCTAATGTTTCACCCATCAGGGCTTTATCCAGGTAATATTTGTATCAGTCCATCAGTGAAACAAAAAGCAACATTTTTATACAATCTCAGACCACAGTATTCATACAATTTAATTTAGAAAGAAGTTGGGTTGCCCATATCTTTCATTTCTCAAAAGTATGCATGGATATAATTGTAAACGATAGTTATACATTGCGCCCTTTCTCATTCCACAGTCCTCCTATGGATAATATGTCTGAAGCGAGAGCGAGAAAATAACAAGTAGATTTGTGAGTAGGAAACAAGAGGGGGTATGCAAACGAAATGTTTTAAAAAGCCACTGAAATGACTATTGTTAATGTCTATCAAAACTATAATTTTGATTAGTCGGTAATTGACTACTCATATGAAGGCCCAATCCCACATTAATTCCCTGCACCACCCAACAGTGGACACCAGGATTATTATAGATTCAGTCTTGACTAACTCTCATTAATACCCAAATATAAAATATCTCAATGGATGCAGTGCATATCTTCCATTACCTCACTCAAACAATCGGTTCATATTGTCCTTGTGTATCCATCTTACCTATCTACCAATTGGTCTTTGATTGCCTTGAATGGGATCCAGAATAGGAATCCATTCCACTCATTCAATGTGCAAGCATCTGGATGATCAGTATCTGATTCCCAGCCTATAGCGTAAGGCATATCTCTATTAATAAAGTGTTGCTTAGCTCATAGGCTATATATCAGCATCCAATAAATGTATAATCTATCTTTGATGGCATTATAAATATAGTCTCAAGAACGTTGGGACTCTCTGTCCCTCTATTTGTTTAACCAAAATTGAGACCATTCGTTCTAACATGATTTTAGTCATCTCTGTATGCCCGGTTCCCACCCCAAATAATGATCATCCTTCCCTGTCTTTACCACAGATGCTGTCAGTAAGAAAGTAAGCCCATCTGAAATCAAAGGCCCATTCAGATCCGATCCCTCTTGCAATCCTTAAGGCTATCTCTCCGGGTCTTATTTGTTGGATCACCCAAGCTATTAACCTGTCTTGCCAAAAGTCGAATCCATCAACTTCAACTCATACAGAATCTTGCCTCCGTGTGGCCATGAATATCCCTTATGAAACACATATCACTCCTGTTCTTGGTACCCTTCACTGGCTTCCGGTGGCTAAGCAAATCGATTTCAAATCTCTTTGTTTGGTGCATCGTTCCTTTTATGGCCTTGGAGCCTGCTACTTACAGGATACATGTGTGCACTATCTGCCGAGTCGCCCGCTTTGACCACTATCTGCCTGCTATCTGTTCCTTCTTCTCGGCTAGCCATGATTGGTGATCATGCTTTCTCTGTGGCAGCAGCCAAACTCTGGAATGCTCTGCCACCCTCACTGAGGAAAGAATCTAACCAGCTTGAGTTTCGGTGTTTGCTGAAAACTCTTTTGTTCTGAACCACTGTCTTATGTCTTACCCAAGTTCTGCCCCAGCGCCTTGATACCCTTGGGTGATAGTGTGCTCTATAAATCCTGATAACACAACATATGATTCAGATTTTTAATGAAGGTCAGCATCTAAGGTTTCCCATAAAATACTGTCCACAAAAAATGTTCAATACCCAATTGGTATGAAAAAGTATATACCTGAAATAATTTGCCAATTCTTAATATGTATCATTCAATATTCCAGGTAAGATCGGCAAGTCAGGTTACCAGGAGATATCTACAGAGGGTCTATCCTCAGTTCTTAAAGGATCCGATGTGTGGAACGTAGCGCAACGTGCTATCTATCAAACGGCCAGCGTCTCCTGCGGTCCTGCATTGCACAACACCACGCCCTTAGCCTGTGCAGGCTTTGCCGCAGAGGGTATGATACTCGCTTCCAAAAGGATCTGATGCGTGGAACGTAGCTCAATGTGCTACATATCAAACGGGCAGCATCTCCTGCAGTCTTGCGTCACACAATGCTGCACCCTTAGCTTGCATAGGCTTTGCTGCAGAGGCTACGATTCTTGGTTCTTAAAGGATCCGATGTATTGAACGTAGCGCAATGTGCTATGTATAAAATGTCGCACAACACTGCACCCTTAGCCCGCACGGGCTGTTGAGGTGTAAATCCAGCGATCTTCATGTCTGTCAGCTATTTCAGGACGTGGGCTTGCTTGGTGGGGTTTCCAATGAGGGTTAATTCAGACTTTGCAGGGATAAGATTTGGATAGGCACTTGACACCCAGGTTTGTATGAGGAACACAGTGCTTGAGTCGGTGGATGTTTTCAATGTAATTAATCTTTAGGAAAAGCTGTGTGTCATCTGCATATTGGTCTATCTTGATGCATCTTCCCCAGAGGTTCCATGTAGAGCAGTGGTTGTCAAACTTTTTTGGCTGGGGCCCCCCGGAGCAAAATGTGAGCAGGCCGGGACTCCCCAAAAATGCCAAATGGACAGTATGTATGATATCATATGATAGGTTATTTATAACTCGCTTAATACCCAGAGGTTTCTAAGCGTGGATCCGGGGATCGAACCTGTGTTGCTTCATGTCGTCTTGCTTCCAAGGTGAGCACATTGCCGCTGAGCTGGGCTCCCACATCCCACTCCTACCCAGTCCCTGGGCTCTCCCCACCCCATCACACACCATGGGCATGGGCTTTCCCCACCCTGCTCACACCACTATCCCATGGTTCCCGCCCATCCTGCTCCCACCACAGTCCCTGGGCTCCCCCATCCCGTTCCCAGCACAGTCCGAGGGCCAGTGGCGGCTGGTGAATTTTTGAAGTGGAGTGGCATAACTATTTCCCCCAAAATGCCTAAGTGACTGAGTGCAGTGAGGGAGCCTGAGCCAATCAAGGGAGGATTGGGGGGTTTTCTCCCGTGATTTTTTAAAAAAAATAACGGGTTAAACTGTTGCATTGTAGAGCATACTTTAAAAAAAGAAATGGGTAAATAGCCAAACAGTTTGCAATTGGTGCTGGGGGGCCCAGGGAGTATGCATGACATTTTTTACTGGACATCTATGATAGATGCCCAGTAAAAAAATACCATCTCTGTCCCCTGGGCCCCACTGGGCCTAACACAATCAACATGATTATGTGTTTATGCAAGGCATTGGGGCTCCAAGGGGGAAAGCATGGTATGTTTGACTGGACATCTATAATAGAAATCCATTAAAAAATACCATCCCTGTTCCCTGGGCTCCACAGCACCTCAGAAGGAGAGCTGATTTTGGCAGGTGGGTAGGGGGATTGTGCAACAAAGGCAGTTAGGCATTTTTAAAATGCCTTTGTTGTACAGCCCTCCTTCCCCCCCTCTATCCACCACTTGCCAAAATCAGTTCAACGGACCAAAACAAACTAACACACACACCACATTCATACAGCAATCACTCTATCATTCACATGAGCATCCATCACCATACACTCACTCATAACACAAGCATGCACGCATCCATACACATGTTTAAATTAAAAAAGAAAGCCTACTAAGGCAGGAACTTGGCATCACTGCCTTATCTGCACGCCGTAATTGGCGTTTACTAGCTAACTTCGCTAGAATGTTATATCCTCCTCCCAACTGCTTATATGAGGACTTGGGACAGTTAATGATTGCGCCAGAACGTTCGTCTTTCACAACCTACTACACCATAATGGTGCTGATACTGGATGGAATTGCACTCCTACCAGCCGATTTAGAATTCCGACAGGGGTATGTGAAGCTTCGTCTTATAGAGAATGACTGGTGTAGAACAGTCATGGAAATTGAATCATTAAAGAGTTACAAGGAAGCAGCCCGTTTCTGCTCTACCAGACGCCCGCATAAACCTTATTTAATTCAGTTTCCCTGTAACAAAGCTAGGGAAACATATCTTCGCTTTAAATTGAATCAATGCCTCACTTTAGAACGAATTGGTGGCTGGAGTCCGTATTGGAAGGCTATTGCAGATGCAGGATGTAGGTTCTGCAATGACTGCTCAGCCAAAGAAACATTAAAACATCTAGTCACGCAGTGCCCTTATTATGAAACAACGCGTGCACTAACAATTGCATCTAATGGTGTGCTAACTGAGGCCAACAGGGAATGGCTTTGGCTGGCCTCCATGTGGGGAACGCGAACGAGTTTTATATTAGCTCTATGCAGATTTTTAAGGATTATAAACATCGACCTCGAGATGAGGTTTCGAACGAGCGAGCCTCAGGTGAGCAGGTAATGCAAGAAACATGCAATTCCATTCCTCCAATATTGTAATCCCTATCAACTTTTGAATGTTATGTACTGTGTATGAAAATCTGAACATGAGTGGAACCCTTTTCGTCACACCAGTAACATCTAACCAATATGCTGTAAAAATTGTGTTGAGAGTACCAACAGATATCAATATATTTAATTTGTCTCGATATATGTAAAAACTGTTTTCAAACACTTTTAACATATTGTATATACGAAAGTTTGCGGACTGATTTTGTCTAATTGACACAAAAATGAAAAATTTCAAATGTAAAATGAAAAGAATTTATATTTTTATAAATGTTGTAAAAGTTTGTTGATCGAACTAATAATACAACGGTTTGAATTAAAAAAAAAAAAAAAAAAAAAAAGAAATTAACATAAATGTACCTTCTGCATTGGCCTGCATGTGGGTGCTGAAACGCCCTGCTCCAGGCTGCTCTGTCCGTATGTGCGGGGAGGCGCAGGAGCTCCCCCTCGCACATACAGACATGCAGTGCCCCAGCCAGCATTGCAGTGAGCATGTGCGGCTGGGTCACTGAACGTACTTGTTAAAGGGAAATAGTGTTTCCCTTTGAGAGTTCAGCCGGCCCAGGAGCACTCCCTCAGCTGGAAAAAGCAGCTGAGGGAGTGCTTATTGTTTCACTGGCTCCTCTGCTCCTCCATAATGGGTGAGGGGGCCACCGGGTGGGCGCCCCCTCGACTTTATGGATGAGCTGCCAGGCTAAGACTGGCCTATAGGGCAATAGGGCAATGCATGTATCGTAAATGCAAAATGCTAGTGTGGGCCATTTAAAATGGGCCAACTTTTTGGCCAATATGGGCCAGTTTGATGAGTTACTTCACTATGTAGTTAGATTTTGACCATTAAGCAGTTAGTAATTTTGACCATTGTTGCTGAATAAATGTTCTTTAAATATCACAATTTACTTACACTTTAACACAAAGCACCCCCCTTGGGTACTATTCAAACAGTCCGTGACTAAAGGAATGAATATCCATTCACAACTGCAGGCCACTTACGTTGGTGCCTGAGACAGTTTCATGCTTCTGCCCGACCATGTGAGCCGCCCCTGCCATTTTTTCCAATAAAAAAAAATATATATATGTTTTTCTTTTATTTCATGCTGGCCTCTCCCAGCCCCCCAGGGATGCAGCCGCGGCCCCCTGCAGGGCCGCAACCCGCGGTTTGAATACCGCTGATGTAGAGGTTGAAGATGATGGGAGACAGGTTGGACCCTTGTGAAACTCCACAGGTTACTGGGTGGCACTGGATTCTGTTTTGGCCTATCTCAATGAGTTGATCTATGTTGTAGATGTGGAAAGCGAACCACTGCAGGACTGTTCCATTGAAGCCCATGCATGCAGCAATTACGTTGAGGGTGGCTTCTTGATTAAAGATATTGAAGACAGCAGAGGGGTTGTGAGGGACAAGGAAGCATGGGGGCCCCTTTTGCCAGCATCTGTAGAATGTCATCTATAACTTGGATGGTGATGGTCTTTGTGCTGCATCATGGTCAGAAACTGGATTGGTAGTCCTGTAGGAGATTGTGCCAAGTAATCCTTTTGTGCAATTGGATGTCAAGCGTCTTCTCTATCACTTTGCTGAGGAAGGCTAGATACTTGGTGGGGCATCAGTGGGAGGATCTGTCCCATTTACAGTGCCACTCAGAAGCTTGCTTCTGATGCAGATGACTCAAAGATATTGTGCCTCTGGACTAGAACCTATAGATTTGGGCTGAGGAATTCGTATAGCCGAGTGTGTTTCACTCATATGGTAATTTATTGTTGTATGTTTTGTCAATAAAGCTTGAAGAATAACAACTTGAGATCTTTCTCAAGCGGCATTTTTTTCATTTGAATTTCACACAAGTCCAAATTTTCATTTCATTGGTATATTTAGTTTAGTTTAATTTTTATAACGTGCTAAATTGCCCGTAGGCCTCTCAATGCACAGTAAACAAAACAAGACGAGCAAGCAAAAAAACAGTCCAGATGAAGCAATAAAAATATCTTGCAAAGCTTAATCTGGATCAAGATTAAAGAAGAGGGTCTTGACTCCTTTCTTAAACTCAGAGAGGTAGTTTGCCTTCCTTAAGTGGTCAGGCAGCTTATTCCAGGCCAAAGGGGCTTGTATGTCAAACATAGTGCCACCAAAACCCGAGAGCATAAACCTGGGCTGTGTCAGTTCGGTAGGATCATAGTGTTAGGAAAGATTTCGTAATTGTAGGTAATTTTCCTTCCATGTGGCAACCCCTAAACTTTTTGCTGTTGTTTTGCACCTTGTTCTTGACTTTGCCAGAGAAGTGCAGCCTTCTGCTGCACTCCTCTGGGCTTTCGCTCCTTCTTACGGGGAAACTGACATGCCCTTAAGACAGTCAGTACCGGGGAACGCTGTTTCCCGTAGTTTCTTTCATCGTGTTGCGGCTTTCGCGCAACATGACACAAGAGGGCACTGTAAGCTAAGTTACAGCTCTCTTGGGTCTCTAGCCTTCTACAGGCCCTAGATACTCTTTTAGGATGGTATTTGATCGGTGCAAGTCATTCAGGGACTCGAATGGTGGCAGCGATCGTTTTGTTTATTTTGAGCTCCTTTTGGCGTTCTGAGCATGTTTTTCGCACTGAACCCAAAATGGTGGCCTGGCTCCCAAAATGGCCAGACCACGAGGCTCCTTTGTCTTGTCCATTGACCGTCTTGCGCCCTTCACCTTCCCCAGGTCGAGCGACCCGGGGCCTTCCTTATTTGGGCATGTACTTTCCCGCGAAACGTGGTTGCTTTCGCGGGCTTCTACATGTCGTTTGTGTGCCTCCAGGGTGTGGGCTGGGATGTCTGGTTCCAATACACATCCTGGGTGCCAGAGAGTCTAGGGTGGTGTGAATGCCTGGGACCACCGTGGTCCGTGATTGGTCCATGTATGGTATGTGTGTTGATGAGCAGATCTCCCATTGGCTCCCCTCCGCTTTGGCGCGAAGGGAACCGTGGATAAGAGGGAGCTGGAAACACCACTACCATGTCGATCTCCTGAGTTCTCACGAACGAAGGAATACAGGAGCCAAGTATCCTGCAACCAAGAGGCTGGACCGAGGAATCGCTGGTGACCCGCTGAAGGAATCCTCCTTTGCACTGCTGTCGTCCTGTGAAACCCTTTCCTCCTTTGATCGAACCAGAAGGCCTGTACTGGTGCTTCGACCTTTGGAATAGCAGGAACAGCTATTCCCGGCGACTTCATCAACTCCTGCCAAGTAAGCCTTCGGAAGTGTCTCTGGGCCATCCAGTTGACTGACCAGCTTACAAGGGAGTCCTGCTCTGTAACCGCCGTCAGGTTGTGTTGTATTTCGAGTCCTGGTCGTACATTTGGCTCGAATACACACGGCCGCTCCGTTGTCCTGCTGCGGCAACAAACTGTGCTGGTTTCGTCGATTGGGACATCTTTTTGCTCTACACGACTACGAGGCGTTCCCTGCTCTTCTGAACCTGCCAGCTGCTGAAACTAACGTGGAGAAGCCTGGGTCTGCTTGCTTCGGGGACCGGTGAGTAGTTTAGCTAGGATCTGGTCGCCCTCCTGCAGTATCCCATTGCTTTTCCCTGCTGTGTAAAAACAGCACCCTTTTGGCCGTACTCGCGCTCTGCTTCTGCCCGCTGTGGAGGCTGCGCTTGAGTTGCGGAACCTGTTCTCCTTCTGCTGTGCACTAACCCGAACTGCCTGACTTCCTCCGAAGAGCTTCCCCTTTTGCCCGTTGGCACCGGCGTGGCAGGTACTTTGAGCACAAGGCTCCACTCTTCGCAGGGCTCGGACTTCCATCTAGTTAGGTGCCTCTGAAGGCGAACTGAGTCTAAAGCGTTATCGCACTGCCTGTTTTCCTTTCCTTTCAGGTGGACTACATATTTCGTGCTTTAAACGCTTGCGACTGTGTATTTGTATATATATTGTGTTGATATGGTATGTGTTGGTTTAATATTGTGATATTGTGATTTTCTCGCTACGGTCATTATTTTAAAGGCCTTAAAATAAATGTGTATCTATTTTTGATATAACAACTGTTTGGAGTAGTTTGTAAGCGCTCTTGCTTTGTGTGCTCATTGCGGGCTTTCAGTCACCCTCACCCCTCTTGAGACCTAGTCTTGACCGCCGCGATCGCTACCTTGATTGGTCTGGCTTGTCCAGAGGTTACCCTGTTCCAAGTAATTAGGTTGGCCTTCTGAACTTCTGCGCCACCAGGACAGAGTTCAGAAATCCGTCTTAACACATAGGAGCGCAAGAAGTGTCCTAAAGGGATAGAAGACAGACGGTTTGATAAATACTGTGGTGCATCGTTTTTTTCACAGCATTTATAAGTTAGTTACAGGATCTTATGAGTGACACAGTGTTTTATAGGAAGCCAGTGAAGTTCTCGTCTGGCTTCAGAGACATAATCCCTATGAGAAAGACAATAGACTGCTCTAAGAGCATTGTTTTATGTATTGATTGATTGATTTGATATTTTATTTCTATCGTGCACGTAGACAAGTGTTTCAGAGCGCGAAAAGGCAGGGGAGGGGAACAGGGGAGAGCAAAACAGCGATCTTACTAGGCCCAGTGACATTGAGAACGCGTAAGTGCATGGGAGAGGGGGGAGGGGAAAAGTGCATGGAAGGGGGGAGAGGTGGAAAGTGTGAAGCAGAGGAGAAACAGATAAATAACAATAAATAAATAATAAAGGCAACAAACAGTGGTAATGCAGCCAGCAATTTGCAAGTGCTAGGTTTAAGGCAGGGTAGGTCTGATAAGTGCAGGAAGAAAAAGGGGGGGCTGTATGGGTACAGATAAAGACCCCAGTGCAAGGGGTGGCCCGGAGGCAGTGCGGGAGAGTGGCAGGATGAGCAGGTACCTGGGCCCAAAAGACAGAGGGTGGCCAGGTGCACAGTGCCAAGAGAGAACAGATCAGCAGGGGAGAGGGAGAGCGAAGGCAGAAGAAAAAAGGAAGGTCTTGAGGTGCTTCCGGAACCGGAGATGATTCTCCTCAAGTTTTAGAGTGGCAGGGAGGCTGTTCCAGAGGGAGGCCCCAGCCGAAGACCGAGATCTACCCCTAGCTCGTTTCTTAGAAAAACGACAGACACTGAGTGAGTTGGAGGTAGAGCAGCGAAGAGCTCGAGAGGGGAGGTATTTGCGGAGAGATAGCTGAAGGTATTTTGTGTAACATGCAGAAGTTGCAGATTGGCTTTATAAGTTCAGGCAAAAAGCTGTTCCAATAATCAATGCATGAGTTGACAAGGGCCGTAGCAAGTAATTACATATTTTGTAGGGAAATATAAGGACGTATGTGATTGAAATGTTTTGACACATAGCTACAAGAGGCTTTTATCTGAGTAATTTTGGGCTTCATAGTAAGTTCAGTATCAAGGGTAATACCTAATGTTTTTACAGATTTAGCTGCTTTAATGTTGTTAGTGGCTATGCAAAAACTCTCGTTATCGGAACCCAGTTGTTTTATTTTATTTCCAGACGCAATGATCAGGAGTGTTTTTTTCCACATTGAGTGCGAGTGAGTTGGTAAACTTTCAAGCCTGGATGGCCCAATATACAGAGTTTACAGTGTTTGTGTCCCTGGTATAGCACCCTTATCATTCGATTATGACCTGGGTGTTGTCAGCATAGTTGGTAAATTGGACACCCAGGTCATCCAGAAGAGCAGGAGAGGCATGATATATATAGAACAATGTTGGCGAGATACAAAAGCCCTGTGGTACGCCGCAGGTGACTAAGGCGCGAGTAGAGCAAACATTGCCCGGAGCCACTCTGGCATGTCAGGGTCTGAGGAAGGACGCAATCCGTTGAGCCGTGGCAGAAGAACAGCTCGCCTGATACTCTAACCTAGCGACCAGCCAGGAGTGGTCAACTAAGTCAAATACTGCAGATAAGTCAAGCAGCATAAGGAGTGCTGGTTTACCTTTGTCGACAATGCCCGATTTCAAATCACGTAACGCGGTTTCAGTACTGTGTTTTGACCAAAAGCAGGATTGCCTGGAGTTAAAAAGGTTCTTTCCCGAGTAAATCCTGCAGTTGTAGGTAGGCAACACAGTCTCAATTTCATGCCCTGAGGGCAAAAATGGTTATGCATATACCATTTATTAACGTTTTATAACATTCGCAAACCCTTCAGACGGGTAACTCTTGACTCAACAGACGCTTGCTAGACAGGCCTTGCATGTTGCCGTCATCTGTAATGCACCGTTACTGAGGTGCTCGATGAGGTTAGTGCTCTGGGAATGGAGGCTACCCGTGCTTCCTGTCTGCGCTACCCCACTCACATTTTTCTAGCTCCTGTGAAATGTGGTTCTATTGATAATATAGCACAAGAAAGTTGTTTTCCATAAAAGTAAAACTTAAAGGAGAGTTCCGGGACTTTTTTTTTATTGTCCCTACGGTTCGGCCATGTGTTTTTAAGCATAACTCGGTAGATCGTAGAAAACTTTCCTATGGACCTTACCCGACTTTTCGTCCATTAACGCACTCGAAATCAGCCGCCATTTTCTGATAATCCTATCATTTCCCCCCATCGCCCTGGCTCACCTGCTTTTGCGGCACTAAATCAAATCCCCCGCCCCTGAGCCTGACATCAGCAGACGCGTACCGCCCATTTCCCAACGCCAAAGCACGTTTCGTGTCAACAATCGCTGCGCCTCAGCTAATGAAGTGTCGCCATGGAAATGGCAGGACGCCTCTTTCCTCAATAAGTATAAACACACCGTTTCACAACACACAGCAGCAGATTTTCGATTCCATTACTCTCTGTGTGTTACTTTGAGTATTCTGTGACTCGTTTCTGTGCTCTGGTCAGCTACCTTCGTTGATTGTAGCCCGTGTGAACAGATACCAGTACCACCGCTATAAATTATTTTACTTTCTTTACCACACAATGGCTACAATAATGCCGTATATGTACGAGCCCGAGTACACCGAGGAAGAACTACTGGAAAGGCAAGCACGCGAAAACGATGGGGATTCGGACGGCAGTTGGGAGGACCAGTCAACGGATGAAGAGCCTGGACCATGTCGCATGGACGGCGTCTCCACCTGGTGCACGTGCAATCGGTGCGAGCTAATGCCAACTGAGGAGGAGAACTGCTGCTGCCGTGAAAATTCCGGGTGCTTGGCCTACATTTCGGAAGGCGAGCCAAGTCCGCAATGCATCACCGAGCTGCCAGAGTTCAGGGAAGCCTGCCTCTCACGGACCGTGTTGAGGATGATGATGGTGCTTATGCACGAACTTTGCGGCACTGTTCGTCCGCGTAATCCGAGTAACGAGTAAGTATACTCTGGTTGTGATGTCAGTGATGCCACTACTATTTCATGGTCGTCTCCCACATATAAAACTACATCTACAAATCATTCGAATGCATGTAAATTGGTTCCATGTTGTGCATTTTCTAGATAGAATTTTTTTCAAAGCAGAATGACATTTTTTACCTGAATCGACAGTGATAAGAAAGTTGTCATTTTAATACAGTTTGCATCTTTCATTTTCACAGGTGGTACAGGCTGGTGGCCTATCGTTGCTTCACTTGGTGGTTTCACGGGAGGCTCGGACACCGCGTTCGGAGAGTAATACCTGCCTGTGCGGTACTTGCCATTAGACAACATTTCCCCAGCGACAGTGGACAATACCGCGGATTTTCCCTGGATGTGCTGCAACCGCAACTTTACAATGTGTAATGTTTATTATTTATGTTCAATTGAAATTAAGATCTAAAATAAAACCCAACATATATTTTAACAATGGTTGTTTTGATTTTTTAAATGAATCTAGTGTGTCTCCATTGAATAGTCTTCCTGTGCCTTGTCTTGTCACACCACATGTCTCCGGCCAGCATCCTCCCTCACGCTGGCCGCCCACCTTCAATCCACATAACCGTTGAACCCATATGCAGCAGACATACATATGTTATTTTGCGGGTTGTCATCAAGCCTCCCGGCCTTGCCTCCTCCCCCAAAAATACTTACCACACCACTTTGTTCAAGCGTTGGCAATAAAAGGAAGGCCGTTGGATTTTATTGATACAAAACATGGTTATAGATAAATAATCAATATGGTTGATCATAATAAATCATCCTTTTGGGCACCGGGTACAGAGATGACCCCCTCTGGCCCGTGCCGCCTTGCCACCACAGGCCAGCCTGCTGCTGACTAACTGCCTAGGGATCCAGGGTCTCCAGGGTGAACTGCACCCATATATTCTCCTGGGAGGGTGAGGTATTTATAAACTCACCCCCCTGCCTTCCATGTACTAGATCCTGCAGCCTGCCTCTTACATGCAGTTAGATGGCCTCTCCTTGGTGAGGCCCTGCGGCAAACGAGTCTTGTCTGCACGACCACCGCCCCAATCCACCCCCCGCCCTATCAAAGGCAGTTCGCACCGGGGTACTTGCGCTGGCAAGTGGAGCTGTCAGGGAGCGATAAAGGCCAAGAGGTGCCAAAGACCATGTACACTTCAAAGTGGTCTATAGAGCATGGGTTGTTGTTCCCATGTCTACCGCCAGACCCCGTGTCTCCTGCCAAGCATCCCCCCTCACGCTGGACGGCCCCCTGCAATCCACATAAGTGTGTCTCCATTCACGAGTCTTCCTGTGTCTTGTCTGCACGACCACCGCCCCAATCCACCCCCCGCCCTATCAAAGGCAGTTCGCACCGGGGTACTTGCGCTGGAAAGTGGAGCTGTCAGGGAGCGATAAAGGCCAAGAGGTGCCAAAGACCATGTACACTTCAAAGTGGTCTATAGAGCATGGGTTGTTGTTCCCATGTCTACCGCCAGACCCCGTGTCTCCTGCCAAGCATCCCCCCTCACGCTGGACGGCCCCCTGCAAACCGCATAATGCCACGACATATACACGTCATTCATTCACAAACACACCCCTGTTTCGAATTCTTTATAACCCACTTCATATTTATAATGAGAACTTCTTTGCACTTTGTTAGTCAACCCGTGAAGGTGCTGGTTATCTGCTCTTCGTCTCTGTGAACTTCCGTGACCACTTCGAGGAAACTCGTCAGTTTGCAACCTGTGAACTGCTCCCTGTTCTACGACAAGAAACTACTCTGATCCCTGCATCTAACTGTTTGCTCGTCAAGGTAAGGCCATGTACCATACTCATTTTGCGTCCAATTTCTTTTCGTTCAAGACAGTACATGCAAGGAACTAGTCACATGTTCTGAGTTTAGTCAAATTATTTTTCTATTTTTTTAAAGTTATTCAAATACTTATCCGCATGTGAATAACGTGTATAGTTCCAAGAACCAAAACATACCTTGCATTGAACCTTTTATGTGTCATTTAATTTTTTAACACATTGGTATTCATAGAGAATTGTTGATCTTTACTTTTCAGAACTTTCCACAATGCCTGCCTGTTCCATTGGCGGTTGCCCTTCGAAGACCCATAATAAATCTGAAGGTACTATAATGCATGTTTTCCCTAAGACAATAGATCAGATAAGAGAATGGGTCCGATATTGCGGATATCCACCCTCTGAGCTTGAAAGTAGAGTCCTAGAAGTCTTTGCGGACAAGAGGGGTGATCGATACCGCATCTGCAGCAGGCACTTTACCTCTGACATGTACTCCACATCATTGCTAATAAAGAAGAACACACCGCGAGCAAGGCGAAAATTGCTCTCAACCGCTATTCCCACTCTATTCGTCCACATCCCTCCACTGGTGAGTCAAGTTTACGTATTTATCTCTCGGCCTTGCGGTAGTGTGTAGCATTAGCTAACAATAATTTCCCCATTTATGTATCCACTCAATATGAAGGCGGAAGATTCTCCATCCGTGTCGTTATTGCAGTCATCAGCCACTTCAAGCGCCTATCGGGTAATCTTACTTGGCTATTCTGCCACTGACTTGTTTTAGGCATGTAAATCAATAGTTTTAATTTATCGTGTAATTATTTTACCTAATGGTACACCCTTGTACTCGTCCTCTAGTCTTTGTTTTCAGTTATAATTATTGTTATCCAAAATAATTTAAGTACTGTCTTTCAGGGAGATGCTGAGGAGTCCAACGTATTGACGACTACCGTTGATGTCACTCAGATGCTCGAGGTACGTTTCAGGACAGTTCCATCGATGGAGATCATCAGATCTTGCATTCTTGTAGCGTGATTGTTACACACAATGTTTCTTTCGTTTTTAGCCATTGATATGTCCTTCTGTCGTCGCCCTCCTATGTGTCTTCTTTTTTCAATATTGTGTTCATGACTAATGAAAGTCCTATGTTTCAGGGAGTCGATGGAGCATTAGTCCAAGAAGAAGGGGGAGCGTGCAGTTACGGGTCGGCGCAACAGCTTGCAGAAGTGTGCACCGCAGTCACATCGTCCCTTGATGTTCTTATGCATTTCGAGGTATGGATACTGACAGCTCGATCAAGCGAGATCATATGACTTGATTACATCCGCTATACTTCCTTCTTTATTAACGCAAGTACTATGTTTCAGGGAGATGACGGAGCTTCTTCTACAAGAACATCACCCCTAGTAGTTGATGCAGAATTCTGGGTGGTGACACTTCCAACGATCGAGCAAATCGAATCATATTTAGATATCCATTATTTATTTTAGACAACTGATCATTTGTGCAGGTCTATTTAGATGAGCCGTTCACGCCTGCACAAACTTTCTGTTCTTTTTATCAAAATAGAAAACCATACTAATGCAATTACTGTGTTTCAGGGAGTCACTGAAGCATCATCTTCAATAATATCATCAATGGAAGTCTATGAGGAGCCCGAGGTATGGATCTTGACAGTTCCATCTAACTAGATCAACAATGCGTGAATAATTGTCGTTTGAATGTTCTACACAAAGCGTTCATTCGTGTTTTGCTATTGAGATGTACGTGGGTATTGGTCCCCAAGTACATTTTGTGTTTTCGATATCATTATACATACTAATGAAAGTTCTATGTTTCAGGGAGTCGATGGAGCGTCAGTGCGTGATGGATGTGCTTATCAGGAAAACATAGTCGTTGCAGCGCAAGAGGAAGTGGAGACATGCACACACGAGTCGGAGCAACAGCGTCCTGATGTTGAAGTTCGAGGCAAGAAAGTTTCAAAGAAAAGAAAGCAAAAGAAGGTTAGTGTCCTGGTCACTATATTATGTTGTTTTTCACTCTTAATAGTTCAATACTGTGAGTTGTGTTTAAACTGAACACCCCTTTTCCAATCTGTCCTCTAGTTGCGAGTGGGTGTACGAACTAGATCTACACAGACAGTGAAGCGAACGAGAGATGTTGCTTGTCAAACCTTTTGGCAGGGACTTGAGACTGGAGAAGCATCGTGCCAATGGGAAGAATATGAAGTGATTGACAACGGAGCTATACCACCACCAGCCATTGATAGTGAATGTCCTCCTGGTAGTTCGGATGCAGTCGGAGATCAATTCACAGAATCCACACCCGCAAAAACTAAGAC
This sequence comes from Ambystoma mexicanum, assembly GCF_040938575.1. Classification (NCBI taxonomy): domain Eukaryota; kingdom Metazoa; phylum Chordata; class Amphibia; order Caudata; family Ambystomatidae; genus Ambystoma; species Ambystoma mexicanum. The sequence continues at coordinate 324,936,723 of NC_090929.1, forward strand.
CGCGAGAAAGTTGAAGAAATTGTTTTATTCACCCATCGCCGGAGAAGGAACAGATGTTGCAATGGAAGAGAATGAAGTAGACGACAATGAAACACCATCAATATCACTGAACATAGCGGAAGACGATATCAGAGATTCTACCTTTCATGTGAGTGACATGTCCTCAACGTTACAGGCCGAACCAGCTGGGATGCAGAGTTACAGTATAAGGAACGAGGCCAAATTCATTGTATTCGATAGTTGTTTGATTGATATTATTATTCGAATTAAATGTGGGCATTTGGTAGGTGGGGAAGTATGTGGGGAGCCATTGATTAATGTGACTCGTGCAATTCGAGGCACTAACCTTAAAATACATGCCACCTGTACAAAATATCATCCTTTCACATGGTCTGCACAACCTATGCTGGGACAACTGCCAGCAGGCAATCTACTTTGTGCAGCGGCTGCACTTTTTAGTGGTTCAAGTTTTAAAAAATTAGAGTCTTTCTTTCAGTTTGTGGGAATCCATTTCATTGCGAAAACTCAGTTCTACAAATACCAAACCGATTATCTATTTCCAGCCATTAGCGAAGCTTGGAGAATGGAAAAAATGTCTATTGATAGTACATTCGCGGGCAAACGGTTCAGGCTAGCCGGTGATGGACAGTGTGACAGCCCAGGATTTTCAGCCAAGTACTGCACCTACCACTTTCAGGACATGGAAAGTAAGAAAATTGTGAGTTCGGTGGTCGTGCAGGTGTCACAAAGTACATCCTCAGTGGCCATGGAGAAAGTTGGCTTTGTAGCATCATTGCAAGAACTACAATCGCGGGGAATGGTGATCGACCTGATAGCCACGGACAGACACGTTTCAATTGCCAAGACAATGAGAGAACAGTACAAAAATATAAATCACCAATTTGACGTTTGGCATCTTGCAAAATCAATCAATAAAAAATTGTCGGCTGCAGGTAAAAAAAAAGAATTGCAAGGTATTTCACAGTGGTCCAAGTCAATCAGCAACCATCTTTGGTGGAGCTCAAAAACATGTGGAGGGTCGTTGGAAATTCTACTGGAAAAATGGCGGTCAGTAATGCCACACTGTACAAACGTTCACTGATGGAACACGAACCAACATTTCCACAATTGTGAACATGGCCATTTGTCCACAGAGGAGGCACGGAAGAAGAAGTGGTTGATTCCTTCATCACCCACTCACAAAGCCATTGAAAAGATTGTATTTGATAAAACTATAACAAAAGCTTTGAGGGGACTCACGGAATTCTGCCACACAGGAGATTTGGAGGTGTTCCACAATATGTGCCTAAAGTACAGGCCAAAATGATTGCATTTTGGCATGGAGGGCATGATAAATCGGACTCTTTTAGCGGTCTTGGCACATAACCATAATGTTGGCCGTCAACAAAGTAGGACGACCGGAACTTTAGGGACGCTTCGCTACAATAAGGCCTTCACTAAAAGAAGTAAACAATGGGTGATCAAACCAGTGTTTGAGGATATGCAATATTAGTTTATTGAGAAACTTATTGTTGACGTCCTAGATAGGCACATAAATGGAGTTGTGAACGAACCTGTGCAGGGGACAACTGCATTGCCACCCAACATTGCCTCTGTTCCATGTCCACCTAAAGAAGAACTCATTGAGAAATACACATCACGGTTTAAATGATTGTAATTTGATTGTCTGTTCTCTCGAGTCTCCTCATGTCGCAGGCCCATTGAATATGTGTATCTATCCAACCTTGTTCATTTGCGCATTAAATTAAACCAAACAGTAATATAAATCATTTTTCAAAAAATATAGAATGTCTCCGTATTTATGGTTCTGTGGGGCTGCAAAGCACGCAGACAAAATGCAAAGATGGAGTGTAAATTTCAAGTCCTGTGAGAATGCCTTACACTGAATGTAGCTAACTAGGAATGTGTGCTCGTTCAAAGTGAAGGTCAGCTGCTTTGATTTTTTCTCGGGTGCCAGAATGGCCCACGACTCAGTATAAGGTTCTATTGTTATTTGACCTTGACAGGCCGGGACCACGTAAGAAACGATAATGAATATAATTTCAGAAACGAAAGCCATTTCATGTTCGTTCATTAGAAGAAATAACGTCGGCATAGAAGGAGTGGTATTTCGGGGCTGCCCTACGCACAGACACAATGGAAAATGCAAATATAATGTAAGTAACTCTTTAGATGAGTTTATACCGCAATTTAATTACTATACAGTAGCTTTAAAGACGGGTTAAGTTGTACTTGTTCGTTCTATGTGGCATATTGTTTTGTACCGCGCACTATCTTGGGGAGAACCGTCTCCTTTTACGGAAGCACCTCAAAACCTTTGCTTCTGCTTTCTCTCTCCCTCTCCCCTGCTACAACTGGTCCACTGTCTGCGATCTCGGTCCTGGGCCCTTCCACTCTCCACCTGCACTCCCTGTCAACCCCTGCACTGAGGGACTGTCTCAGTATCCTACAGCCCCCCCTTGACGTTTAAAACCCAGTTGCACTGTCCTAGCTATGAAATAATTTCCCGACCGAATATATAAAATGAATAATTTTAATAAAGATCTGATGGTGAGACTAATTTAATTTTTTATGTTTTTCAAACAGGTACTTCACCCATTATTGTCTGTGTCACGAGTACCAGACACCGGCGGATGGCTTTTATAACCGCCAGTTGCTTCTCCGCGTGAACAACGTTACCACCCTGACCATTTTATGGGACGATCGCCAAGTACAAGTATGCCCTTACGCGGTCATAACGGCTAGATGCAACATACAGACCGTTGTGGTGGCCTAGTGCCTCGTCGTTGGAACAGCCATGCGATTATCAGTGCGACCGAAGAGCTTATTTTATTGTAAACCAACACCCTGTGTACTGCACACGAACATCGCTTGCCTCAAGACGAACTATTTTGGATCGATAGCAAATAAAAATGAAAATCGCTGAATATTCTCTAAACATTTGATGTCCAATAAATGTACTTTGCCAAATGTACAATCTTGCAGTTTGCTTTTAAACCACAGTTTCATATTCCGAATTGTGGCGCTGTATTGTGAGATGATCTAAGACCCTGTGTACAGCAAAGGAACATCGCGTGCCTCAAAACGAACTTTTTGGAACGTGAGCAAATAAAAATGAAAATCGCTGAATATTCTCTAAACATTTGATGTCAAATAAATGTACTTTACCAAATTTACAATCTTGCGGTTTGATTTAAAAGTACAGTTTCATATTGCGAATTGTGGCGCGCTGTGTTGTGTGAGCTGATCTGTGTTGATTTCCGGGTTCTGTGTGGAGTCGCGTAGAAGACGCCTGGGCGCGTTTGCCTACGCAGCACAGTCACGTCACGGATAGAGGCGGGGAATATGAATGTTTTGATAAAGTCTGTTTCAGGGGCGGGGGATTTGATTTAGTGCCGCAAAAGCAGGTGAGCCAGGGCGATGCGGCAAGTGATAGGATTATCAGAAAATGGCGGCTGATTTCGAGTGCGTTAATGGACGAAAAGTCGGGTAAGGTCCATAGGAAAGTTTTCTACGATCTACCGAGTTATGCTTAAAAACACATGGCCGAACCGTAGGGACAATAAAAAAAAAGTCCCGGAACTCTCCTTTAAGATTTCACATACATGTCCTATAGTTTGTGATATTGTGTCTCACAGTGCCGTCACTGTTGTGGTAATTTTGCAATTAACCCAAAATAGTCTTGCAACATTGTACCTCCCTAACTAGATGTCTTGGTCTCCTTCTTCTTGCTTATATTGATTGCACATAGTCAACTTTTTGTTCTTGCTTTTAAGACTGAAAGTTCATTTCTCTGGATGAAACAATGCATCTTACTTGTATGTTGGTGATCTAAATTCACTAGATTCCATAAGCCATGATGATCTTTTTTAATTGTACCTTTGTTCCCCCTGATGCAGCTTTTGTCACATTAAGAGTGACGCTGATCTACGCGCCATTAAGGATAACATTACTGTTGGCATTGCACCAGGGTCCCTTACTCTAGTCCATATATTAATAAAGAGCCACAGATCAAGTACCTGGATGTACTCCGTTGCTTTGAGAACTGGGGCTAGGGCCGGTGACAGTGCCTATTGTAGGCTCAGGCCAGGGGTGTTGCTAGGTCTGGAAAAGACCCGGGGCTATGCTAATGTCAGAACTGTCAGGACTGGGGGCTAGCTAGCCTTTTGGCTGTAGCTCCTGAGATTCTATCCGGGGCTATAACCAAAAGACCAGCGGCTATAGCCCCCTTAGCCCCCCCTAGCAACGCCTCTGGCTCAGGCTGCGTTTCATAATCCCAGCATGGATTCTCCTTCACCCAAATTTCATATAGATGTATTCAACAACAATGCTGGCTGTTTTCAGCTCTCTCGGCTACTCTATTAACCATAACTTACTTTCTTCTACTGTATGCCACTCGAACCATAGACTGGGTTGGTCTTCAGTTTTTTTTTCTTCACTTTTTCATGGTTGTATCGACTTGAATTTCGATGGTTTAGCTCACCAGCTGTTTCCCTTTCTCTCTGGAGTTGTTCAATGCAGTTCATTTTCAGGCAGCTGGCTTCGAAGTGTCCAGTGGAGTCTATATTCAGGGCACCTTCACACTCACGCACGTGTGCATACAAGAGTTTCTGGGAGGCCTTCATTTTTGACCAGTGACTCACGGGGGACACTCGCACTTAGTCTTTCATTTGGAGAACGGGTGTAGTTGCCACAGAGACCCCCTCCCTTCAGCAGAAACATCTGATCCGAGTAGCTTTCTTTCTCCCTCCCACCACCCTTCAGACCAAGCATACAATCATATTTATTGTCACCAATCTTTTTCCCATTCAATTCCCAGGCACAAAGTCGACAAACACTTCAGAAGTGCCTGTAAACCCGTATTGCCCACGAGGACCCTGAGTGATTAGGGGCTTACCTTAGACCTTAGTTAATTCCATTTTGTGTCGATGTAAGTCCCCCCTTTTCTCACATTCTTCTAACGGTTCTTACACTAGGATTATTTCAAACGCGCTCATTGGCTGTCATGTTTGGCAGGGCGTTGCCCATGGCAGTCCCTGCAGCATGAGGCAACTCCAAAGAACTCAGACTACAGCCTTGTGTATTGCGCTCGGAAAGGAACCACCTCCTGAGTTACCCTCAGCAAGCAGGAATCCTGCTCCCTGTGCAGGCAGTGGAGTTAATCAACGAGAGTTGAATTGATGACTCAATTCAAGTGGTAAATCTATCAATTTGCGTTCACAATATAGGAAGTCAATATTGAATGTAGGCAATAACCACAGGAATTGACTGCATTCCAAGCATTCTGACTTCAGATGCAGACTGGGCAAGTTGCAACAGGAAGCATGTTTCTACATTCAAGAAATGGCAATGCGATTTCTTGGCAAGCTTTTTTTCACTGCATCGTTAGAGTGACGGGCAACATCCAATTTAACACACCAAAGTCACCAAGATCAAACTGAAGCATGGAACAATAACTTTTGTATAGAGAAATAATTCACTTTTACATTGCACCGAATGCAAGCACATGCAAAAGTTGTTCCAGTTTAAACATGTTTACATTTAAAAATACTTTTTAAATGTAGCCTTTTTATTTAAATTTTAGAAAATAAAGCAACATTTAATTTATGGTAACACCTGTTGTGCATTTACTTTACTAACTATTAAACTTTTTTTGTACTTCAAAACCTATTTTGCTATTACCACTGTGCAACTAGCTTATGGAGCTTGGAAGTGGTAATGTTCGCTTAGTATAATGACCGTTCTTCAACTTATGACTCGGTTATTATCCCACCATAAAGGCCCTTGCCTTGGTCTATGAGGCTATGTTATCAATCAAAGCTAATTACATCAAAGTAGAAATATGTTTACCTTTTTTTCTTCTGCAATAAATACAAATAAATTCGTATGTTTGAATATGTTCTCTCTTTTACACTTTGAAGTGATATATTATGGTGCAGCAAAAATGTGTTGTGAAACTCAAAAGAATTGCACAGTAGGGATTTAAACAATGCTTTTTTTCACCTAGGAGATTTGGTTTTAAATTCTGCTCTGAGCATGTTTAGGGAAACAGTCTTCAGTGTTGTTTTCTGATGATTGGATTGACAGTGTTTGAGGCCCTAGCGTCCTAGAGACCGGAAAACTACAGACCTAGACCTCTGTAGTTTTAGATAGGTGGCGCACCATGGAGATACAGAGATGGCCTCCAACCAGGAGGGAACTGTGTAGTTCTTCCTACATCTAGGTTACTTCTTTCTATTGCTGCCTCTTACCAATGTGTAAGCGTCGGTTGAGAAGCAGGAAGTGGTCCGTATCTTGGTAGGCCTCTCTTTGGTGTAAATGCATCAATGTAGCACCTTTTTTTGAGTCTCTCTCGTCAGCTCAAAATATGTATGATGATCTTGCATCAGCCTCATAAAGGTAACACTTTGCCTTTCTACCACTGTACCCTTTGAGTTCTATTTTGCATCCCCCTTATGCATTATATATAATACCAGAATCCTGTAGCGCGTGATATACTGTAAGCAGAGTGTGTCTACGAAAGTACCTTCTCCACCTTCATACCCCAATATGTTGGCTCAACCTTATGCTGTTCCCATTCTTGGAAACCTTTCCAATATGACCGTTATATCTCCACATGTCTTATTACCCTACTATCTTTTCTCTGCGTCCTATTTGTGCAAGACCTCTCAATGCAGATGAAGAAGGTCTACTTCAGAATCATGCCATGTGTGGAGAGTGGCTTCTGTCCTGTATAGACCTCTGAATGCAGATGAAGAAGGTCTACTTCAGAATCATGGCATGTGTGTAGAATGGCTGCTGTCCTGTATAGACCTCTGAATGCAGATGAAGAAGGTCTACTTCAGAATCATGGCATGTGTGTAGAGTGGCTGCTGTCCTGTATAGACCTCTGAATGCAGATGAAGGTCTACTTCAGAATCATGCCATGTGTGGAGAGTGGCCGATGTCCTGTATAGACCTCTGAATGCAGATGAATGACTGTTTCTTCTTCTTGAGGGTCTTTGCAGATTTTCCAGCTAGTCTGCAGTTTCTTGGATTTAAGTGCCTTTTAAGGTCATATGCACTGCAAGGCCCTACAGCACTGTAGGTTCGCTTTTGTCAGGGGCCATAAATAAAGTAGTGGGCATGTGGTGTGAGTTGGAGGCAGGAATATAATTCTTTCTGATGAAGTAATTTCTCTTTTACAGATACGGTGCCCTGACCTTTGGAAACGTCCAGCGGTCCATTCCGGCATCTTTTGGTGTTAAGGCTCCGCCCATGGTGCGGAAGATTGCCGTTAGAAGGACTGCTCAGGTAGGCACAGTGAGGAGTAAACTTGCTAATCAACTGTGGCATTTAGAGTACGCGATTGCAGGCATGTCGGGGCGGGGGCTTGACACCTCGCGATTTGCCATTCATGTAATTCCACATCGGTTCTAGAAAGTTCTGGTACTTACAAGATGGCCACCGTTTTGCATGGCTTCCTCTCAGAGCTTGACACATTATGCTGATGGCTTCTGTGGCCCACAGTTGGCTCTCCACCAAAGAGTTCTGTGCAAATGTTATTAATAGCCAACTACTGAATAAAGATGGACCACGGAACATAGGGACTGTAATGGTTCCGAGCCCATCAAGGACTATATGCCAAAGGATTGAGCCATCTCATATGGCATGATGAGGTGGCATGTAGTGATGTAAAGGGTTAGCGTGGGGCCAAAATGGACTGCAGCAGGTTTTTGCTTCTTTATTATCATGCCTCAGTAAATTGATTGACCGAAAGCAGGCAAATGCCACCAAAGGGTTCCTCCTCGTGAAACAGTGCCTCATTTCACATTGTTTCACACCTGAGCCATATAATGCTAACAGAAAAGGCAGACATTCATTTGCGTAACTGCTGAAATCCCTCTGCATCTAAACTTTTGTAATAGGAGAAAAGGTGCCCTTTGACAAACAAAATGGCATCATTTTCGCTTAATATGTAGTAGCTGCACAAATTAAACTGGGATGTTTTTTGTGCAACTGGTCACAGCGTGTAATAAGCCACATGTGACTTTAACTTACTCTCTCGTCCCCCCAAAACCTTTATACCTTCAATTTCCACGCACTGTAATTTCCTCTTTTTGTGTCTTTGGTTCCATTTCTCACCCGGGACTCTCGTCTCGTATTCCTCTTCCCTCCCATTGTCCTATATTGACCATTCCCCTCTTGTCTTCCCTTCCAGATCTTCTACAATAACAAAGGCTATCACAGCATGCCGACCTACCTGAACACCTTGAACAATGCCATCCTGAGGGCCAACCTGCCCAAGAGTCGGGGCAACCCTGCTGCTTACGGTGAGAGACTTGCGGCTTTCCTCTTGACGCAGAGGAGCGGATCGTGTGCCCTCATACTTATGAAGCCTCTTTTGGGCCCAGCTTTGAGGAAAACACCACTACAAAGTGACTGGGAGTTCTAGATCCTGAATTATGTATTGGAAGAGTAGGTGGGGAATTCAAGTGCAATTCCAGAACGTTGTGGGGGAGGTGGGTTGGCGGGGTGGGGGGATTCCGGTTGTTTTCGCAGACCTTGGGCTGGGAACCGTGCCATAATATCATGGAGCAAAATAAAGTTCACCTTAATATCAGTCTGATAATACCCAATGTAAAAATATTGAATTTCTATTAAATCCATTGCACCTGCTTCAAAGGAACTGAATTGAACCCCCAATGTGTGTCATCGGGTTTCTGTTTAAAATATCAATTTTTAGATTTTTGTGTTTTTTCCCCACAAATATCTCAGTTGGATGGAGGTGCATTGGCAGAGCTATATTAAATACTATATCTGTTTGTATTAATAGCTATTACAAACATTGGGATTGAGGCTCTGTGGCTTGAGGTGTTTGGACGGGGCCAAGAGTTATAATACAAAATTGGCAGGGGTCTTGTACATCAGGATTAAGTTATCAGAGAGGAGTGAGGCCCCAGTACTGAAATGGCAGGAAGGGCAGCAGGTCAGGCTTGGCATAGAAAGAAAGCTGTGAGGAGTTCCAACCCTGGAATGGCAGGGTGCGCAGCAGGTCAATCTTGGCATGCATTGAAAGCTGAGTGGCGGAGCAGGACATTTCGACGCTGCCAGTTCGGTGTGGGCCGATTTGGCGCAGAGGTTTGACTGCATGACCCATTTTGGCAAGCACAGTTTGGCGTGACCAGTTGGAAGCGACAATGTCATTATTTTAATCAAATATTTTAAAAAATGAAGCATTACTGCTGCCTTGAACCTGGGCCAGCTGAATTGCAAGACCGAAGACAACCACAAGGCTGTAAATATATTATTGTGTTTATAATCACAAGATATATATATATTTATTTATAATATGTTCACAGCCATTACTGGCTTTGCATATACAAACATAGTTTAAAACACATTGTCACACATTCTTCATTGGTTAAAATTAACATACAAAAATATCCTCTGATAAATCCTTTAAAATTGTTAAAATTAGTTCATAAACTTTCATCATATGATATATCAGATTCGTATCATTCCCTTCCATCAGTCTTTGCCATGTAATTTCTCTCTCCTCAATTAGACTAGAATTCTTATATCTTAGGAGATACTTTTTACGAAGATTTGCAAGACTTTCACAATAACATAGCAAATGTTTAGCGGTCTCAATTTGTTCCATGACACATAATCTGTAAAACCTTATCCTTCTCTCATAACCCAATTTTGCACCTAAGATCTCCATCATGTCACATCGGTTAAACCTGAACATTAAATACTGTCTTACAATGGCTGCAGTAGGAAAAGCATTCTGATATTTTGGTTTCACAGTTAACTAGGGACCAATGCTCAAGAAATAAGACACTCGTAGATTTAGTGGCCAAGGTAATCATATCACGTTCCTTTGCATAGCTGTATATTACTCCTCGCTTTAAAAGTAACCAGCTCTTTTCATTATCGGTGGCCCATTTCACATACACCATGTGCAATCTTTTCAGAGATTTAAAGTGCTTTTTGTGCCCCTCCTTAGAAAAATTATTCATCAGTTCGACCACAAATGTACCAGTGGACAACGGGCTTGACTTCACAAATAGCATTGCTGATTTATATTCCAATATACGTTTAGCAAATCTAAAATCACCTTCTAATAAAATGTATTCACAGGATATTGCAGTTGGTAATCTAAACAACCATTTTAAAATGTTTGCTTCCAATTTACACATTTCATTTGCATATTTACTTCCCCATATCTCTGCTCCATTTAGTAGACAAGATATTATTTTAGGGGCATATAATAGTAAAATGGTGTTAACTGAAATTCACCCTTGTTTGCCAATAAATTTACTGATTGTACCAGCGTTTTTTAAACATAAGAGTTTAGCTTCCCTCCAATGATGATTCCACAACAGCTTTGAGTCTATTATGACTCCCAGATACCGATAGCATTCAACTTTTTCAAGCATCTCTGAATTCACCATCCACTTAAAGTTGTTAGACCGGGTTTGTATATATATCAACCCACCTCATGTTTCAGAAAAAGGCAAGCATTGCAACCAGATTGACTTGGTTTAATAATATAACTTGTGCACATGAAACCTTATCATCTCTATGGCCTTGTTGTTAATGCTTCTGTCTCTCAGTCCTGAAGCCTGGGTTCGGACCGACCAAAGCTTGAATTTTTATTTTTTATGCTGGTGCCAAAAGATCTCTGCTCTGAACTGGGCACGCCACAATGCGTCTTACGGCATAACGTCTGTGCCAAACCAGCTCGCGCCAAAATGAGGTGTACCAGCTGAGTGGAGTTCTCAGGGTGTGCAGGAGGTCAGGCTTGGGATGCATTGAAATCTCAGTGCAATTCCACCCCTGGAAAGGTAGGGTATGCAGCAGGTCAGACTTGGGGTGCATTGAAAGCTGAGTGTGGCTCTATCCCGGCAAATGCATGGAGTGCAGCAGGTCAGGCTTGGGATGCATTAAACGCTGAGTGGAGCTCTACCCCTTGAAAGTCACAGCAACTCAAGCTTAGCATGCATTGAAAGATGAGTGGTGCCCCACCCCTGTATTGGCAGGGTGTAATGCAAGTCAGGTTTGGCACCCAATGAAAGCGGAGTGTGGCTCTGTCCCTGGAAATCCAGGGGATGTAGCAGGCCAGGCTTGGACTGCATTGAAAGCGGGGTGCAGCTCTACCCCTGGATTGGCAGGGTGTGCCACAGGTTTGCACTGCGTAATTGTATGGATTGATTTATTAACATATAAGGTGTCCACTGCTGGCATTTCGGTGCACAAGAGACCAGCGTTGAGCAGCAGGTGGTGCAACGGGCAGCCTCGCTTGCAAGAGGAGAGCTAAGCGCAGTTCTGCTCCTGGAAAGGCCTGCTGCAGTATCATGCTTTCAGTGCAGCAGTGCAGGAGATATAAACTCCACTCCTGGAATGTTAGGGGTGCAGTGGGATAGCACTATTGCCATTAGCAAGGTCTCAGGTCTATACTGTTGTAGGTGCAGTGGGGAGGGGGAGGGAAGAGAGGGGGAGGGGCAAGGTGTAGTAGCAGAGTGTGTTGGTAAGGGAATTCCAGGAATAGGCTATTTCGGGTGTCATTCTTTCACAGTAGGACAGAATTCATGTCAGCTGGGCGGCATTGTTTGGGGTGGTGGGGTAGACCTCTAATAGCATGAGGTTCATCAAGTCAGAATTGGGGTGCATTTGGAGAGAGTGGTGAATAGAATTGGGTGCAGAAGGTAGGCAATGGGGGTGCATTGTGCGAGTTTTCGGTAGTGCCGGGTTGTGGAATAGAACCGGAAGCCGCACCTATTGAAGTGAATTTGGCGAGGTGGGTACAGTGCCAGCCTTGGAAAGCCGGGTGCAAAAGGTCAGGGTGGTGGCGATTTGGAAACATTTAGTAGAATGTTGTTATTATAATAAAATGGATGCAGCGGTCAGGCTTCCACTGCATGGCAGAGGCTAGCGGCGTCCCAGTCTTGAAACAGCCAGGTGCAACAGGTCTGTTCTGAAGTGCATTGGCAGAGGCTAGTGGAGGTCAGCTGTAGGAATAACGAGGAGCAATAGGTCAGAACTGAGGTTAGAGGCAAGTGGCGGTGAGATATAGGAATAGCTGGCAGACACAAGTTAGCACTGGGGTTCAATCAAATAGGCCGGTGAAGGTCAGCTCTAGGAATAGCAAGGAGTTCATCTCTTGGAATAGCAATGTGCACAGTAAGAGGTCAATGGAGGTCAACTCTTGGGATAGCAAGGTGCACAGTAAGAGGTGAATGGAGGTCATCTCTAGGAATGGCAAGGTACACAGTAAGAGGTCAATGGAGGTCCTCTCTAGGAATAGCAAGGTGCACAGTAAGAGGTCAATGGAGGTCCTCTCTATGAATAGCAAGGTGCACAGTAAAAGGTCTATGGGGGCAATCTCTAGGAATAGCAAGGTGCACAGTAAGAGGACAATGGAGGTCATCTCTATGAATAGCTAGGTGCACAGTAAGAGGTATGTGGGGGCCATCTCTAGGAATAGCAAGGTGCACAGTAAGAGGTCAATGTAGGTCATCTCTAGGAATAGCTAGGTGCACAGTAAGAGGTATATGGGGGGCATCTCTAGGAATAGCAAGGTGCACAGTAAGAGGTCAATGTAGGTCATCTCTAGGAATAGCAAGGTGCACAGTAAGAGGTCAATGGAGGTCCTCTCTTGGAATAGAAAGGTGCAGAGTAAGAGGTCAATGGAGGTCATCTCTAGGAATAGCAAGGTGCACAGTAAGAGGTCAGTGGAGGTCATCTCTTGGAATAGCAAGGTGCAGAGTAAGAGGTCAATGGAGGTCATCTCTAGGAATAGCAAGGTGCACAGTAAGAGGTCAGTGGAGGTCATCTCTTGGAATAGCAAGGTGCAGAGTAATAGGTCAATGGAGGTCATCTCTAGGAATAGCAAGGTGCACAGTAAGAGGTCAGTGGAGTTTATTTTTAGGAATATCAAGGTGCAGAGTAAGAGGTCAATGGAGGTCATCTCTAGGAATAGCAAGGTGCACAGTAAGAGGTCAGTGGAGGTTATTTTTAGGAATATCAAGGTGCACAGTAAGAGGTCAATGGAGGTCATCTCTTGGAATAGCAAGGTGCAGAGTAAGAGGTCAATGGAGGTCATCTCTAGGAATAGCAAGGTGCACAGTAAGAGGTCAGTGGAGTTTATTTTTAGGAATATCAAGGTGCAGAGTAAGAGGTCAATGGAGGTCATCTCTAGGAATAGCAAGGTGCACAGTAAGAGGTCAGTGGAGGTTATTTTTAGGAATATCAAGGTGCACAGTAAGAGGTCAGTGGAGGTTATTTTTAGGAATATCAAGGTGCATAGTGAAAGATCGGTGGAGGTTATACCCAGGAATAGCAGGATCCACAGTAAGTGATCAGTGGAGGTGACTTCTATGAAGAGCAGTGGGTGCAGCAGTTTTGGAATGTGAATGTGTTGTGTACATTCTTTGGTTCACTGCATACGGCTGAGACCAAGAGAGCTGGCTGATTATAATCGAGGGTTGGGACATGTGGTGATATCCAAGGTGCCATTTTCCAGAGCACATATGATTCCTAATGCACAGTCCTTGCTTTCTTTCAGGGATTACAGTTACCAACCACCCGATGAACAAGACCAGCGCCAGCCTGTCGCTCGACTACCTGTACGTACACCTCGCTTTCGCACCATCCATCCAAGGGGCCTGGGCTTTTAGTGTTGCCATTAATCATGGTTTGCCTACAGCTAGAGATGTTTAGGACAGTCAGCCCTGCTGTGGGAAAGGCTTGAGTGCAGATCTTGCCTGTGCAGGAGCTCATGTGATTATTGTATTGGAATATACGGTTTTGTAAAATACATAGCATATTTGACATCAATGACCAATTCGTGTGTTTGGTTATTTGTAGCTGACATTATAAATATCAGTTCTGTATTAAAAATATTATTTGTTTCTTCACATGCTTGAATTGTGGATTACCCTAATGCCCCCTTCGGCTTTGCCGCTTCGCTTTGCATCGTCCTTTTCAATGCAGTGCAACTGTGGTCTGAGGTTCCAGTGAGTCTCGATAACCGTGTGGAATATGTACTTTCTACGGTACATTGCAATTCTTGGTCTTTTTCATGATTTATGAAACACTCATTAGAACTGGTCCATGCAAACGATGGAAAAGCAAAGTGATAGATGCACAAAGCAAAAAAAAGCCTCAGTCATGCAGAGGATCAAACCTCATATCTACTTATGTGCATTAAAAAGGAGTATATCCTAGGACTAGGGTTATTTCGGAGAAAAAAGGGGGCCCATGCATTGATCCGATCTGATTTAATACTAAAACCAACCTGCGATTCAACAATGTTATACAAGTTTGACAGTGTATTCCTAGAGACAGAGGTTTGTACATTAAAGCTATAGTAGAAGATTCAAATATGTCAGGACAAAACTACAAGAGGACCTCTGAGTGCTGCATAAAAGCAAGCCTGGGTTCAGCTATTCTGTACCGTGTGCCTCTAGGTTCTGCTGTAGTCATCAGGATTGTTGCAAAGTCAGTGGGCCTCATTATAGGTTTGGCGGTAGCCTTGGCAGGAAAACCAGCAGGCTGCCGCAAAACTTATGAAAAATTCTGGCACCCGGGAATGGGCAATTACTGGGTCATTACGGCCCTGCCGGACCCGGTAATTGCACATTCGCGGGCGCCAGAATGGAATGCTCCCCATTCCATTTTAGCCCGATAGGGCTCCAATGGGGAGGTCGGATGCACCGGCATCATTCAGTATGGTGCCGGTGCATCCGACATGCTCTGCTCGCGTGCCGTTACGGCCGCCAGATCAGACCTGGGGGCCGTAATGGCACCCGCAAGCAGAACTCAGAGTTTGCCGGTCTGGGAACTACCGTACCAGAAAGCTTACCGGTACTGTAGTTCCCAGACCGGCAAACTTGTAATGAGGCCCAGTGTCTTTAAATAATATGGTGCTTGAAAATCAGAGCAACAGAGTTCCCTTCCTCTAGATCAAGCCCTTAGCAGACCTGATGAATAGGAGTCAAGGATTCAATACTGTTCCCAGCGTTCTTCCTTATCCACTGGTTGATGTTGCTGGATTTTGGCCATTCCAGCATGCTGATGTCATTAGTCGGACAGCCTTGCTCTAGACTCCAAAGTGAATCTATTTACTTGTAGGATACAGACCCCTTCATAACTTGGCCTCTGTATTGGGATTATCCAAGGTTGTGCGATATGGGAAGCCCTTTAAAACACGGCCTCTGCGGGGGATGTGGGTTTGATACTGACATCTACAGGCACATTCAATCTTTGTTACTCATGTGGGAATTGCTTCTCTGGTTGAGGTGGGAGCTCAGTCTCCATTCCATTCAGTCCATGGCCTCTGTAATGAATCCTATCTACGACAAAAGGCTATCACTCTCTACCTAGAGTTGCCATCTGTTGTTCTAATCACTCCCCTCCAAACCTAAGCCTGGGTGATCTGCTTCACCCTGCTTCCACACATGGTTGCTTGTAGATCCCTTGCAGCCAAATAACCCTCCCTGTGCAGTTGTTAGCTCTCCCCCTTGTATCTCTGCTTCCCTAACAGAGTCCTTCCATCACGAGGGAGGGGTGGGGGGGGTGGCTGCCTTCCAGCCAATGAGGAGGCTCAGAATTGGGTCTTTACCGCACAGTACAGACCCCGCTCTGAGATAGCTGAGCGGGAGGCCGCCATCTTCCCACACCGGGAATCAGGTAAGTGCGCTCTCCCCCACTTCCCTTTTCCCTTCCCTGGTCTCCTTCCCCTGCCCCTCCCCCACCCCCTTCTTCCACATACCCAATCCCCCCTTTCCCTCCCCCACTTACCTTGCGCTTCCTTGTCCCTCAACGCTGCTGGGAAAAGTCGTGTTCCCTGCACGTCTCCAACTCGCAAATGGCCGCCATGGAAAGGGAGAAAATACTAGGTGTAGTTCTTTTTTCCCCTGATCCATGGTGGCCATCTTTTTTTGTATTTTTTCTCTAGTTGAGAAATGGTTAACACGCTGTTTCCCAACTCGAGAAAAATACACTATTAGTACCTTGGTACAACGTGCAGGAGTACTAATAGCAATATTACCCTTGCATGGGGGGATTACTGGGCAGGTAATGCCCCAGGCTATCGTTAAAGCCCTCTCTTTGGCTTCTAACTAGCCTGGGGCATTACCTGACACATTAATACCTGCCCTACTCGGGTAACATTGCTTAAATAATAACCAGACCTCAAGTACACTATAAGCCCCAATGGACATGTGTTCTTCTGGCTTGAACGAAGATTTAGGGAGAACCACATGCAACCTAGGCCTCATTGGGGTAGGGGTACACTCTGATCCAGCGATCAGCCAGACCTCTTCTTTCTGTGACAAATGAAAACCGGTTGCAACCAGACATTCAATCCCTGGCATCTCCCTGTGGCAAGACGGCGAACGTCGGTGGACGTGATTAACGTCGCCATGCCCTTTTAGTCGTCTTTCTCTTTATGACTCTGCCCCTTCGAAAGAGCGAGTGGATTACAGCCCCAGACTCCTCATTCCCTAGGGATGCTAGAGTGCCGTGGATCTGACTCTTTGCTCTCCTGTCTCTCCTGCAGGCTTCAAGGCACGGATGTGGTGATCGCCATCTTCATCATTGTAGCGATGTCCTTCGTGCCCGCTAGCTTTGTGGTTTTCTTGGTTGCTGAGAAGTCCACCAAGGCCAAGCACCTGCAGTTTGTCAGCGGCTGTAACCCCGTCATCTATTGGTTGGCCAATTACATTTGGGATATGGTAAGTGGAGGTATTTTGGTAGTGTTTGTGTGAAAGGGTAGTTTTGGTGCGCCCAGGTCGCACCTGGTCCTATTTCTGCCACTGTATGTTTTGCAGTTGAAAGTGGGGGTCATGATGTAATCCTTCCATCAGGGTCTCTGGATTCCAGCCACTGTTCACGATCTACAGTTGCATATTTTCGCAGGAGGTCACATCCCCTGTTGTTATCACGAGATCTTAGTGTTGCGCCCTTGCGTGCTATGCGTGCCCCCTGCATACTGTATCGGACATTTATGTGTGAGTGGTATAATATGCCTTTAAAGGCCCTTGAAATTGGTGATCTTGGATGTTCTCCTGCTTGTGTATGTGCCGTTCAGTGGCACTCTCGTGAAGCCGTGATAGTTAAGCGCACTCCTGTCTGTATGAATTGTGGTCTCTCTAGCAGACGTGGCAACGTGGGGATGGTTCCTACAAGTCGCTCTCATTATGTTCTCCTACTTATCAGGTGTGTAGAAGCAGCCTTCTGTGATGTAGCCACACTCCATACCAATCAAGGTCCTGCTGTGCCATCCCAAATGGCAAAAGCCTGCGACTTCTGTACAGAAGCAAAAGTGCCCTGAAATGTAATTTTGATGTATTTTCCAGATTCATGTTAATCTATTTGAAGTCAATCATAACACCTGTCCCTACTACAGATCTGGTAACACTAAAGAACGGTATTGGAGAAGGACAATTCAATTATCTGTAAGTAAAAATAATAATACACAAGAAGGCTGTCCTTATAATGAAGAACACCCTGTCCCTATCCCCATGGATCTCTAGGCTGTCCCTATAATGAAGAACACCCTGTCCCTATCCCCATGGATCTCTAGGCTGTCCCTATAATGAAGAACACCCTGTCCCTATCCCCATGGATCTCTAGGCTGTCCCTATAATGAAGAACACCCTGTCCCTATCCCCATGGATCTCTAGGCTGTCCCTATAATGAAGAACACCCTGTCCCTATCCCCATGGATCTCTCCCTGGGAGACGGATGGTGTACCGCCTACGTAAAAGGGATAGCAGAAAAGAATCTCCCTATCCATCAAACAATAAAATATCAGTTTATAGCTCACCAAAACATCAAAAAGACTCCAAACATATACTGTTATCTTTTTTTCAGAGTGTCGTGGGCTTATGCTCTTATCTGGAATTTCTCTCTGTTTTAATCACCAGTTATTAGAGGTAGTCCAGGCAACTCAGACCTAATTCTAATTGTAAAAGACTAATACGCTCATAAACAAGAGCAACAACATCTAGAGGCTGATTACAGCTATCTACGGGTAAAAAAACTGTATTTATGACATGTACACATCTGTTGAATTGGTCATCGTCCTCTGCATGCGAGCACTCATGCTTGGTTAGGTTGACCGGTTTCGATAATCATATCTCAAGACGGTTGAGTGATACGTTTTTGAGTGAAAGGCCGTAGTGAACCCGTTTGAGGGAGGCTAACGTCACAAGATGGATCGGAGGGTGGCTGAGGGGGATCCAAGGGGCGAAGAGCATTCACCCAACGTGAAAGATTAACAAAGGAACTTTTGTTGTGTTTGTTTATGGTTCAGCAGGCCGTCTAAGGAAAGAGACCTGGCACCAGAAGGACCTGGCATCGTGGAAAGAAACTGTAACCTCGTGCTGGCGAGGCCCAGGAGTGTGCTGTGCTCAAAGGTCCTGCCTTGTCCCGTGCTATAAACGTGGGGAAGGGAGACCTCTGGCTATAGCATCCTGACTTATCATTTGTGAACACTTCTTTTCTTGTGAACATTATCCCACACTCTTTTTGAACTTAGCTGTAAGGATTGGCAATAGTTTTCTTTTTAGTATAGGTCCTCTTATTTGTCAAGACGCCACTAGGACTGCCTTATTATTATTTGATGGTCGTAGCTAGCGCCCATCTTAGATTTAGGTTTAGATTAGGCATTTTGCCAACCCATTTATACAGTGCAATAAACACCCTTGAACTGTGATCACTTGTGTCTGTCTTTACTGTTGGCACCATGAATTCTTTACAGCGCCAACACAAGCACAGTGTCTGCATTAACAGCCCGTCCATGGGCATCATTCCCTAACCATAGTGTGGCCTTGCTACCAGGTGGTATTGTGGTAACAGAGCCAAGTCTTTCCCAATCCGATGTAGAGGAAGCAGAGGAGGAGGCTGTTGTGTCACCGCCATCATCGCTAGCACGCAGGAAATCGCCTCCCAGAAGTTCACCGCAGGATGAGGCACGCCTGATCAGGCTACCCCATCTTTAGCCCCTCTGCATTCAGCGCAAGCCATCAATCTACCAGAGCCATTGCTGCCTCCACAAAGAGACACCTCACTGGACATTTTATCTACTCTAACCACTCTGGTGGCAACCTTGCAACAACGGCTGCCTGCACCAGCCCTGGTTACTGAACCTATCATGCGACCTCACACGGATGTCCCTGGGCCTTCCAGGGAAAGGGATGGCATCCCTTGTCCCCCAGAAGGAGAAAGCACCAGTCAGTACAGCAGAGGCTGTCTGATACTGGGACAGACACAGATCCCGACGACAGGGTCTCCACACAAACGACCAACACTGATGAATTTGACTATTTCATCACAGCTGATGGGGAACCAGATGACGTTCCACTCTGGGACTCGCCCCATGATGAAGTAGGGGCCTTCCACGCGCTCATGTCCAGGGCGGCCCTGGTATTCAGCCTCACGCTGGAGGAGCAGCAAAAGGAGAGTGTGCTTTACCAGCGCAGAAAATGTCAGGTTTGTCCGGCTGTTGAAAGACATCTGGGAGGATGGCCTGATCACCTTGGCGCATCCCGCAACTGCTCCAGCTAAGAAAGACTGGTTCGACAAAAAGTACAGAGCCCCAGAGAGCACTGCCGCCTGCCTACGCACCCAACCCACACCAGACTCTGTTGTCTCGGCGGCTGCCGGAAACAGGTCAGCAAACCCATCGTCATCCTGCTCTGTCACCCCAGACAAGGAAGGGCAAATGCCTTGACGCCTTCGGTAAGAAGATAATTACCACCGCAGCCACAACTATCAGGATGGCTAATGCAATGGCCATACTCGCATGTTACAATCGCGAGCTGTGGTACAAGTTGGGTCCCTTGCTGGAGCTCCTGCCGAGTGACAAGAAGCAAGAGGCCTTGGACATCTTCCATGATGGCGAGTGGGCATCGGACCATGCCATTACGGTCTCTGGTTTTCATCAGCCTGGGAATGGAGCAGTCCTATGTAGGCAGGGTTGGCTCAAAGCCACAGATTTCCAGCCCAAGGTCCAGTCCAGAGTTGTGGATATGCCTTTTGACAGATCTGCCCTTTTTGGGGAGAAGGCGGACTAGGCCTTACAATCCATAAAAACGGACACTGAAACTGTGCTCCTTGAGTACAATACAGCAGAGGCACCAGTCATTTAATTCAGGAAAAGGGTGCTATGGCCGAACTTTGCATGATAACCGCACCACATACTGGTCTTCCGCCTCCTACAAGATCCCGTACTCATCATGGGACCAGTACAAGAAAAGATCCCAGTCCTGTAGGGTTTTTTAGCGATGCTGCAGCTTCTCCCAATCTAGGGGCCAGTCTGGAAAACAAGCATGACCAGCCCAGGGACAGGTCCTCCCACTTCAGCACCCCAGTGGGAGGACGACTGTCAAGGTTCATCAAGGAATGGACATAAATGACTGACGAATGGGTGCTACCCCACCTCCAGCAGGGCCACTCGCTGGAGTTTGTGGACTATCCACCGGACATTCCTCCCGCACACAAACCAGAGAAGTTGCGACACCTCTGGCTTCAGGAAGTGCAGGCTCTGCAGCAGAAGGGCACAGTTGAGAAGGTTCCCAAGGACGAGCTCGACACAGAAGTATACTCCCACTACTTCCTGGTAAGGAAGAAGTCACTACACAAGAAGTCAGGGAGTTGGAGGCCCATACTAGATATGAGGGTTCTCAAAATGTTCCTAAAGGCGCAAACGTTCTGCATGCTCACGCTACAGCAAGTGTTGTTCCAGCTTCAACAAGGAGATTTCTTGCTATCTCTCGACCTCGAGGATGCCTACTTTCACATGCCCATTTGCCTATCGCGCCAGCGCTACCTACGCTTCATGGTGGCAGGAGCATATTATCAGTTCAAGGCCCTTCCATTCAGCCTGCGGTCTGCTACGCAGGTGTTCATCAAATGCCTTGCGACAGTGGTTTTCTCACCTTCAGCAGGGGGCCATTCACGTCTACCTGTATCTAGATGACTGGTAGTAAGACTCCCCTCTTGTCCACTGGCAGAAACCAACACCGCCACCACCATCCAGTGTCTACAGCAACTGGGTTTCTCCATTAACTTCCCAAAGTCGTGCCTGGTTCCATCTCAACAGGCACTCGGCACACAAACCAGCAAGGCTTGACATCCAAACCTGTGCCGCCAGACCCTCAGACGAAAGGGTAGCATCTCTTCTACCAGGTGTGCTGTTTCAACGGTGCCCATATAATACCAGTCCACAACTAGAAATTCCTGCTGGGGATTTTGTCATCATGAATCCCGTTGATCACCAACTGCCGGTTACACATGAGACCGGTGCAGGAATTCCTGGATGCCCGCTGGATCCAAGCCTCAGGGTCCTGGGACGACCGCATTGCTCTAACACCAGTTTTCAAACAGCGCCTTTGCTGGTGGTCGGTGAGGGAACATCTGGTGCATGACGCACCCTTCAGGTTGCCGAACCATCAGGCCACCATCATGACGGATGCTTCACTGAAGGGCTGGGTCAAGACCAACACACCAGGGGTCTTTGGTCGGAGGAGGAAAAGAGCCAGCACATCAACCTGCTGGAGCTACAAGCAATTTATTGGGTCCCAAAGTCATTTCTTCCTTTCCAACATCAATTGTCCGCAAGCAAGAACGAACAAGGTCCCCACAGCTTTCCAGGGAGGCGCAAGCCCTGTGGCATTGAGCTCTACAGCAGGGCATGTTTCTCATTACCCTTCATCTACCGGGGATTCTGAACACTCTGGCGGACTCCCTCAGCAGGGAGTTGCGCTCTTGCCATGAGTGGGAACTGCACTATGACCAGCTTCGCTTGTTGTTTCAAACGTGGGGCATCCCAGAGATCAACCGCTTTGCCAAGACCTTTGCCAGCCTCTTGCCCCATCCGGAGAGCTTGGGGGACGCCTTTGCGTTTCCATATTTGTACATTTGTATATTTTATTTATTTATAGAGCGCAACCAAGCCCAGAGGCATCTGGGCGCTATTCGTGCAAGTTACAAAGACAGAAAATACAGATCTGGCATACAATAATGACACACATAAAGGTTACATACACAGATTTACAAATGTACATCGGTCACGACGGTCAGCATTAGAAAATGGGAAAAGGTAACATATGTACAACAGGAAATGATTGCATCCAGTTAGTCTAGCTATTTATGCAGCCAGGTTGAGGTCTTGCTCATGGAGCCAACCTTTAACCTTTTTTCAGAATAAAAGGAAAGATGGTTCCTCTCTTAATGATACAGGGGGTGCGCTCCATTTCTTCCATGGTAGGGGAAGTTTCTTTATGCATTTTCCCAGATTCCTCTTGTGCCTCGAGTCCTATACACCTTCAGACTGTATCGGTACAGACTGATATTAGTGGCCCCTGCGTGGCTGAGACTGTTTTGGTACTCAGACCTCTTTGCCCTCTCATCAGCAACAACGATCAAGATGCGCCCACACCATTCGCTCCTGTCCAGGAATCAGGTACTGCACCATGACCCGACCTCTCAATCGGACATCCTTGCTCCTGTGTTCTTAGGCGATCCTGGCCAGGGCTGGAGCTGCATCCACCTTCAAATGCTACAAGAGCAAGTGGAAACATTTTATTATTATTGTTATATTTGTTTTGGTTATAAAATAACCTTTACAAAACAGAATACATTAATTAAAATACAGATTTTAAAGTTTCAAATAAATTAATAAACAAAGAAAAAAGAAGAGAATTATAATAAATCTTAGAATAGATAACATCAAACAAAAATAAATACAAAAAAAGCTGTGAAATATATACAAGCAGAATATAAACATTAATCGACTTACTAAACATAGTTTGCAAGAGAGTAGATCTTATACTTAATTAACTTCAATCATAGCTAAATACATAGATACAGAAGACTCAGTGTAATATGAATGAACGAAATATAAACATTGATCAACTTACTAAAATAGTTTTCAGACCTCAGAGAGAAAACGTAGAACAGCTATCTTTATCGTGACTGATTTACTGTGAAGCATATCCCACCATAGAACAGCCACATAGACTCTGTCTAAGTTTGCTACAACATTTTTAAAAGTCAATGCGCTCCTTCTTGAGTCTGGAGCACTCTGATAGCAGCTGCAGGAGCGTTTCCTTACAATGAATACACTTACAAAATCTGCAGAAGGACATTTCTATATCCACCTCACCACTTATTACCAAGATCTCTCTAGTAGTCCTCAAAACATTGAATCTAAACCTCATGAAGTTGTGACGCCACATCTTATCTGGAAATCTCATGAGGTAGGGCTCCAGACAGCCCATTTTGTTTTGATGACACACCAATTGAGAATACAATTTCGAGGCCAGTACCGCGTCCACTGGTTCTAGCCCAATAATTATATTGTAAGAATCTTTTTACTCTTCGAGGATGTAATATTAGTGTTTCCATTGACAAACCCAGTTTTGCTAGGGGCTGAACGCTATCTTCCTTTAACATTTATCTAAAACCGGTCTCTGAGACACCTTGCCGCAACCCTGTGCCTAATAATTCGTATAAGGTCTTATTCGGAGTAGTATATCATTTTCAGCATAGGGATAGCCTTCACCATTCTACCAAACTTTCAATGGATTGCTGTCCCAGCTCATACCTAATTGCTGTTAAAGGGAGAGATTTGGGTAGGCAGAACAGAATAGAATGGCAGATCAGGGCCTCCAATTTATTCAGCTCAGCCCTAGCCCAAGCTGGAAATAATTCCAGACCATAGACGGGCTGAGGAAAGATCTTGGCCGAATAAAAGCTCATCAATGGTACCAATGATTATTTACCATATTTATAGTCAATTCTTTTCATTTGGGCAATTTGTTTGAGTGCTTTCTCGTGTAGAGAGTTACGATAGTAGCATTTCTTAGGTTTATCAAAAATAGGGAACCCTATACATACCATAGAAGTCCTAATAGTAAGTTTTTCTTGATTCAAAAACCAGGCATAACCTATTGGTTGGGAATGTTTGCTTAGCCGCATCACTACGGTTTTCTTCAAATTGAATTTCAGGCTATTAGAGAGGATATAATCATTAAATATGATTAATAGATGTTGTAAGCCCCCAGGGGTGTGGTCCAGAAGAAGGAAATCGTCCGCATAAGCAGACCAACAAACTTTAATCCCCTCTATCTTGGGTGACACAAAATAAGCTTCGTCCAGTATTTTACCTGCATCTGACATATAAAGATTAAACATGGCCAGTGCAAAAATACATCCTTGTCGCAGGCTATTGCACATATAGAGTGAGATAAAAGCCCCTCTATATTTAGCCAAACTTGGATTTGGGAGCCCTCATGCATGTGAATCAGTAGAGATAATAGACCTCCCGGCATTCCCAGTCTAGATAATTTGCACCAAAGAGTTGCTCTATCGAGCAAGTCGAAAGCAAGGGAGAGATCCATGGCGGGCAGATAAATTGGTGGACCAATCTCCTTCCATGCAATCTCTTGCAGTACGCTCACAAGGAGCCCCCCCGCGTCTGTGCCCACTTCTTTCCTAAAATCCAAACTGTTGTTTCCTAAGGATATCATTGCTGTTACTCCAATCCTCTACGTACTTTAGGACAATAGAAGAAAATATTTTGGAGTCTGCATACAGTAGTGCGATGGGACGATAATTCTGGGGACTGCACCTGTCACCTTTTTTATGAATGGGAACCACATAGGAGACATGCCAGGAAGATGGCATACAACTCGTCCGAATAATATCTACAAATTGAAAATAAAGGGCCTTAGCCCACAAAGCAGGGTTGCATTTAAAGGTTGCATTTGTTAGCTGGTTTGGGCCAACAGCTTAGAGGGACTGGCCCTAATGAGGTTCTTAATATGTTCAATCGTGAACCTTACCTACCATGCACAATCTTTTAAGCCTTCCAGATCGAATTGGATCTGAGTCTTACTTTCATAGAGTGATGCAAAATGACTGCCCCAGACCTCCTCATGAATAGAGTTGGTCTGTGCCTAAACCTGGGACGACTCCATGGCATTGACAAGAACCCAGAATTGTCTAGAGCTACCATCTTTTAGAGCAACAAACATTACTGTCATGGTGGTACATAGAAGCACGATGCCCCTTTAGCCAATTTTTTAGGTTTTGTTTTTCCCTCCTGATCGAATTAAGTTTGAAACATTTTCAAGTATGGTGCAAAAACCAACGACTGTGACCTCAGACCATCCGACCGGATGATCTGTTGCCATATCTGTTGTACATGGCTCAGTCTGGTTTAACGCATTCTTCCATTAAGGTGCACCTAGCTGCGATCTCCAGGTACAACCGCATTGCAGGGGTTTCATCCTTGTGGTCACACCAGCAGGTGAAGGAGTTTTTGCATGGGCTGTTCCGGTCTTTTCCACCTGTCCGTCGCCCAGCGCCAGCATGGGAGCTCAATGTGCTACTCGCAAGACTCATGAAGCCACCGTTTGAGCCCATTCACCAAGCATCTAATTAACATATTTCCTGAAAAACAGCATTCCTGGTGGCATTAACTTCAGCCAGGTGAGTGGGGGAAATCCAAGTGTCTTCCATAAAACCACCCTATTAGACATTTCACAAGTACAAGGCTGTTCTACGTACCAACCCGACATTTGTGCCAAAGGTGCCATCTGCTTGCCATCTAAATCAGCAGGTGGTTCTGCCTGTATTCTTTGGCACACCAACATCTCAGGCGGAGCGAACACTGCACACTATGTGGCGCATACTAAGTCATTCCGTACAACGGATCAACTGTTTGTTTCATTTGGTCCTTCTGGGCCTGGGAAAGCCCTTTCAAAGTCCTCCATTGCAAGATGGATTGCTGCCTGCATCTCATTCTGCCATAAACAAGCCGGCAGACTGCTTGTCGGCAGGCCCCAAGCTCACTCTACCAGAGCAGTGGCTGCAACCACTGCTTTCCTCTCTGGAATTCCACTGCATGACATCTGCCATGCAGCTACCTGGAGATCCGTGCATACGTTTACCAGGAGATTTTTGCATACATTCACCAGGTTCTACTGTGTTGACAGACATTCTGCAAAAGAGTCTAGAGTCGGCCAGTCAGTTCTGCAGAACCTTTTTGCGTGAGTTGGGTAAGTCTCCAGTGGTAAGTTTTCCTGGGAGCTTCCAAGGAGATGCCACTTGTGGTCACTTTGTATCCAAAACGTGTCAGGCTCTGATGCAATGCCACGGAACTGGCAAAAAAGCGATAAAGAAAAGGTTCTACTTTATATTTGAACACTAACATTTGGAATTTAACCCATTTGGCGTCCTTGCATCACGTCACATTCTACCTTTTTACAATTTGCTCAGCAAGATGGCCGGGATTAAGGTCACGGACCAGGAACGCTTTGGTCCCTGCACCACTAAATGGAACCCTAAAACAAACTGAGTCTGAACTTCTGAATGAGAGGCAATTTACTCTCCTCCTACCAAACTAAGGTTGTAGAATATGTCGGAAGAAAATAAGAGCCAGACAATATTTTGCCTGATTCCTGAACACAGAGCCAATAAGGAGACACCACATGAAGACTAATTTGAGATAACAAACTTTGTCAGTTATATGAAGGTAGGTGACTTACTGGCTCGCTAGGTCCTGAGGAAGATAGTTCTCATTATTAAATTTGGGTTTCTACCGTCAAAACTACGAATAGGGAGGATATAATTTACTGATAGGAAAAACCAATGCATTATTGTTTTGTTTTCTCACATCACCCTCTTGTTGACCATTGGCCACTACTGATGGTCTGCTATTAGACCTTGCATGTAGTGTATGGTCCAGTGTGATCATTGTCATATTCAATGGTACTACCAATTTGTAAGTATCCTTAAGTTTTCTTGTTTGTTGCACTTTTGTATTTTTGCCTTTTCTGTATATTTTAAGGGGACACAAGTCATTTAGCACCCTTGAAAGTCTTATTTCTGCATATTAATGTACTGTCTGTTTTTCAACTACTTTGTATTCTGCAAACATCATTTTTGTCATGTAAGTGAATATTTAAGTCCACCACTTTTTAATATTATGTATTTAAAAAGTTCATTGTGAACTGTTTTGAGAGTTTTCTGGATTGTTTTCATTTGCTCCATGTGATATACACTTTGTCATTAAATATATGTTTAAGTTCTTCACATTAACTTTGTTATTGTGGGACACTTCACTCTGGTGTTTACGGGAGCATACCTCCACCCATGGGTATTGTATTAATACTGCTTTGTAATCTATTCACAGCATGTGAATCCATAAAAGATCCAATTTTGGAGAAGGAGTAAGTTACTTACCAGTAACTCTGGTTCTCCAGCATTGGTATCTTTCATAGATTTGCATGCAACCCTCCCATTTATCCCTCATAGCTCGTCTTTTGGCTTTTACTGCCACTCACGTATGCTACCAAATCTGAAGATGGCGGACACGGGAGGAGTTAAGGGAATATTCACAGCATGTGAATCTATGAAAGATACCAATGCTGGAGAACAGGAGTTACAGGTAAGTAACTTATTTCTTATCTGGCTATGCTCTTGAATGATTATTTCTGCCAGCATTCTCCTTGATTGCCGCTGGTAATTGGTATCTAAGCTCTTTCTGGACCTCCAGTAATATGTTGTCTCTTAGATCTGGAAGCTAAATTCAGAGATTATTTTGGAGCAGACAATAGCTCTGTCATCAGCACATCAGCACATCTGGCATGTAATAGATTATCTTTGTTTCTCTGTTTCTGTCCTGTGTGAACCTCAGTTGAATTACCTGGTGCCGGCGACCTGTTGTATCCTGATTCTCTTCGTCTTCGACCTACCAGCCTACACCTCCCCCACCAACTTCCCGGCGGTGTTGTCTCTCTTCCTGCTGTACGGGTATGTTACACAGGTGGCTTGTGTGCAGGTGGTGTTTGTTTTATAGCAGGGTGGGGGACAGTGTAGTAATGTGGTGGCTGACCAGTAAAGGGGGCTTCCTTTAAGTAAGGACCATTCAGGACCACTTCTGAAAAAGGAATCTGCTTTTACCAGTGTGTGCTCTCCTGATCTTCCCTCAAATGGAGGAGGTGAAGCTTCTCCTTTCATGCTGTTCGGGAGAGGTGGGAGAGGTCATGATTCACTAAGCCTCCCCGCTGCCTTAAATCTGGCCATGGAAGTGATTAGTTTGAAGTGATTAGTTTGATTCCAAAAAGTACCTGAATTGAGGACCTGCTAGAGGCAGCAATCCGCTTGGCTCGCTTTTGCTTGGGCCCTGGCAAGTCTGTATTTATTTTCGAATTAATTGTTTTTAGGAAGACTTTGAAATGAAAGATCAAAGAGTTATGTACCGCCAAAAAAAATGGTTATGCTGAAGAGCATTTCTGTTGGGCGTTCAAGTGAACTGTACAGGAGGGGAGGAGAAGTGGGAACTATACACAACAATAGTAACCTTGGTGATGTATCCATTTAGTCCAGTGTGGCATCATCCTCATTCTTTGGGTAGCTGGTGTCCGCAAACGCTGAATCCTATGTTGCCGCCTGCAACCCGGGTCCACTACTTTCCACCCCATGGTTTAAACAGGATGAATACTGATCCACCGTTTGCTAGGTGTATAGCAGCTAGTTTTTTTACGCCTCCTTACAAATCCATGCTTAATAAAGTACAGAAGACTTACTTTTCAATAAAGGCGATTTAAAGCCACATAGAATTACCTGTTATTATTGTCAAGCGCTGCTAGGTAACTTCCTGGTTCATTGAGCGGGCAAGGATCATGTCGCATTACTTCTAAAACCCCTAGGATTTTGGTGAAAAGACAGTACTGGAAGATGGGGCCTGTGTATTGCCTTGAATCATTGGGCACAAGGGGCATCAAGATATTCTTCCAATAGGAGAAATGCAAGTGCGTAAGGTGGGGCCCGGACATCCAGGGAGTGCGTGTCCCTTGGAATCTAGACTGGTGCAGCGGGGTAGGGAGATGGCAAGATGGTGAATGGCTTGGTGGCAGAGAGGATGGATGGGAGTGCAGGGGAAGGAGATGGAGATCTGTGTGTAGTCAGGGGGTAGTTAGTATGGAAACCAAGAAGAGGATCTGTTGTTACCTTGCATTGATGGTGAAGTGTGGGTACAGGACAGAACACTGGGGAACTTCACAGGAAGGAGGGTGGGCTGGAGCGAGATGGCACAAGGATACAGCGTAATGTTGGTCAATAACTTAGGAAAAGAACAGGATGAGTGCTGTTCCAATGATAGCCAAAGTTAACCATGAAGCCCAAAATCCTGTATGCTGGAATTAGAGGGTGCTCGCCATGATTTTTACGATCTTGCTCAAGACCCGGATCCTGGAATGGAGAGCATCCGGTTTACTCCCCAAATGCTGCTGCGTGGCATTCACAATACCAGGTTAGTTGTTTTGCCGGAGCCCACCCTGACAGCGGAGGAGGTTGGGGGCTTCTGGGAGACAAATGTCATAGTGCCACTGTCTAATCTCATTTCCGCTTCCCCCCTACAGCTGGTCCATCACCCCAATCATGTATCCTGCTTCCTTCTGGTTCGAAGTCCCCAGCACGGCCTATGTGTTCCTGATCGTCATCAACCTCTTCATCGGCATCACCGCCACGGTGGCCACCTTTCTTCTACAGCTCTTTGAGCACGATAAGGTAAGGGCAGCCCGCTGGCACCCAATACAGGGAAGACAGTTGGGGAAGGGCGCCCACTGTCTACTGTGGGGTTTAATGTAATCATTATCGGCACCCAAAGAGTCATATAAGGTACGCGCTTTTACCAGCCATTGTGGGTACTGTAAGGTAAAAGCATCCGCAGCCCACTCCCTGCGTAGACACAATGAAGAAAAGTGACCCAATTGCCCTATGGATTCACAAGAGGAAATGATATGATAGGTTATTTATAACGCGCTCAATTCCCAGAGGTTTCTAATTGTGGACACGGGGATGGAACTTGTGTTGCTCCGCGTCGTCTTGCTTCCAAGGCGAGCACGTTGCCGCTGAGCTATCCTCCCCTCAAGGGGAGCGCCCACACCCAATACAGGAGGCATGATTAATCAGGCCTGTGTATGCACTGCAGTGGGCATAAGAGCAGCAAGTGGGTGTGCTCCCGATTTGATACATTTTGCATACATTTCAGGATGATACGAGATAGAACGTGGGAGATTTTAATACATGCTCAAAACAAATAGTACATTCCCAGAAAAAAACTTCAGTTGAAACGTCATTATTTTATAAATGCATAACTCACCCCAGCATGCACTTCTCATTACATCACAAGTTACATCACAGATGGCACGTCGCTGCACATCATCAGCGAGATAAGATTATGCATGACTTCATCAATGACATCATAAAAGACACAGGGCCTCATTACGAGTCCGGCGGTAGCCGTGCCAGTAAAACCGGCAGACTGACCGCCGGACTCGTGATTTTTCCAGCACCTGGCTTCCCGGAATTTCTGGGGTATTACGACCCCGGTTTTCCGGGAAGTCAGGCGCTGGAAAAATGGTGTTCCCCATTCCATAGGACTCAATGGGAATGTGGATGATGGTAGCACTGGCACCATTCATAACAGTGCCGGTGCTAACGTGAAAGTCTGCGAGCGGGTGCTGTTTCGCCCACCAGGTCTGGCGGGCGGGAGGGTATCCGGCTTGCTAACTTGTACTCTTCCGGTCCAGTAACAACAGTGCCAGTAAACCTACCGGCACCGTTTTTACAGGACCTGCAGGGTGGTAATGACCCCCTTAGCTATCGAGCCCGCCACAAGTACTAGGCAAACAGTGTCCCCTGCAACCAGGCCTCGTCGGCATTAACCATGTACAGAATGCCCACAGTGTGTGGCTGACAGCCACTGTGTGTGAACATTGTTTATCAAGCTTCGTTTATGCCCATGTACTGAGCACATGATCCTTGTTAATTAGCAACTCATGGATAAGGCTCATCATCCATTGCCCACCACCTACAAGACTACCCATCCTCAAACTCCCACAGTCCGTTCTCTGTGGACACTGTGCCCCCTGCTTCGTACTCCTTTCAGCGGTATCCATTGGGATTGCTGATTGCATGTCACGGGCCCATGCTTCAGGCACTGTATCCATCCTCATGCTACCCTGAAGCCATGTTCTGAGGGCTCCGTGTGAGGGGAGGGGGCATCATCCTTGCCTTCAGACCATGGCCTGTGCTCATGCCTTCAGAGCTTTGTGCAAAGGAGGTGGCATTCTGCTTGGTCGCATTCACAGAGGCCCTCCCTCCAGGGCCCCCGAGAAATGCCCTAGTGCTATACCTAATAACCAAAAAAGTGATGGGTGGAAGGTTTTGAATAAATCTGAGCCACTGGCACTGCTCTGGGCAACCTTCCACGCCACCGGTTTTTAGCATGTCTATCCCATTTTAAAAGGGGTCCAGCAGAAACATGTCTGGGGATGCTTGTGGTCTTGTGCAGAAGGGATGTGACCTAGCAGTTCGGGCTGCACTTTGCATGTAGTCTTTCTCCTTTCTGTAATGTCTCGGCATGATAAAGAGCAATGGTTTGGAGGGTTGCCCAGAGCAATGCCAGAGGTTAGGATTAATTCAAAACCTTCCAGCCATCACCTTTTGTTTTTCCCTATTGCACTGATAGCACTGGCCTGGGGCAGGGCCCTCGGCCATACCGTGTACACCGAATTCCTCAGGGAAATTACCTGCTGCCATTCCCTGAGGGCATCGTGCTTTGGGCATTGCCCTTGGGTGAAATCACTTCATCTGATTTTGTGGTCAGAAGGAGATGGATGACACGTCTGCTCTCCTCACCGTTTTGGTGGCATACTGGCACTTGTGTGTGGGGTGACTTTGGGGAGATTTTAGCAAGGACATATGGGGAGATGGCTACGGAATAAAGGCCCTTAATATAAAAGAGAAGTGTCTGCTGGAGGGGACTTTGTAATTCTCTTTGCTGCTAGTCTCTAAGACTTGACGAGATTCTTGCTCATATTTTGGTGGTTGGCTGCACACACTTGGCTTTCTTTCATCAGAGCATCGTTTCCACTCCATGTAGTGCACACAGGGTGCTGTTCACCAGACTTACCACAGGGTGTCAGTCTCCTACCAGGCATCCTCCTGTTGTCAGCATGTATATTCTCAGAACGTGTACCCTTCCTCTCCCACAGGACCTTAAGCTGGTGAACAGCTACCTGAAGAGCTGCTTCCTGATCTTTCCCAACTACAACCTGGGCCACGGGCTGATGGAAATGGCCTACAACGAGTACATCAATGAGTATTACGCCAAGATAGGTAAGAGTCCCCTTCCCTCCATGACTCCCGCATCATGCCTTGGATTCCCGGGTCTGAGCTTGCCCGCTCCTCCTGGTGTTGTAGGCAGGAGGATGAAGAGGCAGAGTGGCGGCAGAATCTCAGTTAAGATGGGAAGGGAATGGAGCTCACCTCGTCTCAGCACCTGCAGTCGCTAGAGTGCGGGTGCTCTTCAGGAAACCGCTGGCTTTCATTGGGACGTACCAAGGCAGAGAATTAGAAATGCCAGATTTCCAGGGGTTTCCTCAAGCCAAAGGGGTCTGCATCATTGCTCTGGATTCGTTTGAGCTTTGAGTTCTAAACCTTTGCCGTTGCGTCTACGAGGGCTGAGGGCCTCCCCCCACCACCGACACCAAGATGTTCTCTCTTGCAGGGTGGTACGATCATGTGTTGTGAAGGTAGTTAAGCGAGATTGTGTTTGGGCAGATGGTGGGTCCGTTTGGCCTGTTTTAACTCCTGGCATGCACGGTGCACTGCTTGGTGGGAGTTGTATAGTGCTTTGAAGCATGGGCTGAGTAGTGGCATAAGGCAACTGTGGAACACCTGAAATTATCACCATGAGACAATAGTTATGGAAAACCTATTGAGCCTTTATTATTTACAACAGTACTTAGAAAAAACACAACAATCGGATGCGTGTTTTAGGGCACTATGAGGTCTGGACGAGGTATGTCCCTTTGCATCCACTTTACTGTTTACAGTCCAAAAGCCCAGGTCCGTGTACCTGGGTGCTGTGCCCTTTCTGGCTGGCACTTTCTCTTTTGTGCTGATGGGATGCTCTCCCTGACCTGTGCCGGCACTTCTGAATGGGTCTATGGCTACTCAGGTTCCTCCCAAAAGGACCTCACTTGCATCCTCTCTGTCAATGCTCTATGAATGCCTGCTGAAAAAAGTTCCATTCATTTTTATTGACATGTGGACCTAGTTTGTGTGAAAGAATTCAGGTTTGTTCAAGGTTATGCCCCGTGCCTGATGAAATGTAGGCCCCTGCCCTTGCAAACACCAGTTTTTCCTTTATTCAGTTTTCTTCTGGCTATTTCAATTGCCTTGTTGGAGTTGGCTCTCCCCCATTGGCTTCTTAGGAGTATTTCTGAAACAAAGATATCTGTCTCCCTACAACATTGCGCAATGCTGGATAATGATGAGCACATGTGGGTTAGCTGTCGTCTCCCCACCTTCACCAGGTCGTTGCCCCCCAAGTATATCACCAGATGCTCAGGGAGGCTGATCCCTGAACATCTTCCCATAACATGCCCAGGTAACCCCACCAGGCTGTGATTGTCTTCCCAAAATGTAGGCCTTTCCCTGTGTCTGCCAGCCACCTCCCAGTTTGTGACAAAAAGGAGTGCCCCATGATCCATGCCGACCTGCAGGGCTCCCTCCCCACCTGTTAAGAAAATGTTCTTTGGATTAGATCAGGTCCTCTCTTATGTACTTTTTGTAGCAATCTGATGTCCAACCCCCACCGTCTTCACTTGATAGTGGCCCATCCCCCCTGCCCTCCCCCGGCATCCAGGCGATTGTTGCCACCCCAATGCGGAAGGAGTGGGTGTCGTATTCTGTGGGGTCCCACCCTGACGCTTTAATACCTTTTTTCGTTATAGCCTGAAATTGACATCTGCTGAGGGCCTTGCCATTCTTAGGGACCAGGAATTGTCCCCTCCGACCCCCCATGCAGGGCAGGCTCTAAGAAAACCTTGTGTGATGCATGTCGGGCAACATTTACCACCATCTATGCAGTATAGGTTGGTCACTGTTGCCTTCCCTTAGTGGCCTGTGTTGGACTTTTTCAACCAAATTGTCTTGTTTTTTTTTCTTTGCACACGTCTTCCATGGCCACGCCACCCTCTGCTGTCCCACTTCTGGCAATGAGTTTGCTCATTCTCAAGGCCCCATCGCTGTGAAAGCAGTTTTAAACAGTAATATGTCATCATCGTCTGCCCATATGCCCTTAAGAGTCGCTATCAGTACCAACAATTTGTTAAAATTCAGAGGGCGCCTCCTATCTAACAATGGCCCTTCCAAATTGGCATTCCTTTCGGTGCGTATTTGGGCCCGGGTGCGCACCTCTTGCTAGTTTAGTGTAGTATGCAACTGCAGTGAGGTGTGCCACTGCCCGTGATTTCTTTTTATTTTGCAAAAATGCCCACTCATCGGAATTGCCCACATCTTTTTCTGTAATGACTTTGTCATTTTCCTTTTGTATTATGTCTTTAAATATGGCAAATTGTTTTTTTGTACTGCCTTGCTATTTTCGGGGCCAAGGCTCGGTTTTACAATTCAAAAATTACCCCTTTGTCTTCTACAAATCGTGAAATTTTGAGTCTATATCAATGGCACCCATTCAGCAGTCTATGAATGAACCGCTGCTGTGTGGCTGGGTAAGTTCATTTTCTTTTCCTTTTCCCTCAACATGTTCCATACCTGTCCTAGTACTGTGGTCATTTCGGGTTCCGCATCCGGCCTCAGCTGCCTGAAAGTGTCCAACTGAAAGCCAGACAAAGCATTGCCACATCATTCCCCTTGCCCACAGTATGCTTGGCTTTTATTTCAATGTTGTGCTTCAGTGCCCACAGTGTTATTGCCCTCAGAACTTCCATTGCTAACTGGCATGCTCTTGCCCCTTTATTTAATACTTGCACAACAGCCATGGTGCCTGACCACACTGCCAGTCTCTTGTTACTTGGATCATTTCCCCCACAGGAACATGGCAATCCAAATGGGAAGAATTTCCAGCGATGTGATCTTCTTGGTCTCACCGTAGAACTGCCATGCCTGTGACCAATGGCCTGCGCACCATTTAGTGTCCCACGCAGCCCCAAAGCCTTGGCTCCCTGCTGCATCCGTGAATAAAAGTCGCCCGTTTTCTCTGTTCAATGGCGTGCGCCATATGACTGCTCCATTGAATCTTTGTAAGAATTCCACCCCCATAGTTGCATCTTTTTTAACATTCCTGCCTAACCGCATGTGGTGGTGCCTTTTTGTTGCCCCTCTGGTTTTTAATTCAGTTTTTCTTGCAAAGATGAGGCCCAGTGGTATTACCCTGGCTGCAGAGTTGAGCTTTCCTGCCTCTGACTGGAGCTCCGTCACTGTCTGTTTTCTTCTTTCCTAGGGACTCTAACGCTGTTAGCAAATCTTCAATGTTTCCCCTAGTGATGCAGCATTCCGCTCTTTCGGCGTCTATTTCTAAGCCCAAGAAAGGCATTATTTGGGATGGGCATGCTGTATTTTCCTGTGCCAGTGGGATGCCCCATTCTTTTGTGATCTCTTTAAACTTTTCTAATGTCTTTCCACATAAGTCAGTCCCTTTTGGGCTTGTGAATAAAAATGCATCTAGGTAATGTACTAATCAATCCCTCTAGTATTGCTGTCTGAAGGGCCCATTGCAAAAAGCAACTCACTTTTCAAAAAAGGTGCATGAGATGGCATAGCACATTGGTAAGCATTTGTCCACGTACAATTTACCATCAAACTGAAAACTTGCCCAGGGCTGTGAGCTCTTGTGCACAGGCAGTAATCTGAAAGGTGACTGGATGTCCGCCTCTGCTAAGATTGCCCGTTTTCCTGCTTTCTTCACTACCTCCACTGCTTCCTGGAAGCTGGTATATGACACTGCTTCTTCTATTTTACGTCCTCTCCTTCCCCTAGAAGCTCAATGTCTCCAGAGCTCTGGTTCTCTCTAGGCTGGACTATTGCAACAACCTCTTTCTAAATCTGCCTGCTTCTACTCTCCGCTCTCTGCAACTCATCCAGAACAGGACTGTGAGACTTGTCCTTGGCCTCAAGCCCAGGGATCGTATCTCCCCAGGACTGAAATCTCTGCACTGGCTCCCAGTGGCTGTGAGGATTAAGTTCAAGACCCTCTGCATTGACCACAAGGCCTTTTGGGGCTAGGGCCTCAGTACCTTCAACCCTATCATCCTAAATATCTTCCTCCTCGAGCTCTTCGCTCATCCGCCTCCAACTCCCCCAGGGTCAGTCGCTTCTCCAAGCAACGAGTTGGTGGTAGATCTTTCTTCGGCTGGAGACTCCCTCTGGAATAGCCTCCCTGAAACTTGAGGAGAATCATCGTTATAAATGCCTTATCATATCATATCCTATATCCCTGATAGGCCATCGTTGTCTGTACTGCCTGGGGGGCAGGATAGATGTCAGTATAAGTTCTCCCTCTCTCTTTTTTTGGAACTAGTCCTAGCAGGGAACAGATTTATTCTGCAAAAGGTATCTTATGCTATGGGCCACTCGCCCTGCCAGATCAACTTCATTTTGGATCTTTTTCCTCACTATCTCTTGTTTTTCTTTTAGAGACTTAAGGTTGTTCTGGATTTTTTGGGAATCCCTGTCCTGGAATAGGATAGGAAAACCATGCCTGAAACCTTGAAAAATTAATTCACTGCTCTTTATCCAGAAATATTTTGTAGCCATTTTGCCATTGCCGGCAACATGATTGGTGAGCCAGGCCAGTATCCGGGTCTGCTGTTCTTGCTGAGGCCTTTGAGCATTTGAAGCTGCTGTAACCTGCCCCACATTTGCTACATTGGTGTTCATAACTACACTCATTGCCCCGATTGCAGCTGCCTTTCTTCGAAGTTCCAGAAAATTGCTGTACTTCCATTCTGTGGAGCTCTTGGGGTTGTGGGGCTAAACTGGGGTGGTTTTGTACACATATTTTAGATGCCCCTGATTGTCCCTTGTGAAAGGGCTGCCGCCCCTTGTATTGTTGCTCATAACTCGCCATTTCTCTGTAATAAAAACAATTCCATGGCTGCTGTCTTGGCGTTAAACTGTCTCCCTGACCTGGCCCTGCCGTCAATACACTGGACAAATATATATGCGTCACCTTCATATGATTGTTGGACCTCGTGCTAGTAGTGCCGTCACCTCTTATGGAGATGTTTCCATTATTATGGTCCCTAAAATTCTTAAGGCTGACAGCCAGTTTTGGAACGTATGTTCTACTCTTTGATTCTTTATCACATTATTTTCGTCATCTTGCTTGTCATCCTTAAAAATATCAAAACCTCTTCTCTGAAAGTCTAGGAATGAGAACTTTCTATAAACTCTTTCTTCTTTATTTTCCTTTTCACCTTTTTTGCAGTGTGCCATGCTGGCGTTCTTTTTATATTGCTCTGTACCACTCTCCCCACTGTGTGCCTCCCAAACCTTGTTTTAAATGTACCCTTGTTGTCGTTAACTTCCATCTCCTTGTCTTTCTCATTAATTATGCTCTTATTCTTGACCCATGCGCTAAAGGTGTTCCCATCCATCATACTCTGCTTTATCCGTGTCATTAGCATTTGTCACTGCATCATTTATATTTGTTACATTATCATTCTCATTAGGCTTTCTCTTCCCAAATGTCTTAAACATGTTTGGAATCTTTTAACACTTTTTTAGTCATGTTTTCTTTTCTTTCTAAACAATACCTTCAAGTGTTTTTTTTTTCCTGATCACCCTTCAGTAGCTGTGTCATTTCTTTTCTCCTTCTCCAGCATGGGGTCTGGCATGGATTCACATGCTCTTGAATAATCCCCTTCGTCAGGCGGGGAACCCTCAGTAAAAGGAAAAAACAGTTTTACTTTCGTTTGAAAAGTGTCTTTTCTCCTATAAACCAATCACTGAGCTCTGTGTCATACTGACCCCAGCCAATGACTGCCCTCTCCCTAAGCCCTCCCCTGCAACCATCTTCAGATTTTACCACTCGTTCAAGTGTTGGGAGTCCTAGCGTTTCGCTCTTGCAGCTTACTGTGTTTTTCACGCTTTTTTGCTAGGAAAACCCTATTTTTATTCAATCGAGCCCGTGTGCGCCATTGTTTCTTCATCCGATTAACGGGGATCCGTTTTTCGGCATCTTTCATCACCCCTCAAAGGCAGAGTCGGCGAGTGTTTATTCTTGGAAGTTTCCAGAAGACCATCAGGCCTACACCGTGCCTGATTATTTTGGAGGAGAAGGAGAACGGGGCTTCCCTCTTCAAGCTCTGCACCACCTGTGGTTTGCAGAATGTTTTCATGGATGACAAGCATTCCTTGTGTCTTTATGTTCTTCATCCGATGTACAGGGAACGGGATTGCGAGATGTGTCGTGGCTTTACCAAGCGCACTATGAAGGATCGGCACGTCAGACTTGCTGCATGGCTCAAAGCCAAGGCCCCTGCCGCGTGTGGTTGACCGGTGCATGCCTCCTCTGGAACCAGCCCGCCAGAGTGGGCTTCTAAGTCCTTTTAGGGTGCTCCATCCATGGGGGTCCAAGACAATGCCAAGCACTGCGAGTCCGGTTCCGTCGGGGTCACCGCGCCAACGGGTCCCGCGATGGCCAGGGCGTGTTCATCTTCTCTAGCAGCCTCAATTTCCAGCCATTGCTCCAGCTCTTTGTTGAAGAGAAAGTCGGCTACCCCGGTACACTACAGGAGAAACCGGAGAAGGCCAAGCACCAAGAAAAGGTTGCCGACCTGCCAGTGAAGGCCCAGTTGATGCAGGTTAAGTCATCCGCATCTATCGAGCTGGTGGTGGCCGTCCTTTTGAAGGCGAAAGGGGCTGACCCGGTCATGGGTACCCCTACAGTGGCCAGGGTGGCTCTTCCTCCCAGGAAGAAGGCTTCGGCCAAGCTGGTGGAAACGACACAGGAAAAGAGGATGCCGTCTCTGAGCCCGAAGCTGACTCCTCAGGACCCAAAGAAGGAGGGGGGGTGGAAGAACTCCAGGGCATGGATATTTCTTCTTCCAATGTGGAGGATGAGAGTTCCATCCACACCATCCCAGAGGACGTTGGAGATGACATCGACAGGGAGGACAACATAGTCACTGGGCCCAGCAACCCGACTCCCCAGGCACCTCCCAGAGATCTGTCTCATAATAATCTTTCCACCCTCCATATGCTGGTGTCAGACATTCAGAAGACCGGCGACGACCCGGAGTCTGCACCCAAGTGTTTGCGGGCACAGCCATCACCGGACTCGGTGGTCTCAGCTGCTGCGAGGAAGAAGTCGTCCAACCCTGTAGTCTTCAGCCTTCATGCCCCCGGACAGCAAGGGGAAAACGTTGGACGCGAGGGGTGTAGGGAGGTAATCTGCTCAGCGATGGTCAAGGCGGCCAATGCTTTGGCTATCCTGACCAGGTACGACTGGGAGCTTTGGTACAAGATGGCTCCGATCCTGGATTGTCTCCCCGAGGACAAGCAGGTCGAGGCAATGGAGATCCTTCAGTAAGGCGAGGTGGAGTCGGACCACGCCATTACAATGGCCCTGGACATTGCGGACACAGTGTTCTGCCAGATGGGCAACAGAGCTTGCCTCCATCGTCATGGCTGGCTGAAGGCCACCAACTTTAGGCAGGAGGTCCAGGCGAGGGTCTTGGACATTCCATTCTACCGAGACAGTCTCTTCGGAAAAGCGGTTGATGAATCACTCCAGGCCATCAAGACTGACACGGAGACGGCCCGTGCCCTGGGCACTCCGAAAAAGCACAGTCTGTCCTTTTGTTCCTCAGGGGGGGAAGTCGGGCAGATCTTCGAAGAATTTCGGCAAAGGATCGTCATCTTACCACCAACCCTCCCATTCCACTACCCAGGAAGCCTACAGGGGTCATTCCAAGACCTTCAAAGGTATCCGCCATCATTGTCAAGGCTCCCAGGGCAGAGCGCCGGCTTCCAAGCAGGACTGAACTGGCCGAGATGTCGGGCCCCCAGTGGGAGGCTGGCTGGTGAACTTCGTCAGTGTGTGGGAAAACATCTCCACCAATCGATGGGTGCTAGACGCTCTTGCCTACAGACACACTTTGGAGTTTCAGCAAAAGTGCCTGAGAATACCACCCGTGGCCCCGCAAGAACAACACATCCCTCAGCTGCTGCTGGAGGTTTGGGCCATATTAAGAAAAGGGGTGGTAGAGCTGGTTCTGAAGTGCCTCCGGGGCTCCAGAGTTTACTCAAGATACTTTCTAGTAAGAAAGAAGGCCCATTCTCAATCTACGATGACTCAAGGACATCAAGTCCCAAAAATTAATTATGTTCACATTGCAGCATGTGCTCGGCCAACTGGAGGACGGAGACTGTCTTTCGTCGTTAGATCTAGGATACGCTTACTTCCATGTCCCCATTCATGAAAAACATTGCAAGTTCTTGCACTTCGTCGTACAGGGAAGCACTACCAGTTCAAGGCTCTCCCCTTCAGACTGAAGTCGGCGCCCTGAGTCTTTACAAAGTGCCTGGATCCGGTGGCTGCCCATCTGTGATGGCAGGGAATTCATGTATACCCATACCTCGATGACTTGCTCATCTGGGCCAACTCAAGGGACATCGCCGTCGATCACACGGAGAGGACCGTCTGGCTGCTGACAGATCTGGGGTTCTCAGTGAACTATGCAAAGACCTGCTTCACTCCATCGCAGGACGCGCTGTTCCTGGGATCCAGGCTCAACACTGTCTCCTGCCTGGTGGCTCAGTCGGAGGGGGGGGGTAGAGCCCATTTTGGGCAAGGAAGTTAGCACTGAAGATCGCCATGATGAGGACCATCAATTTGCTGCTCGGCACGATGTCTTACCTGATCCAGGTCTGCAGGTTGCAGATGCGACCACTTGAGGAATTCCTGGACTCCCGTTGGATCCAGGTGTCCGGAAGCTTCAGGATCGTGCTCGACAAGCAGTTACGTCGAGCGATAAGGTGGCATGCGCCTCAACATTGCCGGGGGCACAGACTTCCAGAGTCCGCCATACCAGGAGACGCTCACAACAGGCGCTTCCCTGGAGGACTGGGGAGCCCACAC
This sequence comes from Ambystoma mexicanum, assembly GCF_040938575.1. Lineage (NCBI taxonomy): Eukaryota > Metazoa > Chordata > Amphibia > Caudata > Ambystomatidae > Ambystoma > Ambystoma mexicanum. Next base: position 324,977,707 of record NC_090929.1, read on the forward strand.
TAGACTTCTCCATGCCAGAGGCCTGTGGCTGGCAGAGAAGACACTACACATAAACGTCCTAGAACTACGGGCTGTGGTGAGGGTCTTCACAGACAATACCACCATGATTATTTACTTCGCGAAGCAGGGGGGCTCCAGATCCCTGGCACTCTCCAGGGAGGCGCAGGAATTGTGTCAATGGGCCATCGCCCAGGGGATGTTTCTCATTTCTTTTCACCTGGTAGGAGTCAAAAACACTGCTGCTGACTCCCTAAGGGAGCTGCGCTCTTGCCACGAGTCGGAGCTATGCCAGGATCAAGTGGACAACCGCTTCCTCAGGTGGGGCAAACCCCAGCTTGATCTGTTTGCGACGACGACGAACACCAAGTGCAGGAGGTTCGCCAGCAGGTTCCCCCAGCCGGGGAGCATGGGGGACACATTCTCCTTCCCTTGGGAAGGACTTTTCCTGTACGTGGTCCCTCCATTGCCACTGGTACTACGAGTCATCAGTCAACTCAGACGGTGCCAGACCTTCTCAGCATGTGAGTATCCCCTCCAGTCAAGCTACCAGTGGTCGCGGATCTTCTCGCCAGGGAAGGAGGTGCAATCCCGTACCACAGCCTAGGATTGCCGAACCTGAAGGCCTGGCTCCTGCAGCATTAGAGTTCGGTGGTTACGAGCTGCCAGCGGACTGCAGGGAGGTCCCCACCAAGGCCAGGGCGTCATCGACTCTGAAGTGCTACGGACACAAATGGAAGTGTTTCGCCACTTGGTGCCAGTCGCAGAAGATTAACCCTCTGAGGGTCATGGCCCCCCAAGTCCTTCCGTACTTGTCATTGGCTAATTCGGGGCTGGCGCACACCTCCATCAAGGTGCATTTGGTGGCTATCTCCCGCTACACCAGGTCTCCGGGACGGTCTTCCGTTTGTCGCACCGTCTAGTTAAGGAGTTCATGAAGGGATTGTTCTGATCGTTCCCACTGGTGAAGGTGCCTGCCCCAGTGTGGGAACTCAACGTGATGCTGACTAGGCTCATGGGGGGCCCCTTTCAAGCCTATGCATCAAGCTCCACTCAAGTTCCTATCTTGGAAGACAGCTTTCCTCATGGCCATCCCCTCTGCCAGGAGAGTGGGTGATATCCAGGCCCTGTCCTGCAAGCGGCTTTATCGGACTTTCCACAAGACGAGGGTGGTGCTGTGGATGCACCCCTCCTTCATGCCCAAGGTTCAGTCGGAATTTCATGTCAACAAGCCCTTGGTGTTACCTGTGTTTTTTCCAACGCCTTCGTTGCTGGCTGAAAGGATTTTGCACTCACTGGATGTGGCTCGAGCACTGAGGTTTTATGTGGTCCGCAAGGGAGTTTCCAGAAGACTTCTCAGCTTTTTTTGAACTTTGGTCCTAGGAATCATGGGAAGGCCTTGTGCAAGGCTTGCATCTCCAAGTGGCTGTTCAGCTGCATCACTCATTTTTAACGGTTGGCAAACCGACCTCTGCCTGGCCGCCCAAGGGCCTATTCTACCAGTGCAATTGCTGCAACATCTTGTGTGTCCCTGCTAGACATTTGCAGGGCTGCTACGTGGAGGTCTACGCACACCTTCATGAAGTTCTACTGCGTCGACAGGGATTCCAGAGATGAGTCCAGAGTTGGCCAAGCAGTACTGCGCAACCTGTCCGCTTGAAGGTGAGCCTGGTGAGGAGGTAAGAGTAATTGCTTATGTTGAGCCTTGCCGCCTCCCTTGGTTGTGTATGTATGCACTGCTATGTGTTCTTTATTCATGAGCATATGGATCCATGCCAGACCCCATGCTGTCGAAGGAACACGTTAATTACCTGTGACTGTTGTTCTCCAGCATGGGTTTGACATGGATTCACATGCAAACCATGCCTCCTGCTCCTCTTCGGCTCTTCTTGGTCATACTGCCACTTTAAGTACTACCAATTCTGAAGATGGCTGCCAGAGGAGGGGCTTAGGGAGAGGGCAGTCATTGGCTGGGGGCAGTATGACCCAGAGCTCAGTGATTGGTTTATAGGAGAAAGACAGTTTATAAACAAAAGTTAAACTGTTTTTCTTTTACCGAGGGTTCCCAGCGGTGACTTCATGCCAGACCCATGCTGGAGAACAAAAGTTACAGAGTTAGTAAGTAACCTGTTACTTACTCTTCTTCCTGGTAGCGCCACTCGCTGCTTTCCCATATGCTGGATCAGCAAATTCTTCCTCTATTCTCGCTTTAGTTTTGGGAGGTGAGGGGGACTTCTGGAGTCTGTCTGGATCCAATGACGACTTATTTTCACTCTCCTCGAACAACCTTGGAGATAGGCTTCCTTCTGTTGCAACATCCTGCCACAACTTGTTCTGTACCCAGTCCAGGCCATGCTTCTTTTCCGCTGCCACCTATGCCAGCACCTTGTGTTCCTTTCCTCCTCTTGTGGCGAAGGCTTTTAACCTTGGCGTGAGCTGCTTGGTGTTGGTACAACTGTGTTTTTAATTAAAACACTCCTTAGTCTGCCCCCCCCCCCCACACTGAAGAAAGTTGGGTTTATAGGCTGTGTGATTAAATTACAGCTCTGTCTGTTTTCATAAACCCGAAATGTGCAAAATTGCTGTGTACGTGGTGCTTTTGCTCACCCTTTGTGAGCATGCAGCTCCCCCATGAATACAGATGTTAGCCTGCTTTGTCCGTGAAGTGTGGTTGATTAAGCTCTTGAGGCACTAACTTGTTTTTCTTTTGCACTGTGCTTCTGCCGGGTGCGTTCGGAGCGCTGGATGCTCAAGTGTCTCCCAAAACCCTCTCCGACGTGAACGTTGTCCTCCGTGTGCTCGTGCTGGCAATTCTGCACAGCCAGGATTTCGCTTGCACTTTGGATTTCTTGCTCCCCCCTGCCAGCATGCGCCGCATTCCCCGATGAGCTTTTTGCATATCGCACGCCGTGTACACCGTGCACTGCAGACTAGAACTGCTTCTCCTCGCCGAGGGGGACTGCCGCAACAGTAAGGTCTGGCCCTCCCAATTAGCGTGTGTCAGATGCTTTTCTTTTTTGTTTTGCTGTTGCCCGCCGAGCCTATAATGAGTGCTCCGTCCACAGCCACCTTCCCGGCTCCCTCCCATCAAGGCATGGCCATCGTAGCTGGCGAACTTGCGCTGTAATGTTGCCCGCTTTCCTCTCTTGCTACGTACATAGTAAAGAGACTTTAAACAACTGCAAAAGAACATTCTGGAACGAAAATGTGCCTTTTCCTTGGGTCCTGCTTCATGCGGGGCTGGACCATTGTGGGTGACTGACCTTCTGCCACAGCCCCTTACTTATGGGGCAAACGTTCCCGGGGCCCATACCCTATTTCCTAGGGGAGGCGGCCTGATGAAAGGAGCCTTGTTTCTGCCGCCGTCTGCAGACCCATTGTAATTTTGGTCTCCTTGTCAGCTATGCCCCTTTTGTTCCCTAGTCCTCGTTTTCCCGCCCCCTTCCCCCATTTTCTTTGAAGTAAAAGGTGTCATGGCACCTTGTACTTCAAAGTACCTGGCGCCAGGATGTCTTGCATCCTGCTGAGGGGAGGAGACAAGGGGCTACTAACTGGGGTGGGGGAAATTTTGATCTGAGTGCCTGCTGGTGCCAACCTTCCCCCACACCCAGTCCTGACCCTGCCGCACCCCCCCTAATCTCCTGTGACTTCTAGCTACATGCCCTTGGTGCATTTCACACCCCATGTCAGATGTGCTGGGAGATATGGAGCCGTCAGAGACCATAGGTTGCCTGAGAAATGTTCTAGAGGGCCAGAATGGTGTGAAACTTGGCATGTCAAAGCATCACTAAAAGGTAGCCAGCTGGGCTCTGCATCAGCAGTAATGGCCTGAATTTTCAAAGACTATTAATGATGCTGCCTAGATTTTTTTTACCATCCTGAAAAGGCTGGGAGAGGGCCTTAATTCCTGCAGCTGTGGAGATGCTCTGGTCAATGGAGCCGTTTTCACTAATGCCCGTTTAGACATATCCAGGGCCCTGTGGCAAGCAACAAAATCTTCACCCAGGTCAAGGATGGGGAACCTTCTCTTTCGCTATTGACCTCCCAGCCAGTGACAGTGGCTCTAAATAAATATTGCCATTTGATGGTATACTGGGCGCCAATAGCGTGGCACTGACTAGAGGATCACGTCATTTATAAAAGTTGATTTCACAATTTTCTGTGGCAAAATTCCCAGCTCCCCCACTTCTCCTAATATCAAACTCATTATGGGAGTCCCCTTCAACCATTTGGGCAAACTCACTCCTCAGGTGCCATTTTCCCTCTGCCAGGCATCTCATTGACTTGAAAAACCAAATAAAAAAGCACAGCTACAGACAGACACTTTCAGGCCTCTGGCAGTTGGTAATAAACTACAGAGAAATACCTTGTAATTCTTAGTTGCCTATACTTGGCAAAAAAGCCAACAGAAATCGTGAAAACATGACTGTCCTAATCGTAGCTCTGTTTCATTCGGATGATCATCCATAATGAAGCTAGGACCTTTTATAATTCAGTTCTGTATCCCTTTAGTCTGAATTCACACTTGAGTGGCCGCAGGCGGCTGGAACCATAGGCGTTAGTATCGAGCAGTGCAGTGTATTCTCCAATTCAACCCATGTTTACCTCAATGTTGGGCCAGCTACAATCGGCGTTTACCTCTGCTGGGCCAGCTACAATCTAAGTTTACCTCAATGTTGGGCCAGCTACAATCAACGTTTACCTCTGCTGGGCCAGCTACAATCTACGTTTACCTCAATGCTGGGCCAGCTACAATCAGTGTTTACCTCTGCTGGGCCAGCTACAATCAGTGTTTACCTCTGCTGGGCCAGCTACAATCAGTGTTTACTTCTGCTGGGCCAGCTACAATCAGTGTTTACCTCAATGTTGGGTCAGCTACAATCAACGTTTACCTCTGCTGGGCCAGCTGCAATCAACGTTTACCTCAATGCTGGGCCAGCTACAATCTACATTTACCTCAATGCTGGGCCAGCTACAATCTACGTTTACCTCTGCTGGGCCAGCTGCAATCAACGTTTACCTCAATGCTGGGACAGCGACAATCTATGTTTACCTCCATGGTGGGCCAGCTACAATCAACATTTACCTCAATGCTGGGCCAGCTACAATCAGTGTTTACCTCAATGTTGGGCCAGCTACAATCAACGTTTACCTCAATGCTGGGCCAGCTACAATCAACGTTTACCTCTGCTGGGCCAGCTGCAATCAACGTTTACCTCAATGCTGGGCCAGCTACAATCAACGTTTACCTCTGCTGGGCCAGCTGCAATCAACGTTTACCTCAATGCTGGGCCAGCTGCAATCAACGTTTACCTCAATGCTGGGCCAGCTGCAATCAATGTTTACCTCCATGCTGGGCCAGCTACAATCAGTGTTTACCTCTGCTGGGCCAGCTGCAATCAATGTTTACCTCAATGCTGGGCCAGCTACAATCAATGTTTACCTCAATGCTGGGCCAGCTACAATCAACGTTTACCTCTGCTGGGCCATCTACAATCAACGTTTACCTCTGCTGGGCCAGCTGCAATCAACGTTTACCTCTGCTGGGCCATCTGCAATCAACATTTACCTCCATGCTGGGGCAGCTACAATCAACGTTTACCTCTGCTGGGCCAGCTACAATCAACGTTTAGCTCAATGCTGGGCGGCTACAATCAACGTTTACCTCAATGCTGGGTGGCTACAATCAACGTTTACCTCAATGCTGGGTGGCTACAATCAACGTTTACCTCAATGCTGGGCCGGCTACAGTCAACGTTTACCTCAATGCTGGGCCACTTACAATCAACAGTTACCTCAATGCTGGGCCGGCTACCATCAACGTTTACCTCAGTGCTGGGCCAGCCACAATTTTACCTCAATGCTGGGCCAGCTACAATCCACGTTTACCTCAATGCTGGGCCAGCTACAATCCACGTTTACCTCAATGCTGGGCCAGCTACAATCAACATTTACCTCAATGCTGGGCCAGCTAAAATCAACGTTTACCAGGTCGTCTCTCGGCAAGAGACTCCCTTATTACCCGGCAGTCCACTGCCTTAGGTTCCCCTGCCCTGGTGCTCTGCACTCTCTACATCCACAGGGCTCTTCTCCTGGTCCTTGTATTTCCTTGCTGTGTTGATGCCAATGTTGTAACAAAGCTGAGTGGGATCAAACAGGCCAGCCATGAATGAACAGTTTCAACAGTTCTTCATTAGGGTATTTTATGGGTGAAAAGCAAATCCACTCCAAGAACGGGGACATTATAAATTAATCTGGATCTGGAGGTTCGTTGCCTAGGATTTTTCATGGCAAACTCCAGAATTAACATCCCTCAGACAGGTTCAAAAGTGTTTAAAGCAGAAGTTTAGTTTTTGTTAAGCCTGGTTCTAGTCTCTCCCCGATGCTAAACACAGCAAAACAAATGTGGTGAATAGGGTCGGGTTCATCCAGCTCATTACGAGAATGGCGGTGCAGGAAAAAATTTGCGGCAACAGAATTACTGCCACTTTTCCCGTTCCTCCATACTAGCAATATGACCCTTGAATGGGGACTTTTAAATCCTCCTTTCTGCTGAAAATCCGCAAAATTGGCAGAATTACTGTGGCAGTAATTCTGACGGCAATAATTCTGCCAAAAATGCCCCATATGGTCCAATAGACTCTGAAAATAAATGGGGAATAACTCCACCACGGCCACTTGTAATCCGGCAGTAATTCCGCTGGACCAAGTGGAGGTAATGGTAATTCCGTTGGCTGATATTCCAGCGGATTTACTGCTGGAATACCACCCAACTCGTAATGAGCCCGAAATCAAATGTCTCTGCAATTTACCAGCGACTCGAGTCCCTCCCTATCACACTCCCCCATTCAGCAAAGTTCAAGTCTCTGGTATTCCTAGTTTTCTTGCAGCATTTGTCAGACAACCTCCTATGGACTCTGAAGTTGAAGCTTGCTGGCTGATTCTGTAGTTGGTGTCAAGTTAGAGCTTGCCTTGAACCAAGACCTGGAGCCATAAAAGGGCAAGAGGCCACCTTATGCTGTCAGTGCGGCTTTTACTGGGCCTCTCGCTGTCTCCCTCTCAGAGTCCTAGTTCTTTAGCGACCTGGCTCAAGCTGCCTCTCCTCCGCCGTATTGCTGCAAGCTCAGGCCTTGTTGACCCCTTTCCTAGCATCACTCCCTCAAGCTATTCTGGTTCCTGGCTTACCTCTTTCACCACTACACTGCATACACGTTCCTCCCACCCCCACACACCCACATCCCATAAGTGTATGGTATGTGATTCCCTCACTTTCCTCCCCAACCCTTCTTTCCACATCCTCCTCCAGCTCTTCTCATCTTCAACTCTTCCTCAAGTATCTTTTCCTTAGGCACCTCCAGGGCCTCCTTTCCTCTCTTAGTACCTCTTCCTTGACTTCTCCCATCACTTTATCCAGGGCTACTCTGACTATCGCCCTTTGAACTCTTTTTCACCACCCGTTTAACTTCCCTCACCTCCTTCTCTTTCAATCCTCTCACCACTTACTGCTTAACTCCTTAGACCACCACTGCATTAGGCACTTGTACATTAGGTGTCCCCTTCACTTCCCAGCCTCCTGGGTATCTATCTCTCTCTCACTTGCAGCAAGTACTGGTCAATGGGCTGGCTTTTGCCGGGTGCGAGAAACAGCATCAGATGTCTCCTCGGATTCCAGACCTGCCTGTCTCAGCCCTGACAAGGCTTTACCGAGCCCCCAGCTTCACCGAGGGAAGCTGCTCTGTGCTCCTTTCCCCAGCCGTCACGCACGTGCGTGTTTGCACACTGTATTTGTTTTCTTTCTTCCGGCCTGAAAGGGACACCACGGGGATCAATGGGCCATGACGATCACTGCGGTCGGGGGGGTGGGGGGGGCTTAGATTCACTGTTAAAATCAGGATTTCTCCATGCTGGGCACACTATTGTTTTCCAAATGTGCCTCTTACACTTTCATAGGAAAAAAAGTAATTTCAAAACTCAAAAATGCTGCTTACGCTTGCATTCAGTAGTTTTTCTTTAGAATGTGTTTTTTTTGTTGTCTGACTGCCACACAAATTCCCTGTACTTTTTGTGCCCTTTTTTATGCATCTAACGGATTGGTTCACATTTAATTGCAGGTTTAGTCCAGATGTTGCCTGATTTCCTACACAAGCATTCTGTGCTCCCTTAACCAAGCCTTCAGGCATCCAGGCTGACAGTTTGTGGATATTGTGCGATGGTTGCATGTGGTACTGTGTGACTGTCTGGGTGCTCACAGGTGAGTCTGGTGCCGTTTGCCTGCCTCAATGCTCGCTCTCCGTATATGATGAACACGTCATCTATGGAGCCCACCCCCTCACCTCTGCAAGGTTAGAAGAAACGCAAGAGTGTACTGTGCATGACACCTGGTATCATCCCAATAACACATCGAAGGTATGAGAAACGTTATGCATTGAGACAACCGTATCGAATATATCCTCCAACTGATGCGGTAGACATGAGTCTGCAGACACCACTGGACATAGAAGAATTATAAATAAAGTCTGACATGAAGTGACGTCATGAAGGAGAGAAGATACATGGGCTCGCTAAACCTGATGTATGGATATCCAGAGAATGAAGATGTGACAAAGCAAACATATATGCGAATATGAAGAAATCCAAATACACTTACAAGATAAGTACCAAGAGATGCAGTAGATGCATATACACAGAAACGCAAGGTAGATGAGACAATGTAGAAGCTTGCTAAAGTAGGAAATATAACATGAGTAAAGCAGCCATGTTGAGAAAATGGACATCGGCACTGTATAATAGTACGCGAGAAGCCTCAAGGAGAAAGACCAAGGCTACAGAGCTGGCAGGTGCTGGAATACCAACTTGTGCAAGAACAAAGGATATGTGTTTGGCTCAGGATCAAGAATGCCGCAGCAAGAAGCAACTGCAAGGCACAAAAGGAGATGAAGAGGATAAGCTACATACGCAGGAGATATTTCTCTTAGATTAAGTAAATGAGTGAACATTTGCGAGTGCCAAGTATTGAAAAATCAAAGATGCAGAAAGCATATGCAAAATGGAGCAACCAAGTCTCCAGAGGCCAAGCAGAGTAATAGCACCTCATATAATTGAATCAAATAGCACTAAATAAAAGGACAGAATGGACAAAGTCATGGTCTCCTCGCACGTAGTGCAAGACCAGAAGAGAAGATGCCTAATTACGAAGTTAGCAATAACCTTGTAACACCAAATCTGGCGCCTGACTTCCTAGTGCCAAAGGGACATTACAAGTCCCAGCGGCGTGGGTAGTCAGGCTGTAGAGGAGCAGCTGCATACCTCTGCAGGAAACCCTGCCTCCTTCCTCCCATATGTTGGAGACATGAGACTGTGCCGCGTTTCACACAAGCCATTGTGCCAATACTGCAGCATGTGTTCAAAAGAAGATACCCATTGAGACAACCCTACCGAATGTATTCCCGAAGTAATGGCAACCTAAGGGAGGAACTCCCTGAAGGAATATGAGAGAGAGTAAAGAAAAGAAGCTAGTGACATCATAAAAAGTATGTACGATGTCCCGAGATACTGACTGAAGAGGATGTATAGATCCTAAAGAAACTAATGACAAAGTAAAGAATCAAGTGAACTTTTAAATACGAAAAAGAAGATTGCACATGCACAAGGTGCCGCAAAAAATCAACTGTTCAATAAATTTACAGATGCCGAAACGCAAGGTAGACTAAGTCATCATAGAATCTGGCTTTACGCAGTGAATAGAACGCAGGCAAAGCCACCATTATATAGAAGCTGGACATCGGTATCATGAATTTAGTAAGCCAGGACACATGAACCGGGAAAGGAAAACTGTGTCGCAGCAAGAATAAGCAAAATCGTGGAGCTGTAAGACGAGGCTGTCTGGCCTGGAGTCAAGACTGAAACAGCCATGGTCAGCTATCTATTCTGGAAATGAGCGAACATGCAGAGGATGAATCATCCCTTGTTAAGTTGCAAAGTTAAGGTGCAAATAAAGAACACAAAGAGTGCCAAGTTTAATTCATTTAAAGCATTTAAAACCTGCAAAATGGTCCAAATAGTGGTCTTCTGTCATGTGAGCCAAGGATGAAAATATAGTTCAAACTTGAGTGTCCCAGAATACGATAGTGAGTGCTCTCACTCCCGTGTATTCTAAAAGGCAAGGATACTTTGCTAGGCCAATTACAAAGACAATCTTCATGGCAGAAGCCATGGGCGATAAGAGATGCTGGGATAATTGGGAGGGGAGGTAGTGTCATTCCCCATATCCTTGCACTTGGGTCTGGGCTTACGTGCTTCTAAGCGAACCAAATGTTCCAGACGTGGCAACAATTATAGTAGTCCATATAACAAAGGACCTTATAGTTTGAAGAAGGTGAGAGAAGAAGTACACCGTATTTATAAATGAGAAATAAATAAGTGTGGGAAGGTGATCATGGTGTTTTATAATGTGTACTGTGTGACTAGTCTAAATGTTGTTTGTTGAAAAAAGTATCAAGGAGCGATAGAATTGTGAAGAGTTGAAAAGTTACAGTGATTAAAGATAAAGTGTAGCAAAACGAATCAAAAGAATAGATAGGTCATTGAAATTAGAGGATTGAACAGCAATTGATGGTGCTTGCTCATATTTGTTGTTTTACATTTAAAGTGGTGAGTTAAGGTAAAGGGTTTTATTTAACAATCTGGTAAGTATAGACAGTTAATTGAGACTTGTCATTATGGAGGACACTCCTCTCATGCACCTATGCAAGACACTGCAAAAACATGCGCCAAAGCTCAAACAGTACACTGCAGAATGGGTAAAGGACACAGCAGATAAAATGTTCATGCTGTGGCCACAAGGGGGCTCATTGTCAAAAGTAGTATTGCAACACATGACCACATCTTTTACACTGCATACACAGGAAAGACATTAGAGAAAAGATTAACAATTTTAGAACTTTGGATGATGTACCAAGAGGAAAGAGAAGACGCGCCACCTGAGGAGTGGATGCTTAATCAGCATAAGGGGGAAACCACCGAGCCCACAGCTCCCCTTACCTTGCCTTAAGCAAGAGTGTTGCTACGGAAGAGATAGGAGTGTATCCTTTAAAGTAATTGAAAGCAGCGACGGGGTATATTATTACGATATATATGAACCAGCCGCTTACAGTAGTGACGATAGTCCAGATGAGAATAAAAGAAAGGAAGATATTTGTAAATTCATACAAGACAAGGAAGAAAGAAGCAAACTGTTGAATTTGTCAACAGAAATAGACAGAGAAATGAAGGCTGATGAGGTAGCATTCGTACAAAACAAATGGATGGGAAGACAGATATTACTTAAGATAGATGGGAAAGGTTTCGTGGAAGTTAGGCAAAGAGAAGATAAGGACGAACAAGAGAGGAAGGATAAGGAACGAGAGAGGAGATTAAAAGAAGATGAGCAAAGAAGGAAAAACAGATCGACGAGAACAGATATATCCAGAGGAACAGGAGAAAGACAAAAAACGGGCAGAGGAACAAAGAAAGTACGACAATAGACAAAGAGTGGTAGACAAGAGAGATAGGAAGGAAAGAAAGAGAGAGGAGGACGAAGCACAATGATTAAGGGACAAAAGGTTACAGAGAAGAAGAGGAACAAAGAGAATGAGTAAGGAGGGAAGAACAAAGGCAGGAGGAAGATAAAGCAAGAAAAGATTTGAGAAAGCGAAGGGAAGTAGATGAAAAAATAGAACAAAAAAGAAGGCAGCGAGGTTCGGATACCAGTCTTATTTGGAAGGAACAAATGGGGCCGAGCCAAGAAATACAATGGGATAGAGTGGAAGAGATTCTCCCAATAAAGGAAGTAATGCCAGCAGCATCTAGAATAGTGCTAGAGGAAGAAAGAGATGATGCGGAAAGCATTGGAGAAAGGATCGATGAGGTCGATTAACAATTAAGACAAGCCAGCGAGTATGGTACTTAAGGGAACGTATCTCAATCACGAAGTGAGGAGGGGCACCTGTTTAATGATGAATGTCGAGCATTGTCTTTAAGCAGAATCAACCTAGACAAAGGTGCAGGGGATGATAGTCAGACTAGTTTGGGTCTGGAAATGTCAGACGAGGACAGAGAGTCGGGTCATGAAGCAGATAGAGAGGGTGCTTATGGCCCCCTGAGAAACCAACAGATGGATAAAGAAATAAGATGGTCAGATGTGGAACATCCTAATAAAGGAACGCCAGATCCCATAGCATATCCTGAGTGTCCCCGAGGATGATCACATAGTGAGAATGGAGAGTCTCTACCATATGTAAGCAGGTTATGGTCATTGCCGGCAAGAAAACAGACAGGGCCGATTATCCCTTACGATGGATAGACTAATAGTGGGATCCGACTATGGGGTGGAGTTCACGCAGTTCCCCTTGTTAGAGAATGGGGGAGCAAGACCAGAATACATTACATGGCCACAGATGGAGAAGGATAACTTAAGGTGCAAGATCCCTAGTTTGACTTTGGGGGCTCGGAAATGGATTTACGAATTAGAGAAATTGACAGGAGGAAATATGCTGCCCATGGGGGAACATAAAGGCTCTCCTGGCAGCCATTCTTGGAGAGAGGACTGATGACATATGGAGGAGAGTAGGATATTCATGTGTGACTGCACAAAACACAGTGCATGATGGAGCGCCATTTAATAATTGTAGGGCAGATGTTTGGAGGGCTCTCACGTTGCAATATCCTGACACATCGGATATGGGTGCAATTATCACACGTAAAATGAAAGAAGATGATGACCCTATTGCTTACATTCAAGATATTACGGAGAAATGGCAGCTTGAAACTCGCGAGCCATGGGAAAAGACAGAGACCTTGTTAGTTCACAATAGGTGTCATGATGCCTACCTCCAAGGAGCCAGACCAGGCCCATCTACCCCAGAGGCAGACATCATGTCCCTGAGGGAAGTCTCAGCAGCCCCAAATAGGGGCCCTTTGGCGCCAGGCTCATAAAAGATGACTTTGTGTAGAAAGGTGCTTGGTGTAAACTTACCTGATGCAGACCATGCTGCAACATCCAGGCCATCTAGAGGCCTGAATGGGACTACTTTATCTTTGGGGACTACTTAACCACACGGGTGTGGCCGGAGGAAGAATACATACCTGAGAGGAAGGATACATACCTGGAACTACTTTGAAGGCTATTTAAGCCACGCCCAAGCAGCAACTCACGCTTCGCGTTGTTCTGCATCTAGCAGCTGGACGCTCACCGTGTCTGCTCCTGCATCCTGACTTCTGCCACGCCCGCCAGCATCCTGGAACACCTGCAAAGGGAGAAGAGAATAGAAGAAAGAAGAGTCCTTACCTGCTAGATCCGCATCCCGAAGACATTTCGCCGACGAGCCTGAAAAGGAAGACATTCATTTTAAAAGCACATCGCATCGATCGCTGCAGCACCGCATTCCACTCACCTTTACTGGGCGCGTCCATGTTCATCAGCGACCATCTGGATCCGCAGCCACATTTCAGCGCCTAGGGAGAAAAAGACAAGAACAAAGGTGAGCTAGGGAAGAGAATAAGAAAACCTTAATTTTCCATCATAAGACTTACCCGTTGGGTCATTCCCACTTCATTTCGGGTCGGTGCCGCATCCTGGCATTCCGGACCCCGGCCCCTAAGGGGAAAAAAGAGACATCAGCGTTAGTGAGCGAATGCTCAGACATTACCTGAACGCTCATTAAAGACTTACCTGATATCTACTGGAACTGCACCTCTCACTTCGGGTCGGTGCCATATCTCCGGCATTTCCGAACCCCGGCCCCTATGGGGAAAAAAGACACAAGGATTAGTGCATTAATGCAAGGACACTAAAGGAACCTCTCATCAAACAACTCACCTGAGTTTCCTTCGTCGGTTCCATTGCTCATCTCGGAATCTTTGTTCTGCACCTGAAATAGAGACAACGGACAATTATTATTGTGGGCTCATACTTATAAACCTAATTCTCACAGTATTTTACCGGGAAGGTCAAGCAAACTTGAACTCTGTACAATCCAAGATCCAGTGAAGTAACTGGATTACAACGCGCCCCTGCATCAGAAGCAGGATGGAGAGCTCGTCCTTTCAGACCCTAAGGTGAGACTTCACAGGGAATCGCAGAAGGGTTTCGTGGAGGGTGAGAAGGGAGTGGAGGCTTACACATTATCCCGCAGATTGTTAATACTCCCTTTTCACACACAGAAGGATATTTCTGCGAGCCAGACAAGCCAGATTAGAGGGTCCGGTCCTGTCCATCTTCCGAGTCCTGCGCTTCACCATAGAAGAGGCAACAGCACTCCAAACCAGGCCTGCGCCTCCGTGGGAGTCAGGTGAGCGTAACAATAGGTTTGCCATTGAAGGGGCGGTGTTGACAAGTGGAGAAGGATTGGGAATGCAGGAAGCAATAGGTGCATCACAGGCAAATAATTCACGCCCAATGGACCAATGTGGGTATGGGTTTACGCCCAGAGTCAGAGGTATGGGTTATAGTGGAAGAGGAGGCAAATTTCAGAATAACAAATTTCAGAATAACAAATTTCAGAATAACAAATTTCAGGTGGGTTTCAAAACACACAGAACGAGAACCAGAGCGCTCTGAGAGGATATAACCAAGGGGGGTTTACCAGAAGGTTCCCCAGTATGTTGGAATTGTGGAATGACGGGACATATTGCACGCGTATGTGGGAGCCGACGGAGTGAACAAAACAGCCAGTTTATCCACTGCCATACAGCACACAGACCAGAGAGGGATTTGGCCAAGATCACACATCTTATTAGACACAAGCACCGCAGACACAAGAACCGCAAGTACAGCAGGTGCCACAGCAGGGACCAGCACAAATTAATCCACCCCAGGTGCAGTCGCAACAAGCCCCTATGCAGACACAGCGGAATGCAGCTACAGGACAAATGCTTACACCTAGAATAGGAGGTGCCACTGTAGTAGGAGAAAATCCTTTCACAGGGACGGGGATGAGCTTGTACCCGCAATAGGATAGCTCACGGTGTGTCATGAGGTGTTCAGTACTATCTGTGACATCAGACACCCAGGCGAAACCAAGGTTTGATGTGACGATAGGAGGCAAATCTTTCTCTTTTCTTGTAGACACTGGGGCAACTCGTTCATGTATATGGGAAGAAAAATACAAGGCATTGCCATTAATGCTTAAGGGTTCTCTGCAGCTACAAGCCGAGTTCCTTTTACTGGTAAATTACTGGTCTACATAGGAGAATGTGACATGTCCACCCCGTTGTAATATTCACAACAGGCACCAGTTTACATTTTAGGAAGAGATTTAATGATGAAACTTAATATGACCATTTCATTTACTGATCAAAGAATAGTGTGCTCCACACCATGAATACACTATTTAAATGTGGGAGAATGTATACCGGTGTTCACAGGGCAAGTGGCTCTGCGAGGCGTTTCAGTAGATCCAGAGATTTCTCTATATGGAGTATGCATTTTGCTGACATGGCTACCTGGTCTGGTAGGAAAGATTGTGAGGATACCTGATGAGTTTTTATTTAGACCACAAACACCTATGGATGAGGAAGGTGGGCATATTATTCCTATAGAGTTGGAAGCAGCTATAGTATGAAGGGAGTTGACAATGCTCGAAGGGATAGACGATGAGAGGAGACCATGAAGAACAGTGATAGCTCTTGAGGGAGGGATACGGACTGACTGACATTACAGATGATATGTTCAGCGAAGAACGAAGCAATGATGAAGTGGTGTTCTTCATGAGCATTACATACTGGATAAGGATAGAAAAAAGGGAAGTCCCACAAAAAAATGTGGTAATGCGTCAACGACCAGCATTTTTTCAGGAGGATCTTGAAAAGGTGCTGAGTGCCCTATGGACCACAGGCCCCTATGACGTAGGTTTATTGAAGGGGATACGGGAGGTTAAGATAAAGCTCAAGTCAGGAGCAATTTTCCCCGTGAGCAAAACAGTACCCCATGTCTCGACAAGCTGATGAAGGTATACTTCAGACTATTTCAGCACTGATGAATTTAGTTATCATGCAATACAGTGGTGTATCCGATTAAAAAAATCTCATGGGTGGACATGGGGATTTATCCAGGATTTGAGACCTCTTAACCAGATTGTAGATGCTGAGTTTCCTTTAGTTCCTAATCCTGTATAATATTGTGCATTGTGCAAGTGGAAGCTCAATATTTTACGCTGACCGGTTTGGAAAATATGTTTTTCTCGATCCCGTTGCATAAGGACCCCCAAGACTTGACTTCATTTACGTTTCACCAAAAAAGACTAAAACATACTCATTTGCCTCAAGGGTATTGTGAGTCCCCATCGATCTTTAACAGAGTCCTACAGATGGATCTAGGCAATATTGATCTTACGAGTGTGGTGATGCAGTACGTAGATGACCTATAGATTTGTAGTAAAACAGAGGATGAGTGTATGCAAGATTCTGTCCAATTGATTACTATTTTAGCAGACAAAGGATATAAGGTGGACAAGGAGAAATTACAGTATTGTCATGAGAAAGTGTTGTACATAGGTCAGTTAATTTCACATGAAGGAAAGAAAATGGCACCTGAGAGAGCTGAGGCAATCATGAAAACACCAAAAACAAACACAGTGAGACAGATGCAACAGTTTCTGGGTTTGTGCAATGACATTCGAGCTTGGGTATTTGATTACAGCACATACAGAAAGCCCCACCTGCAAGCATTAAAGAAAGCACAAGTTGGTAAGACAAAAATAGAATGGACCGAAGAAATGGAGGAAGGATTTGAGGAGTTAAAAAGAGCAATTTGTACAGCCCCAGATTTTTGGGATTTCCAATTATGGCGAGGAATTTTATTTGTTTTCACACACAAATGGGACAGTCATGACAGCAGTACTTACACAAAGAACCACATTAGGGTATACATCTATGGCATTTTACAGTAGGATTTTAGTCCCAGTTATGAGAGGACACTTCCCTTGCAAATGATTTGGAATTGAGAAGTTTTGGCATGGGCTGTTCTATGGCCCTTTACGTGGAGCATGCCTTGTTTGCCATTTTAGAGAAACCCTAGGACACATTGAAATCCCAAAGAGCTTGAGCTTTTGAGATATTGATTTCTAACCCAACAAATAAAATAGTAAGATGTAAAATAGTGAACCCAGCCACATTCATAGCTGAGCCAGTAGAAGAAGGTGATCATGTTCACGACTGTGCCAATTATGTTGAATTTTATGATATATCCTGTTTGAAAGAGAATGCTTTGGAGGGAGGGGAGATTCTTTTTATTGATGGTTCTCTGAAAAATGACCAAATTGCAAGTTGTGTTCCAGGAAGAGGCACAGGATAATAAAAGTTGGGATCTGGGTTGGCCAAGCCAAATAGACCTAAAAGAGGCAGAACGGGGGGTGGTTAAGTCAAGCAAACCACAGTGTAGCAGATGCCAGGCTTGGGCAAAGGCTACAGTAAATGGCACAGTAGAAGCATGGGCCCAAAGGCTAGCAGGAGTCAAGCCTTGATGGAAGAAGCTGTAGAAAAGTCTGCTGAGGGTTCTATGCCAAATACTGATGGTAACTGCAAAGCCACCAACACCACCTGAAGTCGTTTGCAACTTTAAGTACCCAGATCGGGGGAGTGGTGCCAAGTAAGGGGAGACTTCCTTCCCAGAGATGCACAGGTAAGGTACAGAAAGAATCCTTGGGGTAAGAGGTGTATGATACATTTTTTAGCCAGGTAAGCATTGCCAGGGCTACAATATCCAGGATAATAGACAGATGACGCAGCAGCATTGCTGTTTGACTATAGACAAAGGAGTATATTAGGGGCATATTAAACACACCTGAGACTCCATGATCTGAAGGACACTGTCCCTGGAGTGGATACCCGATGAGTTTGGGACTTACAACTTGGATTGGACCCGGGACATTTGGTCCTCACAGAATAGGTGCTCACTTTATTTAGTTAAGTTCCATGTGCTGACTCTTTTTCCTATAGAAGCCTCCCTATTCTGTTTTGTTGTCTCTTTCCTAGAATCCTTAGGAGATTATCACCCTCCCCAGTCTATAGGAGTCATGAGGTGTACAGCAGCTGTCATAGGAACTTAGAATTTCCTGGTAGGCTTGGGCAAGAGGGGAATCCTAATCTACTGAGCCAAGGGATCGTCCATACCCACTCCTAGCCACTGGAGCTCTTATTACAGCTGCCTAGCGGTTAGGAGATAATCGTTTGTCATCATAGAGGTTCAACCTTGCCAAGAAGGCCCATTCTGTTTGATGAATCCCTTGCTCCTGCTAACCTTTCCCCATGTTCATCTCAGAATAAGCCTATTTTCTTCTCCTGCATATGTGTGCGCGTGCTCGTCTCTCCCTCATCTTGGCATGTTCGGAATGGTACTGATCAGGAGATGGCCCTTATGTACCACTTGGAGCCAGAGAACTGGAGCATAAGGGGCAGGTGTCATAGGGACTGCAATGATGTATTTTCGAGGGATCTATTGTGCTCTGCATAGGGCTGGGGTGAACAAGGTCAGCCGTGGGTGTAAATGGTTTTAGAGATCTAGGATCTTAAACAGGAGCTAGGGGTGGAAATATGAACATCTGTGAGCCTCTTTATAGACAAGTCCAGGAAGCTTTATTATACACAAGTGGCACAAGGAAGGAGAACATCCTGAGAACCTTGGATAGAAAGAGGCCAGAGAGACTGCAAACTCGAGTGCAGATGTATTGGAAGGTCCATCTTAAGTCCGGTGTAAATAAGAGGTCCTCGGGCCATTAAACCCATACTTGTTTGTATTCTACTCTCAGCAGACTATCCGTGTTTTTGGCAGCGTTTTTCATGAGCTAAACAGGTCTACGTACATAACGCAGAGATCAAAGTTCTCCACAAAGTTCCCAGCAGGAGGCAGTGGGGAGATGGGAGCAGGGCATAAGGGAGTGCTAGCAGCTGCCTGGATGCTCCTAGGGCAGTGGTATTTAAAACGTTTTAGTATGGTCTATGTGCCGAAACTATTGCATTAGAATACAGATATTTATTTATTTAATTGTTTTTTATAGCACGCCTAACGCCATAACCGGAGTTCAGTTTCTAAGCGCGGATCCGCAGTTCGAACCTCTGTTGCTCTCTGTGGTCTTGCTACCAAGACCAGCACGTTTCCCCTGTGCTATTCTCCGTTCTCGATGGGGATAAATGGCATATGAGGAGGGACACAATGCTAGTAGGTGTTGTTTGGCTATTTGCCCACCCATTGACTGCCCATGGCCATGCTAATCCCTATTGCCATTCCCACCCTGTCCCTCGCCACCCAACACCTCATGTTATGTCACGGCAGATGCGTGCTGCAGTGGCTTTCCTAATAGTACCAGACTCAGCAGATCATGTCACGGCATTTCCGCACCCTGCTTTGCAGTATAGGAGAATGGCCATTGCTGTGCATTTCAGAATATCTCTGCATTGCATGCCACGATGCTACCAGGGGTGAGTGTCACGTAATAATTGCTGCTATGCGCAGTGCACAATTGATTGGCATTTGTTTGCGGGCCCTTCACTATGCAGTGGTGGCATGACTCAACAGTTCAACATCCGGTAGGTGATGGGTAGCCATGTGGTGATTGGAAAACCTGGTTCCAATGCCTGTTGCCCCACTAGCACCTTCTGTGGTTCTCTGCATAGCTAAACAAACAAAAGGAAGGTCAACTCGAGGGTGTCACTGCTTATACACTCAACAATCCCTAGTTAGGTGTCACTGCTTATATCCTCATCAATCCCTAGGTAGGTGTCACTGCCTATATCCTCACCAATCCCTAGGTAAACCTTTTGTTATGAAGTTGCCAGGATGTTATTCTTCGCTCTTAACAAATGTCTTCTGCATTTTTTGTTATATTTCACTACTTTTTAATTCTTATATATAGACACATATGATTTAAAGTTCACAATTTGGAGCCATTTTTCCAAGCTTTCCTGTGCCGAGAACCCCCACCTTCCCTAGTTGCGGGGGCTGGGCTTGCTGGTTACGTTCTCTCTCATGGTGTAATATGGGGCCACTTTGAAAGACCTTTCCAGAGCCACTTCTTGTTCCCAGTCCACTCTTGCCCATAGACACAGCGATGACCATTGAACTGAGCTCCGGAATGAATTCCTCGAACTCTGATTGGTCTGTCCCAGTGCAGGCCACGCATTGCATTCTGCTTTCTGGCCCTCTGTGGACTCTTTTACCCTACTTGTGACAACAGTTAAAGATCTTGGTGTAAAGATCGCTGCTTCTCTATCAATGGATGATATGATAGTTTATCTATATAGCGCCTATATGCAATGTGATTCAAAGCGCTTCAAAGATGGCCAAGTCAGCTCAGTCTTGCAAATCGGTCAAACTAAACGTTTGGGTAAAGTTCCCCCTTTTTTGCCCGGCCACCTCCGTGCCCCTGTTGTTGCCTCTGCGTTTCTTGCACACTTGGACTACTGCAATTCACTCCATCTGGCTCATCCAGTCTATCTGCTCCACCACCTTCAAGTCCTACAAAACTCTGCAGCGAGAGTGGCTTCTGGTGCCACTTACCATGAGCATATCTCTCCCATCGTTCAAGGATTGCATTGGCTCCCTGTCACTGGCAGAATCAAATTTGAAACACTGTACGTTGTTCACCATGCCTTCTATGGCAGAGGAGATGAATATTGCAGGACAAATGTCATCCTTATGTCCCGCCTAGACTTCTTAGTTCGGTTATTGATTTCTCTATCCAGGTTCCTTGGTTCCGCCACTTCAGATTTGGCGGCCGCACATTTTGAATTGCAACTGCCTCTCTGGAATACACTGCCATACTCTATCTGCTCAATTGATGACCATCTTCTGTTCTGTCAGTTGAAAACATTTCTTTTTTTTAAAATGTTCTGGCAATTTCCTGCAATGTTTTCCCTCCTTAGCGCCATGATTCGTTCGAGTGACCGATACACTTTACAAATAATTTAAACATAACAAAACATATAGTCCCTCGAAACTTATTTTCTTATTTGAACTGCATAGCAACAAGACTTGAACACCTCAAAATGCTGGTTGAGCGCTTCAGCGGGCCCAGCTTATCTACTTCTGCTTAGTGTTTTGTTTTTGTTATTTTAAATGAAATGTGAACTTGTATTTTTTTACTTTTACCCCAACCGCCTGCCAATGTGATATCACATTAACGTGTGTGTGTGTCTGTGTGTTAAAATGCTCAACCCATAGGACAAACACCTTATGGCCAGCTTAAATCCTCACCAAACTTTGCAAAAAAGGTTTATGGCCACCTCTGCATGACTATGCAGGGTTTGGTGTGGTTTCGTCAAGGGGAGGCAAAGTTATACAGGGGGTCCCAAAACTTTTGAAACCCTCATAGACATAATGGAAAACAAATTTTGCTCATGCCTACAGCCCAAACTGCTGGGCGGATTTGCACCAAACCTGTGCGAGGAGTGGCAGTTTGCTCCCGAAAGTGTGATTTTGCAAATCTAGTGTAAATCTGTCCAGTCGTTTTTTTTACAATGACCAAAAGTTAGGGAAAAAGAATTTGTGATAGCTGTGTCCCGTCCACAGACTCACTTCCTGATTCATTGTCTGCGGACATCTCTGGGCCAATCAGAGAGCTGTTTGATGTTCACAGACATCGTAGGTGCACACTGAGTGATCAGTTGAAAACATGAGGTGTGTCAAAACTTGAAACGGACGCCAAGTTAGGTTTGCAAACTGCGCCCTTAGTCCGCGAACATTGCGGTAAAAAGATATTTTAAAACCCATTACGCTTGTCAAAATAATTAAACAATGTCTGTGGAGGGGCGATGAGGATGGGATATGGCCATAAAATGCCACTAAATGTGGGTTTTTTTATCACTGATGTCCGCGAACATCACAGATGTTCAGTGACATTCCTATGATGTTTGCAAACTTGCCAAAAAGTTCAAGGACATCCATGCATATATCTGCATTATAGGGTCAGTGAAAAGCAGTTTGTTTTTGGGTGGCATATAACCTAGGCGCCACTTAATAAAACTGCTTGAAATTTTGCAAATCATTTTAGACCCACCCCAGCTGGTTCTGCAAAGCCTAGTAATTAGAGGGTGGGGTCCCAAAATGTTTTTAACAGCTTATATATTTGGTGCTGTTTGATGGATCTGTGTGCAAGTTTGCAAAATGATTTTAGACCCAACTTTGAATGTTTTTGCAAAGTTTGGTCGGATTGTATCATGAGGGGGCAAAATTAGGGGGGTGAAGAATCTGAGGACTTTCTCACTTCTTTCCTCAACATATCCTCCTCCCAGGTGGCCAGGGAAAGGCAGTCACTATCTGATCCGGACCCTGGAGGTGGATATGCGATGGAGGATTACCTCAGTGGAACAGACTTGGGGAGTGGGGATGAGGTACCTTTTGGGTGAGACACAGTATATCCCATTTCCTTTTTCTAATGAGTCTAATATCCCCCAGGCTTTTGTAGGTTATTACCAGTCCCTTCCCTATCTTTTACATAAATCATCTCCCAGTAAACACCAGTCATGTACTTGGGTTTGAAGAAGATACACACCAGAACCAGACATACTTTCTTTATTGATTCTCACTCACACGAACACCACTTTGGTACTGGGACGAGGAATATGCAACAAAGACTAACAGAACTAACCATGTGCAGTCTAGCTGCTGAGTACCTAATCAAGCTGGCAGGATATTTAAAGGCCAGTACTGGAAGAAGAAGAGGTACATGAGCGAGAGAGCAGCTATGTGGAAGCGAAACCCAGAGAAATCTAGAGAAACCGAAGAGGCATACAGAGCAAGCACAGCAACAAGCAAGGTGGAAAGTAGGCCGGCGCGAGAAAACTCTGCAGAGGAAAGCTAGTTATTCCCTCTGAACCAGAGAGGCATCTGGAGAGGCTGGGTAGGGACCGAAGGGGCACCGGAGAACGAACAGCATCTGAGAAGGGGCTGGCGGAGTCACAGAGGAAGTGAAGTGCATCAGCTGTACTGGCGAGCAAGAGATAAGCTGTAAACAAATCTGTGGGAGGACCAGCAGGACAGACAATGATCTTGGAGACATGGACCATGCTGCAGCCCCAAACCATATGTCAGAAACGCCAAGCAACACCATTGAGGTGAGTCTGTCCAGGAGCACTGGGAGCCCTGGGGAGGACGGGTTTCAGTGGGAAATTTGCCACAAACGAAAGATGATAAAAGAAAGAGACTGCATTTATGTGAAGTCCCCTACTTAAGTCTATTTGGGGGAAATACAGAATAAATACAACAGCAAATTAATGAACTGTGATAAAATCAGAGGAAACGTTGATACTAGAGAAGTGAATTGGTTGTGAACTAACATGAAAAGTAATGCTAACAAACAAAGCCAAATAAGCAGGCATAAGTGAATGATTGTCATGAACGTAGTCAAGAGTCAAGAAGATATTATTGCATTTTACTGAAAGAAATAAATGGTTGAGAAAAGAAAGCCTTTATGCAAGAGAAACATGGCAATGGGCGCCAGATGCTTTGATCAAAAAACCTGAAACAGACAGTATGTTTCCTAGCAGGAGAGTGTACTAGAAAGCCTGTGTTAGTATTTACAAGTGAAAACTAACAAGCAAGTGAATGGTGACAAAAAAGCAAGAATAGAGCTTCAATGGCACTTGAAAGGATAATATGTCAAGCCTCACTGTGAAGCTGAAACTATGGCAAGATACCTATGAAACAGGTTTGTTGGTTGCGTGACCTGTAATGGGTAGATCATATGGTACAACAACTGTTCCTAGACCAAATACTCTCACCTAAGGAAAAGCCACTTTGTGATTAAATAAAGGAAAACCGGTGTGAACTAAAATTGAGGAATTGTGAGATCACTCATTATAGCAGCCATATTTTTCCTGGAGCTTAGAGCTCGGACTAACCTGCTTAACCTTCTCCAATCTACACATTTTGCCCGTCCCCTCTTTTGTCTCCCTACAGGTCAGTTTGATAAGATGAAATCTCCCTTTGAGTGGGACATAGTGGCAAGGGGTCTGGTTGCCATGGCAATTGAAGGTTTTGTGGGCTTTTTCATCACCATCATGTGTCAATACAACTTCCTCCGGAAACCACAGTGAGTACAGGGATACTTCTAGCACTGGCTATTCTGAGTAGTATGTAACGCTGCTTGTAATTGGAGGTGCTAACTGTGAATAACTGGGTTGTGATACTTAGCGCTGCCTGCAAGTACCTTCGGGACTCATATTGAGAGGGTAGTTTTACACTTTACTGCTCATGACTCAGTCTAGCAGAAAGATATTCGCAATGCTGCCTTTGGGTGATCGCTGATACCTTTTGATACCTGTGAATATTGCTTAGCAACTTTTTTGAGTGAGTACTGTGGATGGGGATGTTCCTCTGGCTGAAGATAAGGAAGTATGGGATACAGGACATATGTACTCCTGCTTTACACTGATAGCCGGACCAAAACACAAACAGGTAGTGCTAATAAGCAAGCGGCTTTAGACTCTTAACCTAGGGTCTTCAACTTGTGGCTTTCCAGATGTTTGTGACTACAACTCGCAGCAGTCCTAGCCAGCATGGCCAATTGTGGGGGATCATTTGAATCGTAGTGCAAAACATCTTGTGAGCCATAGATTACAGACCCCAGCTCTAAATGTACTCTGGTCTGTTCTGGCTGGCATTAACTTGAGCAACAGACCATTCAACGTTTCCATATAGCCTTAATCTGAGCACACATCCTTCAGAGAGTTCCAAGGCCGTTACGGTGATAATCCTCATAGTTGCTGATCCCCCATTGTTGTTATCCACAGGCGGCTTCCTGTTTCATCCAAACCCATCGAGGATGACGACGTGGATGTTGCCTGTGAGCGACAGCGTGTGCTGCGGGGGGGTGCTGACAATGACATGCTGAAGATTGAAAACCTGACCAAGGTACTGGTTGTGAACCACACGGCAGCAGCATGTTCAGCTAAGCTTTAGGTTATCTTAATCTGTGCACTTGTAATACTTGTATGGACTTCTCTATGTAGTTACACATTATTTTCTCTCAGTTTGTCTTCTGAACATGTGAGTTCTGCACACGTGAAAATCAAAGTATTGCCTATATTGTATTCCTCAGTAACCTGTATGTCTTGGCCAAAGTAGGCTCTAGGCCAAAGAGCCATTTGGACTCTAATTACACTTTGTAGTCAGACTTCCTATTATCTAAGTCTCAGACGTCACTAATTTCCAAAAGAATTCCATATTCTTGGGTAACTTTTATAAACTGGTCTTTCATGCTCTACAACAAAGGATTGCAACCTTTGGCTCTCCAGGCGTTTTGGATTACAACTCCCATCAGGCCAATCCAGCACAGTAAATGATTAGGGACCATGGGAGTCATAGTCCAAAATATCTAATGAGCCACATGCTGCAGAGCACTGCTGTATAAGGTGACTCTTGGTCTAGGATTCCTTTATTCATCAAGTCACACTTAATCCTAGCCCTTGTTGTATTTATAGGGGCAGCTGCAGTACCCTGAAAGCATGTGCACATACAACTTTCAAGTTGTCAGGGGGAGGGTTGGGAGGCTTTTCTGTCATCAGTCGAGGAGATGGTTACTTGGTCTCATTACCTTTGCGCTAAATCCTACATACCCTCTGGACATAAATGGCCTCCATTACAGACTGTTATGGTGATGGTCTCCTACAATTCTAATTCCCGGTAATCTCCTGAAAAGGATTCTGTAGAACTTTCACAGCCCCCAATATGCGCAGAATGATTGGACTTTAAGTGAGGAAATGAAAGAAATATATAGTGGGCGAAACATGGTGGAGATTTGGCTTCCTCGCAACTATTCAATGTTCTCTTCAGCAGCACAAGAGTATTTGCCTTATTGTCTGACCCAGCTGGTTGGGAATTGCATTGTAGTCAGGCTTATAAGGCATATCCAGAAAGTCTGCTGTTGCTTTGAGACTTTGCTTGGTGGTCTGCTTGCTATGTCCCTCCACACTTTGAGGTATGACGGCATACCTATCAATGCTTTTTCAGTCTGTGGCTTGGTTTTCTGAGGTTGCTTCCTTTTTTTCACTCCAAGAGGAGAATTTTCTCTTTTTGTTGTTGTTTATTTTTAACTTTGTTACCCTTTTCAATTGGGCATTCAAAATATTTGCACTAGTCTGCTGCATGCAGCTATCTTTAAGGGACACAGTAGTTGTGCCAGACACTTCTCCACAGCACATCTGCAGCAAGCATGTTTTGTGCCTTAGGAAACTTTCTTCTAGTGATACTCTGTTGTGGGTTGGCAACATTTGCAGGAAGGTGCCCCTCGAAGCAGTGTTATGTGATTTACTGTATGATGGTAACTCCTACCACAGGCAGAGTCCTGCAGCGATGTGAATCTGGAGCACCATGGCCATATCTAAATCTCAAAGTCCAATGCCTACTTCCTCAAGCCCTATCAGCCTTCTGAAGCCTTTATAGCTTTTAAGCCTGTGACAAATTGAGGGAAACTTCCCTTCTCATCAAGGGGGAGCCCCCCACGCTGTGTGGCTAGGGAGGTGAGCCCTCTCTGCAACAACCTCCTGAGGAGTCAAGGCAAGAGGGACCTCACCAGGAGAGACTCCCCTTTGAGGACAAGGACTCCCTTTCCTGTGAGGAACGTCCTTCACCAATGAACATAATGGCATGCATGGGACTACCAAACCTTGTCAAGTATCCAGACTGGCCCGAAGAAGAGGCTGGGGCATGCTATTCTTCAGGAGAAAGTGAAAATATCTCTTTGAGGAAAATAACCAATTCACTGAGATGAGTGAATTGAAAGGAGAACACTCTTCATGTAGAGGAGAGCGAGGACGAAGAGGGAGAGAAAGCAGTATGTCTCCAAGCTGGGGAGGTTCCCTACTGAAGTGAGCCTGGGAAGAGGCAGAGCCATCGCGGGATACATAACCCACAAATTTCAAACTTGCTGGGAAACCAGAAAAGCAACACTGACTGGTCAGCGTACCCGAGAGCATGAGAGGCGATGAATTGGTGGTTGCGTGGCCCTGAGAGAACCACAGTGGGCAGCTAGTGTAATACAACTTTTCTAATGTGAAAGAAGAATGATCTGAACTGAAAAAGAGAGTTGCCAAAGAAGAGAACATATACTAAGAAGATAAGTGCTGGAAGCACAGAACGGGAAAGGGAGTCCTTCTCATGCCTTTATTTTGCTAGGATGGTGATAGGGTCAGGTCGTAGTCATTTTGAACGGTGGACAGATTCTTTTTGAACATTGAGAAAAACACAAATGACAAGAACCTTAGTTATTCTTTAGGTAGGGACCACCCCATAGCCACACGGTGTTAGCTACGCCTTTCTGACTTTTATTTAATAAATTTGATTTAAAATGTCCTCAAAGAGTCCATGTCCTTCGTATGACCTGTCACAGTCCCTTCAAGTCAAGAATTAAGCCTACTAGTAGTTGGTCAAATACACTCAAGTTCCATTGAAACCTACATCTGCAGCTATTGCTCGCCATGACAAATCCAAATAGGCTTCCCTATTTTGTCACGGGGGGTCCGTTTTTCTTTCCATTAAAGAACATTCTGAACCCATCAATGGCAGATGTTCATCCCGTTAAAACTGGAGGAGTCAAATTACGCAGGTCATGTCTGTCTTCTGAGTAAGCAAAGATGATTTCCCTCTTGCTTTGTTTTTCCCTTCCGAGCCTCCTTCCCCGCATCTTCACCCAAATGTCAGAGCTTCGAGCTAGAATGACTTCATGAATTCGAAAGTGCCTCCATCTTCATGCCATAGAGCTGACCCAGAAACACCAGAAGTGGTCAAGGGTTCCCGGCCCACATGCTCTAATCTCCAAGAAGAATATGCTCCTAAGACCCTTTGTGGCTGTTGAAGGTTCCCGTGACTTTAGTGACTTTGGTAACTTGGGCTCAGATTTGGAGGCATGGCAGCTGGGCGACTGGATATGCTCATTGGATGCTCACTTTTTCTGCACTGGCTGGATACACAACCACAAGCACACAAACTCAGACACACTCGCTCCCTCGCCCCCCACTCGTACACCAGTGGCCGAATAGCATGGGAGCGGTTGTTAGCGGTGCTCCTCTACTTTAAAAAAAAATGTTTTACTGTTCCTATACTTTTATTTGAAAAAGAAACCGTTCTGGAATGGTTTAGTTTTAAAATAAAAGTGTAGGAAGAAGTTGAAACTTGCACTTCAGTGCGCTGCACTGAACATCCCCTTAAACAGGTGTATTTGTTTCTGGATTTGGATTGCGCATGCAAGGGGGTTTGGCGATGGGGTTTGTGGGGAGCAGGGGCAGACGAGCAGGGAACAAAGTTCAACTACTTTTTTGCATGCACTTCCTCCATTGGCAGGTACACACTGACCCTCATCTTCCCCCGCCCCCTCCCCTCCATGCAAACATTACCGCACAACAGACAAACACACACACTTGCTTTCCACACCCGCGACTTTGGTCTTCCGGCCCAGCCCTGCCATGCCTGCCAGCACCTTCGTGCACTTGTGTGCAGCGAGGTGCTGAATGGTCACTTTAGAAAGACTTCTCCGAGCAGACCTTTTTTATATTTGGTATGGTCAAAGACATTTTCACCTCATACCAATGAATGCAGAGCACTTCTCTCAGTTTATCCAATCACACACAGCTCAGTCTGGTGGTTCTGAAGTTTCTTGAGCTCCTCGCCATTTGCATTCATGTTATTTCTCGCAAGGTTGGTTCCAGTTCAGAACCCGTGACACTGCACTAATCTCATACCTCAGAGTCCCAATTCAAGACGATCTTGATTCCTCCAAAGGCATCTTGGTACCCTCAAGGGTGGTATCGGGAGAGCAGCTTTCTGACAGGGGCTTCCTTCCATCCCTCGTTCATCTGATTTGTCACCATCACTCACTAGGGCTGCCCATTGTTTGTTTGTTTGTTTTATTTGCTTGTATAGCGCACCAAACCCTTGGTATCTGGGCGCATTTCTTAGGTACATGGTTACAGAAAATGTTACATAGTACAGTATAAGATACAATGAAAAACATGATAGGTACACATTTTACAAGTATATACTTGGTAGGGAGGTAAACAAAATATACAGGTGCACGTTCATAGTATAGCTTAAGATGAAAATTTCAGCTGTCCAAGGCTCCCAGTGATCATATCAATCCTAGGCTTTGGACAAGGTCAGGAGGGTCGCTGGGTCTAGAGTAGTCACGGTAGCTAAAGGTATTGTTCAGTTTGAAAGTGAGAGGAGCCCGGATTTTATTTTATTCTGAAATGAAAGGAACACTAGGTCAGTTCTTAGTGCCGGTGGAAGAGTGTTCCAGGTCTTAGCCGCGAGTACCGGAAAACTGGAGCCACCCGCTTTGCTGAGCCTGAATTTCGGAATGTTTCAGGCCAGAAAACGCATAGTATACAAGGTCCTCACGACAAGCTTTAGCAACTGCATTTCCTCAGGCTGAAGGCAATCCTCCTGACTCTGAAGCACTTTCTCTGCCAAGTTGTTAAAGCCTTTACAAACAACACAACTACAGTCTGCTACTAGGACACACTAAGAGATACCCTGTCCCACCCTTTCTGCAAAAATGTGGGATTGAGCATTGCAACATCACACGATGCAGCCGTCGGGGCTTTTAAAGGCAAAGATCAATGTGACAGCAGATTCTTGAAGCCGACTACATCATGTTCCATGTAGTTGGCCCCTCATAACCACAGTAGCCTGTCCTTTAAACGTACTTATTTGCTAGACACCTGAGTTATCAGTGTGCTGCCGATGTGGGTATCTACCACAATTCACAAAGAGAAATCTTCTCCTAGGCTGGTCAAACGAGCCTTGCTGTGCCTTTGCCCTGACTTATCTGATTCTCGTCACTCTTCACAAGTTCAGATCATTAATTAATCTCTGATCTTGATGGCTCCCACCTGGAACCACCAGCCTTTATGTTTAGGCCTCCAGCTAGCAGGCGCCGGTTCTTGACACTTTCATGGGTGCCAGATCTTCTCACACAGCAGAGGGGTACATATATATATATTCTCCACACCTTACCCTCTTGAGACCGTGGACTCTGAAAGGTTTGCACTTGCTCTCATGCTCCCTTTCAGAGGAAACTGTGGCCATCATAACTGTAGCAAGAACAACATCCACCTCTGGACAATTCATGTAACTATCTTAATTTCTGTTACTGGACCACATTGGATGTCAGGTCTTTTATGACTTTTTTAGTACCGGGGTCCTTGTTGATTCTTGCAAACTTTACCTCTCATCTCTTGCTGCCTCAAGGTATTCTCCAGAGGAAATTTTCTCTCTAAAGTATATCGGCAGTGAAGCATTATTTTGGTGGACTGCTCCATGGTAATCCACCCATTAGGGAACTCGCTCTTTAATGGGATCGACCTTAGTTTTAGCTTCACTAATGCAGCCTCTGCCTTCTGTGATCTGGACTTACTCTCGAACATTTGTGTTTCCTTTCATGGCTTTAAGGTCAACCAGAAGAATAACATGAGGTTGTGAACTTTAAACTCTTCCTTAAAAGATACGTATACTGTTTTTTACAGGTACAAGGCAGTTCTTCATATGGTAAGATCCTTCATCCCCATCAGCTCATACTTCTAGTGTTCTAGCCTAGACCTCGTGTTTCATTGACGGAGAACCCAGTGCATCATCCAAATATCTCAATTCTATTTGTACCGTGTGTGGCTTCAATGGCTCTTTGGCCTTTACCACTTCTGCAAACGAATGAGTTGAGTGATCAAATTAAGAGAAAGATAAATATTAAATACAGTATTTTCAATGAGATTGAAACAGATGAGTGGTCTGATATAGAGCAGAACTGTATTTGAATGTCTTGGGGCTAGAAGAAAGAACGAAAACGAGATTGAGCAGAAGGAGGACAAAGAACTAACAAATGAAATGGAAATTTTGATCGAAGAGTACAGATTGAAACAAAACAAGAAATATTAGGAGCCAGATATTAGTGGTACTGAAATAAATAGGAAATGATCAATCAAGCATTCAAAGAGAAGCAAATGAAAAGCGGCTAAAACATGGAGCAAGGAAATAACAAGGATATAAAAACTGATGGAAGAATTCTAAATAGAATGAAGAGGAGTCAATTGAGAGGCAGGAAAGGCCAAGCAAGAGAGCAGAATAATAATCAAGACAAGATTGAAAGAAATGTGAAGTTTAGGCATGTGAAAGGAGAGAAATTGAAAGGTTTTTTGGAGGTTGAAGAGGTGAAAGTGGCAAGACCGAGCAACAGTAGAAATATAACAGGAAAAGTAAAACGACGAGTCAAAAATAACTCCATGATGACAAGTAGAAGTGGCAGGCGAGAGTTGAGATGGGGGGAAAATAAATAGCTATGGGGTGGTGGGTAAAGCGTAAGAAATCTTATAAGCAGAAAAAGACAACCTCTGTTTTAGAGGGATTGGGATGCAAGAAACTGGAAGACATCTTGGACTGGATGGATGCCAGACAAGCAGAAAGTATAGAATGAAGCGACTGGGGGAATGGAGGACACTATACTGGAGGGAAAAAGTGTAGATTTTACCAGACCAGGAAACTGAATAAGTATGACTAGTAAGATAAGACCAGAACCATTTGTGAAAAGAACTCATAAGATCAAGAGAGAAAAGAATAAACAAAGGTTATGAAATGAGCAACTTTCAAAAGCGGCAGAGAGATCCAAAAGCACAAGAGAGGAATGTTTGTCGTAGCGAGTAGGAAGAAGGGAATTTGTGACTTGCAGTGAAGCTGTCTCTGTAAAATAAAAGTGACAGAAGCCAGACTGCAGTAAACGTAAAAGCGAGTATCGATTAGACGAACAGAGACTTGAGTGTATACTGTACATTCAAGGAGCTTAACGATAAAAGGAAGAAGAGAACTCCGGCGTAAACTAGACAGTAAGGAAGGATGACGCGAGGGCTTCTTTAAGATGCAAAGAATGTTTACATTCAGGGGAAAGAGGCACATTCTGCCACAAGAGAATGAATCCATTTAGACTAACAGTTCATCTTTCTGTCGCTAATGGTGGTCATGACTCTGGCAAGAAAACTGATATAAAGCGGCATTAGTTAGATGAAGTGTTTCCTGCAAGTCTCATACCCTAAGGAATGTTAGTGCCTAATAGGCTACAGACACCCCCCAACCCCCAGAGAAAAGGCAGCATCGTCAGCTTTACTGAGGGATGTCCCTATAACACAAGTATGTAGAGCAGCCCATTTGCCCCCCCTCCCCTGTCTGCTTTATGTTAAGCATTGCACTTTGGGTGCTTCCTCCAGGAGTAGGAGAGGCTCATTCTTTGGTCAAGAGGTTCTGTGTTTCCCTATTCACTTGGACCTGATCTCCATATTCTGTCACTCCATCCCAACCGCAGTGTTTTCAAACACAACCGCGTTGTGTTTCTGCCTGCTGTGGCTATCACTTTGGGTCTCCGGTGCTCCCCCAGGGGAGCACCGGAGACCCAAAGTGAAAGCCAAGGCAGGCAGAAACACAACGCGGTTGTGTTTCTGCCAAAATCTGCTTTCCCATTTGGGACTCTCGGGCTCCCCACGGGGGGCCCGAGAGCCCCAAATGGGAAAGCAGATTTAGGCAGAAACACTGCAGCATTTAGCATTTCCCATTTGAGGCTCTCCGGCCCCCCGTCGGGAGCCCGAGAGCCCCAAATGGGAAATTAGATTTAGGCAGAAACACTGCAGCATTTAGCATTTCCCATTTGGGGCTCTCGGGCCCCCCGTGGGGAGCCCGAGAGCCCCAAATGGGAAATCAGCTGTAGGCAGAAACACTGCGGCATGTAAACACTACCGCGTTGTGTTTCTGCCTGCCTTGGCTTTCACTTTGGGTCTCCGGTGCTCCCCCGCGGGAGCACTGGAGACCCAAAGTGATAGCCACAGCAGGCAGAAACACAACGCGGTTGTGTTTGAAAATGCTGCGGTTTTTCTTTCCGAGTTTCTCAGGCTCCTCCGAGCCGGAGGAGCCTGAGAAACTCGGAAAGAAAAACCACAGCGTTTTCAAACACAACGTTGTATTTATGTTTGCGGTCGCTTCAAAAGCGACCGCAAACATAAATACGTTTTTAAAGCTGCAGTTTTATTTCTAAGTTTTCCGGGCTCCTCCAGCCCGGAAAACTTAGAAAAAAAAAACCGCAGCTAGTGCTTATTTTTTAAAAAAAATAAATAGCACTTACCGAGATTCAGCTGCAGCTTTCCTGCTCTGGTCTCCGGTCCCCGTCCTCCGCGTACAGCACCAATGAAGGAAAAGCCACCCAGCGGTAGCTTTTGTTTACTACAGCTGGCTGGCTTTTCCTTCATTAGTGCTGCAAAAGCCAGCACAGGCGGGCATCCATTTCACAAAATGGATGCGCCCATGTGCTTGCTTTTGTGAATTTTGAGCTTGAATAGCTCAAAATTTTACATAGGAAGTTTAAAAAAAAAAGTGCTAGTATTTCTTTTCTTTTAATGTTGCCTATCTATTTTTTAAATAACATTTTTTGCTGGACTATCCCTGGTTCCCAGCCTAGGTTCTGTAATCCCTGTGAACTAGGGCCCTTTCGTTTTATTTGAAATACATTTTGATTTGGAATTTAATGTGCTTCTCACAGCAACACGTAAATCAATATATAGTGAGTGGGCATTCCTGATATGAGATGTCTTGCATAGATGTGAGAATATGGATAAGCAGCACATTGATGGAAGGTGAGATGGGACATAAACCATGGTCAACACCGACCAATGGACATGTGGGAAAATGTCCAGAGAGATGTGGCAATGACATAGAAGTGTCATGGGTGAACATATTGTGGTTGAATGCTGAGGAGGGAGTGTGGGTTTTCATGAAGTAGTAGGAGTCATTCAAGTAGTATTCTGAAGGCTATTATGTTTCATATCAGAGGAAGGGTGATCAATGATATGGGTCAAGTATGAAGAAGGATCCGAACCTTGGGGAAGCACAGCGTGGGTGAGGACTAGAAGATTTGAGTGATGCTGATGCAGTGGGTACAGGCCAGAAAGTATCGAAAGATTGGACACAACAGATGAAGTGGGGCTAATGCATGAATAGGTGTAAATACTTGAAGAATTTGAACAGGGAGCTGTCCTGCATGGTGAACCAGCTGGTATGAAGATGCTAAGGGAGGTTTAGAAAGTACAGGTAGCAAAGTTGAGGATTTTGTCAAGGGGTGAAAAGGGAATAGAGGGCGTGTGGTCGAGATGACTGAATATAACATTAGAGATTTGGTTGGGTGTTGGGTAAGGAGGGGGTGGATCTTTCTTATATTTAAGAAGTTGAGTCAGGGTGCAGTGCCAGTTGTGAAATGAAGTCTCAGGTCCCTGTTAAAGAGAACAGCAAGGTTGTTTTCCTTGGAAGAAGGAGAAAGAATGTAATTCAGGAAAGGCATAGGTTAGTGGAGATGGGCAGGAGAATTGTGGTCGGGCATAGGCGACTTTGGTTTTGCAAGAGTTAAGCAAGAGATCACGAAGGGTCACCCAGTAATGAATGGCTTAGAGGCAGCCACATACTTTGCTAGAGATTTCAGGGGGGAAGAATAGAAGGAGATGATTATCTGGTTTCATCAGCAAAGAGATGATGGGGAAATCCAATGCTTGCCTCTTCTATGATCCGCTACTTGCTTTGGTGCAGAGCATAAATAGGAGAGGCCTGATGAAGGGGCCCTGATAGTCCCGCACAGATGGTCTAGGGGTCAGAAGAAAGTGTTCTAAGAGATGAGAAATGACCAGCCTGAGAATGAGCAGGCAATCCAGGAGAGGTCCGTACCTTGAAAGTCTAGGACACAAAGGGAGATAGGAGAGACAGTTGATAGACAATGTTGGGAGCTGCAGATAGGTCTATTTGGATGGACTAAAGTTTATGGCGAGGAAGTTGGAGATGTGACTGAGGGCTGTTTGAGTGATGTCTGTGAATCTCTGATTGGAGCGGGTCGGAGAAGTTGTTAGAATCAAGATAGCAGTTGATATTATTTAAGACCACCCATTCAAGAACTTTAAAGTAGTAGGGCATGGAGAAACAGGACAATGGCAAACAGGACATACCCCATTAGCAGAAGTCTTCCTAAGGATAACTGCTGATTTTGAATTCTTTGAGAAAGATTTCTGAAGAGTGAGAGTAGATTGAAGGAGAAAGTTAGATTTGTTATAGATTTAATGACTTGAAGAGCAGTTGGAAGCGAGGGAGCAGAGTGCGGGTGTGC
This sequence comes from Ambystoma mexicanum, assembly GCF_040938575.1. Classification (NCBI taxonomy): domain Eukaryota; kingdom Metazoa; phylum Chordata; class Amphibia; order Caudata; family Ambystomatidae; genus Ambystoma; species Ambystoma mexicanum. Next base: position 325,012,845 of record NC_090929.1, read on the forward strand.
AGAGAATGAGTATCTGATTAGCACGAGGGGCAGGGAGAAGGAAGGAAGGCTGACTGGGGAGGTTTGGCAGCAATTAAGAGGGGGCAATAGATGGGAAGAATGGCATAGTGGTGAGAGTATCACAGATCTTGAAAATCTTTTAGGAAATTTAAAAGGCAAAGTCGATAGATGGATGGATGGATGGATGGAGTAAGAGTGGTAACACTGTGGTATTGAGAGTAAAGGCTAATTTCTGGGGGTGAGACGAGCTTGGTAAAGTAGAGGGACTTGCATCATCTAGGGTAGTTGTGAGATCAGGTGTACAGTTGTTGAAGAGAGAGTGTGAGAGGTGGATTTGCACAAGCAACATAAGCAATGGGGCATGCCAGCAAACAGAAGAAGTAATCCAGGGTTCGGGGCAGGGAGTGGAAGGATATTGTGGGGGTGGGTAGAGGTGGAAAGGAGCGCTCAACACACAGATCAAAGAGGGTATGATTTACTTTTTTCTTGTTTGCAACAACGTTGATGATAGATGTAAAAGTGTTTGCACAATAAACATGGCCAACTTGGCAGCACACTGCAAGTGGTGGTTCTGAGGATGACAATTAGAATAGTAGGGTCAACCGCTCTCCTGGCGGTCTCCCTAGGCCTAAAACCTTTCCTAAATTCTGTCCCTGAGAGAAACTCAGGATCTAGCGGCATACCAACTCAAACACGAAAGGCGAAGCAAATGAACAACGTGCCAAAGGCCTATGACAAGATTACCTAATGTTCAGGCCCAACACCCAGTTCCTTTAGTTTGCAGAGTCTCACAGTATATAAAGCACCCCAGCACAGTTCTTTGTCTTGGGAAAATGCTCCATAAGATGAGCTGCCCTTCTAGAATGTAGCTCTGGTCGCAGCACACTCCCACCAGGACACGACTGTAACGCACCCCTACTTTGCCCGCGGGGAAACCTTTAGAGCAGAAAGCAACAGACATTTCTCACAACCTGCCAGGTGCTTTTCAGACTGTAGTTGTTGGTACCCACTAGTCATGAGTCTCTCCCTGGGCTTGAGTCCATCTCTGGCTCTCAGGATTTCCAGCTCCTGCCAGGCTCCTGCACCATCAGAGTTGGGATGATTCTTTCTCTAAACTAACTGCCTGTGTTCTCCAAGGGTTTCACTGATTGAATCTCCATGGGCTGAGGGCCCACATATACCAGCCACCATGTTTGGGTCAGGCAAGACTCTTAGGGCTGCTGTGTGGACCAGTGCTCTGGCTCCCTGTGCTATTGGGCTCGCTCTACAGGCAGGAATTCTAATGGTTTTCCCATGTCCAAGAGCTGACACTTTTCCTCCAGTTTCTGTCTGCACTACGCTCCTGATCTTCTCCGCCTTTGGTTTGCACAGCGGGGAATGAGCCTGCTTCACGGGCGGTTTGTAGAGTTATGGGAGGAGAGCACAAGGTTTCCTGGACCCTGTGTGATCTTTATCTTTCTCAAATCCCTTCTTATGTTTGTTTTGTGCTTCTGCCCCTCTGTAACGCTACAACCCTGATTCTTGGTTTTGACAGACCCTTCTCCGCCCCGATACAGTGCATTTCAAGGGAGGGATTTTCTGACCAATCGTTTTCAGGGAACTCTGTAGGGCTTGCTTGGAGATTGGGTAGACTTTGGGGGTATCACCCTTAAACCATCTCCAGGGGGGTTACATCACTAAACTGGTCATTTCCCTTTGCCCCCAATGTCCCTCAGTCCCCCGTCTTCCCCCCTTAGAAGTTGTTCCAGATTAAAGTTGGTATGTAGAGGATGCCTGCGAAAGGGGAGAATGCAAGGAGAAAGGGACGCAGTCCTGACAGTGGGGTTTGGGGGGGTGTTGGAGGTAAATTATTGAAACATCTGGATAATCCCGAAACACATCTACACATTGAGAGAAACAATTAGGTGGACAGTGGCAATTCAGCTTTTGCCTGGTGTGTGGCATGGATGCAGGACTATTACACTTCTCTGAAGCCGAGCGCTGGCACAGGGTATGTCAGCAGTCCTGATTTTGCAGGAATTGCCCGTTGGAGACACAAACACAGCATATTGCCGACTCAAAATAGGAAAATTTCCCCCTCATTGTTTTATAACTTTTAAAAACCAGTCACACTGTCCCAAGGTGCAGGAGTGCGCTTCCTCTCAAGATTACTTAGAATCTGGATTAACTTGAGCATTAGTGGCAAAGGTGCTCAACGCTTCTTGGGATTAGATGCTCAACGCTTCTGGGGATTAGATGCTCGGAGAGCCTGAATGAATGGCCCTAAGCGAAGCGAGGGACGTTGACTACGACCGGGGGTACCTAATTAATGGAATTGCCCAGTCTTGAGGGTGCTAATGTTTTTGCACCTGTGCTGGTGCAAAGGAGGACTCCTGCCTTCCCAAGGAGGAGTGGGATAGTGCAAACGGACAGCCATAGGAGGACAGCTGTGTTTCCATGGGACCGCATCGGATGAGGTGGGGATGGCAGCTGTCGGGCAGGGAGGGTGAGCACTGAGAAACACACAGATGCGGGTAAGAGGATAGGTGAACCACAGCGAGAAAAATAATATGCCCAGTGACAATGGGAAGGAGAATGTAGAATTGTGGCAAACAGGGAAGGAGCGTGTTTGGCATGGCCCAGCCTAATGGGAGCCACACATTCTGGGCAATCACTGGCTTTTAGTACCCCCATGAGGCTTTTAGCCTTTCCGGTTGGCTGGAAGCAGTCTTTTTTGCCTGGTGACATTTCTTTATTTATTTATTTTTTATTTTATTTGTATATGGTTTTAAAATGAACTTTAAAAAAAATGACTAACAATACAATGATACAATAAGCTCAAAAAGATTAAAAAAAACATAACATATTAGTTATTACAGTGGAGAAAAACATGTTTGTTTATTTGCATTTTTATTTGCATGCAAATGCACATTTTCATTTACATGCAAATGCCTCTACCTGAGATACAAACATAAAAACTGACTTATTAAGATTTTACAATTAAAATCCAGCATCAAATTAATAAAACCTGATTAGAAAAGAGAATGAATTTATTTATACAATTTACAGACATTTTTAAAAAAACGTATAACTGCTAATTTCAGGGAAATTGATTTCCCATGTAAGATAGTGAGCCATAGATTTTCATTCAAAACCCATGGTGGACTGGTGATGTATTTACTAAAGTGATCAATGCGCTGTTCCCCAGAGCAGAGCAGGACAGGGTCAGATGCTGCAACGGCATCCCTAGCATTATTACCCTATCTACAAAAAGCTGCCTCCAGCGATATCTTACCTCTAATACAAATCATCTCATCAGTACGAAACACATTTAGTCTAAAACGCATAAAATCATTTCTTGTGTGTCTGGCTGGAAACCGTGACAGATGTGGTCCCCATATATTTATGATGTAAACTTAGGTGAGAATAAAGGGGGATTTTGCTAAAGTTTCTCTTATACTAACCCAATCGTTACGCTGGAATAACGTTTTCACTTTATTTTTGGATTAGCAATCAGAGTTTCCAAAGAGGTTCCCAGGAGACAGTAACTAGGTTCAATGTGCAATAAATTGTCTAATCGAATTTTCCATGAGCACACCACATTTACGAAATTCCGCATATAATGCTTGATTTGAGGAAGCATAAAATGTCTTAAATAGGGCTAACTGCTTCCACCAAACTTTGCTTTGGAGCGACTGCAACCCCAATTTGTTGCGGATGGCAACCATCGAAGTACTGCAAGGTCAAAAGAACAGTACTTGTGCCACATGAAAGCTTCATAAAGGTTTAATTCTGTTAACAGCCACCCAAGAGAAAAGTGTAGGCCATAAATGAACTTCGGGATAAGTTTCCCTAAATAAAATTTCAATGTTGGCAAAGCAAAGAATTTACCGTATTTCCTGTCAATTCTACTAATTTGTGCAGCTAACATAGTAGCTTTCTGCTTTAAAAAGCTTCTAAAAAAAACAATTTGGAGGTGTGTGAGATAACAGGGTAACCCACATACACCATCTCGGGAGGATAGCTCAGGGGCAAAGTGCTCGCCTTGGAACCAAGACGACACGGAGCACCACAGGTTCGATCCACGGGTCAGCGCTTAGAAACCTCTGGGTATTAAGCGTGTTATAAATAACCTATCATATCATACCATACTCTCTTCAAACAATAGCTTGAAGTGATGATTAGCAAATTGGGTGAACTAAATCCTAGGGGTGATAACCTAATATGTAGGGGGAGGATGTGGTCTCATTTGGCAGAGACCTGGGGTTTGGAAATCCTGATTAATACTCAACCTACTTGGATAGCAAGAGGATGTAATTCTATTCTTGATTATATCATTTGCTCTGGGGACCTGTTTAATCGCTCGGGTAACATTTAGTGCATTGAGACCACCGCGAGCGATCACTGCATTTTGTCTGTGGATATTAGTATCACTTTGCAACCTGTGGCTAATACTGCGTTCAAGTATAATATTAATGTTAACCAAGCTGGGAATCGAATTTCATGGACTGGATCCAAAACTAGACAATTTACTGCATCTATAATAGCTGATAGTGAGAATTTGTCAGAACAGCAGAGGGAAATGATCTATGCAGCAAGGAATTTCACTGAATATATACAGAGTTCCTTAGAAAAATTGGATAAAACTGATAAGAGGGTTATTCAACCAAGGAAAGGACATGCCCATAACTTTGACCTAGCAGTTAGAGATAAAAAGCGGTTCATGCGGAAAGATATGAGAATAATTAAGAATTCGGGATTGTCTTTTATTAACATGATTGACAGTATCAAAAAAACTAAACAAACATATAAAAATTGGTCTATACAGCACAGAATAATCAAAAGCCAGAGGGACGGGGAAAAACTGTTGGCGTCACTAAGGGGTACTAACTCAAGAAATTTCTGGCATCTAATTAATAACTGGGATAAACCCCAGAAAGATTTTTTAGCGAATCCCATTAATGAAGTAACGTGGAAGGGTCACTTTGCAAAATTGTATTGCCCCAAGGAGGCTGTGACGGATGTGCTAGGGAAACAAGATATACTCTGGTGTTTGAATTTCACCACTTGGGACATAAAAAACCTAATAATAAAATCTAAAAATTCCGCGGCACCGGGACCCAACAATTTGTCGAATAAAATACTCAAATTTGACCCGGAATTATGGGCGAGAATACTAGGTACTCTATTTACAAACATATTGGTGACCAAAACTTTCCCTACGTCTTGGAGGGTATCGATTATCATACCCATATTTAAAAAGGGTTCTAGGTTATGTCCAAAGAGCCACAGGCCAATTGCCTTGGCAGACCCGGAATCCAAACTCTTCTCGTCACTTGTGCTACGAGATATCCAGAAATGGATTGACGAGAAGCAGGTTTTGGATATGAGACACTTTGGTTTTAGAAGAAATATGGGGACGGAATGTGGGGGTCTCATTGTGCATTGCCTGAGAGCGGAAGCTATGAAAAAAGCGGGGACCTCTGTCTTTATTGCGTCGATGGATTTAAGCTCTGCATTCGACATGGTGGATAGGAATATATTGTGGATTAAATTAAGAAATTTAAACATGCCGGCAATTTTGTTGGATATTGTAAGAGCAATATATTCTCAGACAGATGTGAGAGTCAGATTAGACTCAGCGGGCACCCTTTCGGACCTATTCACTATTCATAATGGTTTGCGTCAAGGCTGCAGACTGGCTCCCACAATTTCTAACCTATATGTTAGTGGTGCATTTATGGCTCTATTGAATAGAGGGTTAGTTTCACCTAGAATTTCGACTTTAAGGATGGCCTGGTTAGCATACGCTGATGATTTTCTCTTAATTGACATCACGAAAGTGGGTCTTCAGCGTATGCTTAGAGCCTTCGAGGGTTTCATTGACTCAATTGCATTAAAGATCCACCCTGACAAAACAGTCATTGTACGACTTGGGAGAAAGAACCAGACCTTAAATAGGTTGACATGGTTATCGGGTAACATTAGCCTGAAAGCTAAGGGGGAATTCAAATATTTGGGCTTCTCGATAGCTGGTACACTTTCTAGACCGCTGATGCGCACTCAATTGAAACTTAAGGCTGATATTGCTATCTCTCAAATGCGGGCCCTCGACGCAAAATTCGGGAAGTTCTCAATGATCCCCATTAGAGAATTTTATACCAAAAAAGTGATTCCTAGATTGATATATGGGGCTGCATTTTACCCCTCAACATGGGGGAGTGTATGGGCCTCAATTGAAAGTAGTATTTGGAAATTGGTACTGTATCATCTGCCGAAATGTATCCCATTTAACTTAATCAAGTACGAATTGGTCCTAAATTCGTTGCAGGCCTTGGTGACCTGGAGAAGGATGTCGCTATGGAGGAAATGCTATTCTTCTGATACAAATACCTTGTATTATTATGCAGGCCAAGATACCTCTAACCCTTTTATGGTGGAATTGAATGTAGAGATTACAAATAGTCTGATGAAAATGGGGATATCTGCCACTTCTCTGAGAAATAACCCTGCTAGGGTGAAAGAAAGTGTTTTGGGATTTGATTGGATCCATACGAAAAATGCGATACTGAATACAAAAATTTACCAACAAGTTTGTGCACTAAATAAATGGTTACCAATGATGGAATGCTACTTAAATAAATATCCTAATATAACAATCAGAAATTACTTCATGCGTTTCAGATTCAATGTTTTGCCTACAAACCAAATACTAGCAATCAGATCCAATGGTAAACTATTATGGCCATGGTGTAGGTTTTGTAAGGTAGAAGGGGAGGTCGAGGACCTGAAACATATTCTTCTGGTCTGTCTGGCTTTAAAGGATAAAAGACTGTTATATTTTGCCCAATATGTTCATAATACTGCGGAAGTGGACAGAGAGCTAATTTGGTATAAAATGTTACATAACTGTAAAGGCAACCTGAATATCAGGGTTGCAACATTTCTAAGAAATGTTTGCGCTCTGTTTTAAATATATAGAGAACCTTTTTAGAGTGTTAAAAATGTTGATGTGGTCTTCTTACTATGTAAGAGTTCGAGAAGGATTTGGTTGTTGCTTTTGGTAAAAATTATAAGCATTTATACTAATGACTACACAAGATACAAGAATTGTGATGACTAGTACTAAAGAATACTGGATTTCATTTCGCTTGCCGAACTTTGTTCATTTTTTTGTTTGGAATTGTAATGTAATGTTGTTCTTGTTTCTGTTGGAAATTTCGTAATGAATTTTAACTTTTGTAAAGGTTTTTCTAAACCAAAAAAAAATAAAAAAAATAAATAAAAATAGCTTGGTTTCATTTATGTACCAGGAGCAGGTGTTTTTTGTTTTTACATAACAGAATTTTAAGACCACAGTTTTGAGGAGATTGATTCTTAATTTGTTTACTAAAATATATTTATTAACAGGGTAATTCATAGAATTTCGCACAAAAGTGGGGCACGCGGCTAGCGCACAGTGTCCCCGTGCGATACACTGCGCAGCCGCGTGCGATAAAATCCATTTAATCGCACAGCGTATTCATGGATTTCAGCCTCCAAAACCAGCCGTGGCGCAGAGTGGTGCAGCGACCCTGCAGCAGCGCCCGTTACGCCCCCAAGAACGCCCTCGCACAAGGAAAAGCCATCAAAATTCCCAATTCATCGCAAAGGGCTGCGCTAACCCTGGACCAGTTAACATGGCTGCCAAACAGCAAACGCCAAGCAGGGAACGTGTATTTCAGTGGTTCGCGGGAAGTTTCACACGCGATTCCGTCAGGGTACGTGTATTTCAGGGGTGCGCGGGAAGTATCACACGCGATTCCATCAGGGCACGTGTATTTCAGGGGTGCGAGGGGAGCACTACACGTGAATTGGCCGTGTGGGTCCTCCCAGGTGTTCCCTCTACACCCTCCACGGCCCCTGCAGCCAGCCCACACCACAGGGGACTACCCTGCACCCCTGCTCATGTCCCGCAGGCAGCCGCTCCAACATGGCCATGCCCCCCAGCCAAGCCACATGTCACCTTGCACTACTGATCAACAACACATGTCTCCCAGCACCCTCACCCCCCAGCACTGTGGGGCAGCTGCCAGCAGGCCCCCACACATGTCCAACTCATGTTCCCCTGCACCCCCACCCCCCAGCACTGTGGGGCACCCTCCACCAGGCCCACACTCATGTCTCCCAGCACCCCCACACCCCCAGCATCCAGGGGCACCCTCCACCAGGCCCCCACTCCTTTCTATCACCCCCCAGCAGTGCGATTCGCCTGTGTACGTGTATATCAGGGTTGCGCGTGTAGTGTGACACGCAAATTCATCAGGGTACGTGTATTATGGGTCGGCGTGAACTTCCACACGCAATATCAGCAGGGTACGTGTATTACGGGGTTCGCGGGAAGTTCCACATGCAATTGCCCTGGGTACGTGTATTTTGGGGTGCGCGGGAAGTTCCACACGCGATTTCAGCAGGGTACGTGTATTCCAAGGTGCGCGGGAAGTACCACACACGATTGCCCTGGGCACGTGTATTTCAGGGTGCGCGGGAAGTTCCACACGCAAATTCAGCAGGGTACGTGTATTCCAAGGTGCGCAGGAAGTTCCACACGCGATTGTCCGTGGTGCGTGTATTTTGGGGTGCGCGGGAACTTCCACAGGCGATTTCAGCAGGGTACGTGTATTCCAAGGTGCGCGGGAAGTACCACACACGATTGACCGTGGTGCGTGTATTTCGGGTTGCGCGTGAAGTTTCACACGCAATTTCAGCAGGGTACGTGTATTCCAAGGTGCAAGGGAAATTCCACACGCGAATCCAGCAGCCTACGTGTATTCCGAGGGTGCCGGGCAGTCCTACACGTGAATCGGCCGTGTGGGTCCTCCCAGCTGTTCACTCGACACCCTCCACGGCCCCTGCAGGCGGCCCACACCACAGGGGACTAACCTGCACATGTCCCGTAGGCAGCCCATCCACCATGCTTATGCCCCCCAGCCAACCCACATGTCACCTTGCACTACTGCCCATCAACGCATGTCCCCCTGCACCCACACCCCCCAGCATCCAGGGGTACCCTCCACCAGGCCCCCACTCATGTCCTCCTGCACCCCCACCCCCCAGCACTGTGGGCCACCCTCCACCAGGCCCCTACTCATGTCCCCCTGCACCCCCACCCCCCAGTACTGTGGGCCACCCTCCAACAGGCCCCCACTCATGTCCAACTCATGTCCCCCAGCACCCCCACCCCCCAGCACTGTGGGCCACCCTCCATCAGGCCCCTACTCATGTCCCCCTGCACCCACACCCCCCCAGCACTGTAGGGCACCCTCCACCAGGCCCCCACCCCTGTCCCCCTGCACCTCCACCCCCCTGCATCCAGGGGCACCCTCCACCAGGCCACCACTCCTGTCCCCCTGCACCTCCCACCCCCTGCATCCAGGGGCACCCTCCACCAGGCCCCCACTCCTGTCCCCCTGCACCCCCACCCCCCAGCACTGTAGGGCACCCTCCACCAGGCCCCCACTCCTGTCTCCCAGCACCCCCACCCCCCAGCACTGTATGGCACCCTCCACCAGGCCACCACTCCTGTCCCCCTGCACCTCCACCCCCCTGCATCCAGCAGCACCCTCCACCAGGCCCCCACTCCTGTCCCCCTGCACTCCCACCCCCCAGCACTGTGGGGCACCCTCCACCAGGCCCCCACTCCTGTCCCCCTGTACCCACACCCCCCAGCACTGTGGGCCACCCTCCACCAGGCCCCCACTCATGTCCCCCTGCACCCCCACCCCCCACCAGTCAGGGGTACCTGCCAGCAGGCCCCCACACATGTCCCCCAGCCAACATGTCATCACAATCTAGATCCCTGGGCCTTATGGGCAGCCTCCAAATGCCAAACACCCACCCGAGTATTGCATCCACCCACTTAGAAAGGGGAATTACATGATACAACCCCAATGGCAAGTTTGTAAATGAACACATGTCCCTCACATACACACAATGGGTGTCAGTGAATGTCAAAACCCATATCATGATATGCATGAAACCAATGAGATGATACTACACATTGAGGTTTGAAGAAAAAATATGTATTAAAAGCAACATAAATTGAATCAAAAATAAATAAATGAAAATGGGAATTAAAAAAAAGAAAGCAACATGTCCGTAAAATAATGTAAAACCACAAATCATAATCCAAAGGAAAGGTGTCCAAAGTCACAGTTCACAAAAGTAAATCCAATGGAAAATTAAAATCGAAAACCATTGCTCCATGGGTAAATCATTAAAAAAAAATAGAAAATCCAACAGTCAACTATATACAGAAAAACAATCCAGGGTCCATGATCCCAACAGAAGAAATGAAACCTATCTAATAACACTACCTAATAAAAAAAAACAATATACAAAAATGTGGCCCATTGTCCAAAAGGTCCAAAAAAATGCAAAACCAAAGGAAACCTAACACTAACTACAGAACTATTTACAAGGGCAGTGGGCCAGTCCGACGGCTCACTTCGGGATGTTCCGGGCCAGGGCATCATCCAACTCCTGCTCAATGTCCCAGAGGTGGTCCTCCTCCATGGCCCCGAGGGTCCGCAGGGCCGACGACATGTTCACCTCCAACTCCCTGCAGATTGCCTCGAGGCACTCGGCCCGCCTCAGGACCCTCCGCATGGAGTTCTCCGCCCTGACCATCGTGAGCCGTGCCTCTTCCGCCCGCTGCCGCTCCGCATCTATGGCGTGGCCCAACCGCTGCCACATGGAAGACACTTCCCGTCCTGGGTCCTCCTGCCCTCCGGCCGATGCCTGCCCCTCAGATGTCGAAGGCCCCGAGCCATCATGGCTCCCACCTCGTTGCTGCTGTGCCTGTGCCCGTGCCCTGGCTCCTGCTGCCTGCACATCCTCCACTGGCTGGGGTGCAGTCGTTGATGTGGCCACCCCTGCTGGACGTCCGACTCCCGACTGTGGCAGGGATGCCTCCTCCACCAGCCTGGCTGCACCGTCAGAGGCAGCTCCACAGGGCACCCAGGTGACTAATGGGTGGGAAGATGGCACGGAGGACGACTGGCGCATAGGGGGTTCAGTTGAGGAGAGGGTCTGAGCAAGCCCCATCAAATGTAGGAATCCGGCCTGGGTGACCTGTCCCAGTAGGCCGACGCGGTCAACGAGCCATTCGAGATGACATGCAGTCTCCTCATGAAAAGACTGCAGGTCACCTCGCATGGCCCGTTGACGCAACGCCACACCAGTCAGGACAGGCTCAATCCGGACCCGGATAGCCACGTCTGCAGGCAGAGGAAGGCCAGTTGTTGTGAGCTCATCCCCTGCCTGAAAACTGGTCTGGACGTAGGCATCCCTGCTGGTGCAAGATGATGCAGTGACAGGATCAGGGACAGGATTGCACACAGGCACCTCTGCGGCGGCCTGTGCTGCCTCCTGTCCCTGGTCCTGCACTGCACCACTAGCACCAGTGGAATCCCCACCTCCAGACCCCGTCTCTGTTGCTTGCACGGCCTCCTCCTCCACCAAACCCCCCACCAACCTGGATGACTCCGTGCCATCTTCCCCCGTTGGGCCCTGTGGGGTCCCAGCTGCCCCTTCTGCTGCCGAGGAGTCCAACTCCGACCTCCGCCTCTTGGACCTCCCCCCGGCAGCTGCGCCCTGGTACGCGGCACCGGACTCCTCACTCCCCGACGAGATCACAACATGGGAGGGGAGCCGGGCCTTGCGTCTCCGGCTGGCGGTGCGATCCCCGCCGCTGTGCTCCACAGCACCTTCTCCGCCCTCTTCATCAGTTGACGCTGCAGACAGGGAGAAATAAAACACAGGCATCAGGGCACTGTACAATGGACACATACACACATGACAGTTGTACATGAGTGGCATTGGCAAACCTCAGACATGTCATCACAATCGCCAACATACATGTCATTTCAACTTGCACACACGAGCCATAGCACAGCCATATCGCAACTGCCAGCACCATCCATACACATACAACAGCATGAGCAGGCAAAGGTGAGCCAGACATCACATGCAACTCAGGGAGTGCACTACACATGTACACACACCACCACACTTGCATGCATGTGTACACCTCTGCCATCTGTCGCAGTGTTCAGATCGGCATCCATGTCACATCTGCCAATCAGGCTTCCACATCCCGCTGTCACATGCATCCATGTTGCATCACTGTTGCACCCTTGTCAAATACACACACATGCACATGTACACAGTGCTGATACATGCAGCTGAAAACAACATCCATGTGTGACATCACGAACATGCCTACTTACATACACATTCATCCAAACATGTGTGCCCACACAACTGCATTTGGTATGCAAGCCTACACACACAAGCACCATCCATGTCTCACACATGACAGCCCTCGCATGTGTTAGCTCACGGCCCTGTACACCCCCACCCATACTTGGCCCCATACAAACACATGTGCAACCTGCACACTACTGGCACATCACCACACGCACAGCTTACAATCATGATGCATATACACTTACCGCTCGACTCCAGACGGGTCTGCCTCTCAAGGACCTGGACGTGGAGCGCTGGGGATATGCGTTCCATGACCCTCATCTGATCGTCCGACAAGTGGCCCCAGCGCCCCTTAGCATCCGCTGCCTTCAATAGGCACCGGGCCTTGTTGAGGGTCCTGGACCTGAAGTCCTCCCAGCGCTTCTTGACATGTTGGAAGTCGTGGACTGCCACCCCCTCCGCGTTGATGGCAGTCACGATGTCCGTCCAGATCCGAGTCCGTCCTTCCTTGTCGGCGCGCAAACTTCCGAAGAGGGCATCATACTGCCCCAGGACTTGCTCCACCAGGACACCAACTTCGGTGGCAGTGAAGCTGGTGCCCCTCTGCCTCTCTGGCCTGGGGTTGTCAGTGGTGCCAGATGTTGCAGTGCCCGACATGACAACCCCAGAGGCAGGAGTGGGTGGGCAACTGGGTCCTGGGGCTGGGCTGTGGAGTGATGGAATCCCAGTCGGGAGTCTTCGGTTCCAGCCGGGGTGGTCACAGCAACAGCACCCCTGGCTGATGTGCAGGCAGCAAATGGCAGGGCATGTGGGCAGCAGGCAATCAGGCAGCAGCCGATGGCAGGTGGGAGCTTGCTCGGGGCTCTGGGGGGCAGTAATTAGGCCTTCTGGGCAGGAGCGTGGTCTTCCGTGTGCTTACGCGTGGTCAGCTTGATACGGAGTGATTTGGCATGTGAAAATCCAGCACGTCTGCGTGTAATTCGAGGAAAGGGCCTTAGCGTGTAAGCGCATCAGCACACGTACGCGAATTCATTGGCCCAAAGGCCACCAGCGCGTATGCGCGTCTGTGACGTGCGTGCACGGGCATTTCCCTGTATACGGGTGCATGTAACATGTCCAATGACTGCACGTCAGAGTGTCAGCTCGTGTAATTGGAGGATGGGGCCTTAGCGCGTACACGCGGAAGTGACGCTGGACGTGTGGGCATGTTTAAAAGGTACGTGTAGAACGCCATTTCCTTGTACGTGCTTTTCGTGGAGAGTGAGTGGGTGAAATCTGTACTTCTTGTCGGTTCACACGCGATTTACTTCACGGCGTTCCAAGTTCGTACTCCCTGTTACCTCTGACAGCTTTTTGTCTTCTTGTCTTTTTCCTGGGCCTGTTTCCTCAAACAGCGTTCACTTCTCCTGTTGTCCTGTCTCCTCAGACAGCGTACAATTCTTCTTTTGGCAGGGGGTGTTGCCAACGCGCGCACACGCATATTTTTCACGCGATTTTTCCTGGCAGACGGTGATTCGCGCACGTATTTGACATCTGTGCTTGCCCCGTGTGTTGCCTACCCCTTCAGAGGTCAGTCTAGGCTGCGTGTGACACGCATACATTCATTTTTGTGTTTCTGGGTGCCACAGCGTAGTGCAGGGTTTTTTTTCCACGCACATGGTCTAGGAGGGATTGCTTGCACATTATCTTCCTTTTTTCGGGGTGCCTGTGCGTTGCGTGACCCGTCATCCTCCCCCAGGGTTCACATACAGCCTTGCTAGAGCACTAGGGTACAAATTCCATCTAGTACCCTACCCCTTTGACCCCCAATTGCCCAGGACAATAGTTTACTGCAACTCCCATACGCACAACATCATCAGTGCCATGGTTGGGAGGCGAGCACGCGGTAAGGGTGGCAAAGGTGCGGGAGCCACAAGAGGTGGCCGTGGTGGATACGGTAGGGGACGTGGCCAGGACTTGCAGGGTGCCCCTAGCCCCCCATGTGTGGGTGACCAGTCAGGGACACCCATGCCCCCCCCGGTTGACGGTAACGTGGCTGACACCATCCCTGCTCAGCCCTTGTTGGACCAGCCCATTGTGGCACCAGACCTGGCACTGGGTGACTCCATGGCTGACTTCCAGGTCAGCAGGTCTAGGCCAAGTGTGGCGGTGCACGTTGGTGTCACTAGCCCACGTGGATCAGGGGCAGCTATGTCATCTGCTGCCCCAAGTAGTGAGGGTGGGGAGGCTGCAGGGGCAGCTGCGGCTTCATCCACCCCAGCTCTGAGTGTCCCAGCCAGGGCAGTGTCGGTCCTAGTCCATCCTGCTGACGTTCCCCCTGACTACATCACACTTCAGCTAATGCCTGCACCAAGGCCCATGGTGAGTTTTCATTCCCACACTCCTAGTCCACAGTCCACCGGGGCTCCTGCCCCTAGTGTCCAGAGCGGCGTAGGACACTCAGTATCACCACCACCTTCCAAGCGGAAGAGGAAGAGTGCTCGTCCAGTACAGGCTGATGCCCCAGACACGGCTACACAGTCCGGCCCACCAAGGAAGCCCAGCTTTAATCAGGTTGAACTTGATGCACTTTGTGTCCGCACATGACAGCGAAATGGTGATTACTGCAGGATGCAAGACCACACCTGCACAACGTCAGGCACCCTGGCAGACCATTGCGGAACTCATAAGTGCCCTTGGATTCGTGAGGCGCACAGCTAATGATTGCTACAAGCGCTGGAATGACCTTAAGCGCAGGGCAAAGAAAAAGCTGGCCTCAAGTCATGCCGCAACTCTAGTGACTGGAGGTGGGTCTCCGGCAGAGGACATAGAACTCACTCAACATGAGTATGTTGCTGGGACCTACGTCACGGAGGAACAGATCCAAGGCGTGGGAGACCTGCCAGATTACGAGGCATTGTCCGGTGAGTGCACATGCATGTGTGTGTCATCCATGTGCATGGTGTGTGTGTGAGTGCTTCTGATTGAGTGCCAGGTGAGGGGTGTGTGCCTGAGTGGTTTGGGTCACCCATGTGCTTCATCCAATACATTCTGCGCACCAGGATTTGGGTGTTGCAGTATCCCTTCTGGCAACAATAGACATTCAGCCCAACCTCACGCCAGTTGCCCTTGAATTGTCATCTTGCCACAACATAGTTGCATGTTATTCTGTGTTCATTCAGGCTGATTGTCTGCATTCCACCACTTTCACTAGGCATTTCTCAGTCCTATTGTCACATGTGTGACATGGCTAGGGTACATGCCATCTGTGTGATGGCATGTGTCATGTATGTGTATTGGACATGCCAATCACAGGCCAATGTGTGATGGCACTGCTAGGCAACATGCAGCAAATTTGTTGGTCTTCCATCTTGGTGTCATCAATGTGTGCCATTTGCCTCCCCTTCATATGCAGTGACAGTGCATGCATGGGAGAGTTATAGTCATCTGGTACATGTGTCAATGAAGTACTGTTTCTGTTGCTTCTCAGCCCTCATTGTGTTCCATGTTGCTAATACCTGTTCCCATTTCTTTTCTTTCATGTCTTTGCAGGGGATGACGCACTTGATACTGCTGGGGTTGTGGAGATGGTGCAGACCCAGGAGGGGTTTCGGGCCCGACCGGGCACCAGTGAGGGACATGGTGTGGTGGTGGGTGAGAACCCACACTTGCTGCAGGCCGTCATCTCAAGGGGTGTCTCTGGGTGCACCTCCCCCGAGCTCTATTCAGGTGTCGATTCGGATGATGAGACCTATGTGCCGTCGCAGGTAAGTGTTTCTGGGAGAGATTCTGTACTGTCCAACCCACCTGCACCAGGGGTAGAACCCTCAATTGGGATGTCAGTGTTGGTAGGTCCGCCTTTGGTGGTTACGGATGCAGGGTCACACTCCGCTACATCTGATCCTGTTCCTGGGCCAGCAGATCAGAGGGGGAATGCAGTCCTGCAGCCTCAGGCAGTGCCGGCACAGCAAGGCACAGTTCGCTTTGCCCCAGACAGGTGTGGTGCCCACCGACATGGTGGCCGTACGCCACCTGGCAATACCGCATGGGAGCAATCCATATACGGTATGGCAAACCAACAGGCAACATCAACTGAGATGATGGCTCAGGCCATGGATAGGGTGGCCACTTCCATTGTCCCCCAAGAAAGGCTAATTGAACAACTACAGCTGGCAACAGACTCCATTAGCCAGTCACACAGGGAAGACATGTTGGCGTCCAACAGGGACAGGCGGGCGGCACTGGAGACTCTGCGGAAAGCCATTTCTATTGAGTCCCAGGGCCACAGGGAAGCCATGAGGGTGGAACTCCGTCAGCTCAAGGCAACTCTGGTTGAGCTTGAGGCTTCAGCTAACACAAGCACAGAACAGCAGGTGGAGCGACTCACACGTACGCTCTCAGCTGAGATGCAGGCAACTAGGGTGGAGGTCCGGGCATCCCGTGAGTTGTTGCATGGGGACCTACGCACATTTATCCTCCAGAACCAGACCTTCCACACCCGCATGCTTGCTGCCATGGAGGACCAGACTAGGGCTTTGCATGGGCTGCCTCCCATAGTGCCACCACCTCCTGATGCAGCTGCAGAGGGTGAGGAGAGCGACAGCAGCGATTTTCCCACAATAGGGTAGCCGTGCAGGCCATGAGCCCATGGAGGTGTTTCTTTTTTTCGAAAGATCCACACAGGTGGGTTTTGGTGTGCACTCTGTCCTCGGACCTCCTGGGTGGCCTCCCCCACCCCCCGGGCCCATTCATGGCCATTTTTGATTTTTGTTTTTTTTTATTTTTGAATCTTGATTTTTTGACAGTGTGTTGCCTTGTGTGGCTCCCGTGGGCATATGCTGTTTTGTGGCTGTGCACATGCAGGCTTGTCCTGAATTTGGGTCAGATGCTTGGGTTTGTGTGACACACACCCCTCCTGCTTCCCGTTTCCATGGGCTTGCAAAGGGTGTGCCCAAGTGACATTGATTTACACGGTGACGTTGGACTCCCATATGATGTGTGGGTAGTCTGTAGTCAATACTGTGTATACATTCCTAGTGTATATTGTGGTTGTATTGTACACTGCATGGTGTATTGATATGTGCCTCTGCATCCATCTCATTCTCCTAATTTGCAGGTCCATTTCTCATGTCTTCACAAGGCGGTCTACTTTGGAACTGGAGTCCATGTTGTAAGCAGTGCACCTACACTCTTGCGTGGCACTAACACTGTATAGTTGGAAGTGTTCGAAGTGCTGGCATTATCAGGTAGTGAGGCTACCAATTTGTTAAGTCCGTACTGTCATGTTTATGGTAGGTTGGAGGTTGTGTAGGTGATTGGTATTATTGGTAAGTATTTGGTAATGTGTGTTGTTGGTCCTGCATTACTGTGAGCATTTCATGTGTGGCCAGTTTCCATTAGGGACACTGTAGTTGGTGACACTTGGGGCATGTTGTGGGGATTCATTTGTTTGCTCTCACATTGCATGACATGCCATGGTGTGCTGTGTGGCCGTGCCGGGGAGGGGTTGGGTGACATGGCACTGTTCTCATGTTGTATTTTGCAAGTGGGTATTCATTTTTGCTGCATGGAAGTGTGTCTTTTGATGACACTGCATTGGTGGTGTTTGTGTAGGTAGGGATGCACACATTGCGACACTTCCAGGTGAACAATCTCAGGCTGCTATGGTTCTGACAGTTGACTGTCCCTTAATTCATCGGAATTGTGAGATTGAGTCATCATTGATTGTCAGATGGTATGTGCCAGGGCTGTGTGCACTCCACAGGGGTGTGCTTTCTATGTGAAGTAATTAGCCACCAGCTGCGTATGGGCTGCCTCACCCCGTGCCCTTTCCCCTCCCATGCGCAGCAGGCGTGCATGTGGTTGGGGACATGGGGGCACCACCATGTCCACAGGCAGGCCCCGGCGTGTTGCAACATTGTGCAGGACACATGCTGCCACTATGATCCTGCACACTACTGGGGGAGCGTATAACAGCTGCCCACCAGAACGGTCAAGGGAGCGAAAGCGTGACTTGAGCACTCCGAATGTGCGCTCCACTATGCCACGTGTTGCAATATGGGCTGTGTTGTATCTTACCTCGGGAGGCGTGATGGGGTTCCGAATTGGCGTCATCATGTGTCTGCTCAGAAGGTAGGCACTGTCCCCTGGGGAGGTGGTGATGGGGATCATTAGTGGGGTATTGGCATTACTCTGTATCTGTCATGCATGCGTGTGCTGTGGCATCTCTACTCACCAAGCAGCCATGCATCGCCATGCCGCCCAGCTTCCATGTCCCGGTTTAGGGTTGACATCCTGTAAATGAAGCTGTCGTGGGTGGACCGTGGATAGTTGTCATATACTGAGGTGATGATTCCCTTGGCATCACATACTACCTGGACGTTGATGGAATGCCAGTGCTTGCGGTTTCTATAGATGTGCTCAGATGCCCTGGGGGGACGTAGAGCCACATGGGTGCAATCAATGGCACCTAGCACTTTGGGGAATTGTGCCACCCTGTAGAAATCCTGGCTGACAGCCTGCCTTTCTGCAGGTGTTCTGGGCAGGTATATGTGCCTGCGGACTGATGGGCGTGCAGTGATGATGGCCAACACCTAGTAGGCACCGTGACTGCGTGGCCTGTGACACCCCCCCACGCCCACTATGGCACTTGTCCGCTGAAATGATCCAGTAGCCAAGAAGTGCAGTACATTGAGGACCTTCTCCAGGGGGCTGAGTGCTTGGGAGCACAGGGTGGGTGATGTGAGGTCATCCTCCCACTCACTGACCAGGTCGAGTATTATGTGTGGTGGAAACCTGTACCTCCCATACACCTGGTCATCAGGCATACCAAATAGGCTGGTTCTGGGTGTGAAGATTCTGGCCCTGACTATCCTTCTCCTCCTCCTGCGGTATCCCACGGCCACTGCTGCTAGGAACGGTATATTCATCCTGGCGTCTGAGCTTGTTTGTTGTTTGCGCACTCTTTTATGCTGCGCGGTACGTGCGCCTGCTTCATGCTGGCGTACGTGTTTCAGGATTGGACCTTTTATTTTTTGGCGCGTTGTAGGCGACCGTGTAAATCTTCCCGCCCACCCCAGGAATACACGTAACACGCTCTCCCAGGCCCAGTCGCGACTAAATATTCCCGCCCACCCCTGGAATACACGTACCCCACTCTCACAGGCCCAGTCGCGTGTGGAACTTCACGCGCACACCGAAATACACGTACCCTGCAAATTCTAGTGTGGAACTTCCCGCGCACCCCGAAATACATGTACCCTGCTGGTATCGCGTGTGGAAGTTCACGCGGACCCATAATACACGTACCCTGATGGAATCGCGTGTGAGACTACCTGCGCACCCCTGTAATACACGTACCCAGGCAAATCGCACGGCTGGGGGGTGGGGGTGCAGGGAGACAGGAGTGGGGGCCTAGTGGAGGGTGCCCCTGGATGCAGGGGGGTGGGGATGCAGGGGGACAGGAGTGGTGGCCTGGTGGAGGGTGCCCCTGAATGCAGGGGCGTGGAGGTGCAGGGGGACAGAAGTGGGGGCCTGGTGGAGGGTGCCCTACAGTGCTGGGGGGTGGGGGTGCAGGGGGACATAAGTGGGGGCCTGGTGGAGGGTGCCCCTGAATGCAGGGGGGTGGAGGTGCAGGGGGACAGAAGTGGGGGCCTGGTGGAGGGTGCCCTACAGTGCTGGGGGGTGGGGGTGCAGGGGGACATAATTGGGGGCCTGGTGGAGGGTGCCCCACAGTGCTGGGGGGTGGGGGTGCAGGGGGACAGGAGTGGGGGCCTGGTGGAGGGTGCCCCTGGATGCAGGGGGGTGGGGGTGCAGGGGGACATGAGTGGGGGCCTGGTGGAGGGTGCCCTACAGTGCTGGGGGGTGGGGGTGCAGGGGGACATGAGTGGGGGCCTGGTGGAGGGTGCCCTACAGTGCTGGGGGGTGGGGGTGCAGGGGGACATGAGGTGGGGCCTGGTGGAGGGTGCCCAACAGTGCTGGGGGGTGGGGGAGCAGGGGGACAGGAGTGGAGGCCTGGTGGAGGGTGCCCTACAGTGCTGGGGGGAGTGCTGGGGGGTGGGGGTGCTGGGAGACAGGAGTGGGGACCTGGTGGAGGGTGCCCTACAGTGCTCAGGGGTGGGGGTGCAGGGGGACAGGAGGGAGGGCCTGGTGGAGGGTGCCCCTGGATGCAGGGGGGTGGGGGTTCAGGGGGACAGGACTGGGGGCCTGGTGGAGGATGCCCTACAGTGCTGGGGGGTGGGGGTGCAGGGGGACATGAATGGGGGCCTGGTGGAGGGTGCCCCTGGTTGCAGGGAGGTGGGGGTGCAGGGGGACAGGAGTGGGGGCCTGGTGGAGGGTGCCCTACAGTGCTGGGCGGTGGGGGTGCTGGGAGACAGGAGTGGGGGCCTGGTGGAGGATGCCCTACAGTGCTGGGGGGGTGGGGGTGCAGGGGGACAGGAGTGGGGGCCTGGTGGAGGGTGCCCCTGGATGCAGTGGGGTGGGGGTGCAGGGGGACAGGAGTGGGGGCCTGGTGGAGGGTGCCCCTGGATGCAGGGGGGTGGAGGTGCAGGGGGTCAGGAGTGGGGGCCTGGTGGAGGGTGCCCTACAGTGCTGGGGGGTGGGGGTGCAGGGGGACATGAGTGCGGGCCTGGTGGAGGGTGCCCCTGGATGCAGGGGGGTGGGGGTGCAGGGGGATATGAGTGGGGGCCTGGTGGAGGGTGCCCCTGGGTGCAGGGGGGTGGGCGTGCAGAGGGACAGGAGTGGGGGCCTGGTGGAGGGTGCCCCACAGTGCTGGGGGGTGGGGGTGCAGGGGGACAGGGGTGGGGGCCTGTTGGAGGGTGCCGCTGGATGCAGTGGGGTGCAGGGGGACAGGAGTGGGGGCCTGGTGGAGAGTACCCTACGGTGCTGGGGGGTGGGGGTGCAGGGGGACATGAGTGGGGGCCTGGTGGAGGGTGCCCCTGGATGCAGAGGGGTGGGGGTGCAGGGGGACAGGAGTGGGGGCCTGGTGGAGGGTGCCCCTGGATGCAGGGGGGTGGGAGTGCAGGGGGACAGGAGTGGGGGATGCCCCTGGATGCAGGGGGTGGGGTTGCAGGGGGACATGAGTGGGGGCCTGGTGGAGTGTGCCCCACAGTGCTGGGGGGTGGGGGTGCAGGGGGGCAGGTGTGGGGGCCTGGTGGAGGGTGCCCCTGGATGCAGGGGGGTGGGGGTGCAGGGGGACAGGAGTGGGGGCCTGGTGGAGGGTGCCCCACAGTGCTGGGGGGTGGGGGTGCAGGGGGACAGGAGTGGGGGCCTGGTGGAGGGTGCCCTACAGTGCTGGGTGGTGGGGGTGCAGGGGGACAGGAGTGGTGGCCTGGTGGAGGGTGCCCCTGGATGCAGGGGGGTGGGTGTGCAGGGGGACAGGAGTGGGGGCCTGGTGGAGGGTGCCCTACAGTGCTGGGGGGTGGGGGTGCAGGGGGACATGAGTGGGGGCCTGCTGGAGTTTGCTCCTGGATGCAGGGGGGGTGGGGTGCAGGGGGACAGGAGTGGGGGCCTGGTGGAGGGTGCCCTACAGTGCTGGGGGGTGGGGGTGCAGGGGGACATGAGTGGGGGCCTGGTGGAGGGTGCCCCTGGATGCAGGGGGGTGGGGGTACAGGGGGGACAGGAATGGGGGCCTGGTGGAGGGTGCCCCTGGATGCAGGGGGTGGGGGTGCAGGGGGACAGGAGTGGTGGCCTGGTGGAGGGTGCCCTACAGTGCTGGGGGGTGGGGGTGCTGGGAGACATGCGTTGATGGGCAGTAGTGCAAGGTGACATGTGGGTTGGCTGGGGGGCATGGCCATGGTGGATGGGCTGCCTGCGGGACATGTGCAGGGGTGCAGGGTAGTCCCCTGTGGTGTAGGCCGCCTGCAGGGGCAGTGGAGGCTGTAGAGGGAACAGCTGGGAGGACCCACATGGCCAAATCACGTGTGGGACTCCCCTGCACCCCCAAAATAGATGTAGGCTGCTGGATTCACGTTTGGAATTTTCCGCGCACCCGTAGTACACGTACCCTGCTGAAATTGCGTGTGGAACTTCATGCGCACCCCGAAATACACGTACCCTGCTGGTATCGCGTGTGGAAGTTCACGCGGACCCATAATACACGTACCCTGATGGAATCGCGTGTGAGACTACCCGCGCACCCCTGGAATACATGTACCCAGGCAAATCGCACGGCTGGGGGGTGGGGGTGCAGGGAGACAGGAGTGGGGGCCTGGTGGAGGGTGCCCCTGGATGCAGGGGGGTGGGGGTGCAGGGGGACAGGAGTGGGGGCCTGGTGGAGGGTGCCCCTGGATGCAGGGGGGTGGGGGTGCAGGGGGACAGGAGTGGGGGCCTGGTGGAGGGTGCCCCTGGATGCAGGGGGGTGGGGGTGCAGGGGGACAGGAGTGGGGGCCTGGTGGAGGGTGCCCTACAGTGCTGGGGGGTGGGGGTGCTGGGAGACAAGAGTGGGGGCCTGGTGGAGGGTGCCCCTGGATGCAGAGGGGTGGGGGTGCTGGGAGACAGGAGTGGGGGCCTGGTGGAGGGTGCCCCTGGATGTTGGGGGTGGGGGTGCAGGGAGACATGCGTTGGTGGGCAGTAGTGCAAGGTGACATGTGGGTTGGCTGGGGGGCATGGCCATGGTGGGTGGGCTGCCTGCGGGACATGTGCAAGGGTGCAGGGTAGTCCCCTGTGGTGTGGGCCGCCTGCAGGGGCCATGGAAGGTGTAGAGTGAACAGCTGGGAGGGCCCACATGGCCAATTCACGTGTGGGACTCCCCGGCATCCCCGAAATACACGTAGGCTGCTGGATTCGCATGTGGAATTTGCCACGCACCCGGAGTACACGTACCCTGCTGAAATTGCGTGTGGAACTTCACGCGCACACCGTAATACACGTACCCTGCAAATTCGCATGTGAAACTTCCCGCGAACCCCGTAATACACGCACACGCTATTTTTCACACATCGGGTGTCCGTGTTTGTCGGTACCCCTTTGCACCTCATTTGTCCTAGAGGGCCACTGTATGGATCATTCATCATAGCTGTATATGGGTGCTTTTTGTTAGCGCACATTTTGGCGCACATTTATTTCAGGCGCAGGGATGCTACCGCCTGCTTTCTTGTGGTGTACTTGTTTGGCCCTGTGCACGTCTTTGCCCGTGCGCTGGTTTGCCCTATTCAATTCCATGAATACGAGTTGTAGGCGAGCGTGTGGGCGTTCCGCGCACTTGCCTCCTGTTCTTCCCCCGTGACGCCCATATTTTCACACGTTGTTCCCCATTCCGAGTGTTACGACCCGTGTTCCGCCTACTTTTGTGATGTGCGCCTCGCTATGTTCGATTTCGCAGCGGCCATGGCGCACGCCGTTGGATGACCTGTGCGCCGCGCACTTTTTCAGCTGCACTGCGATTTTCGCACTTTTACTGCGAATCGCACGTTTTGGCACCTCTGCGCGGGAATTTTCGGCGCACATTAATTCCATGAATCGGCCTGCAAGTGTCAATCTATGTAGCCCTATTGGCGTGTGATCAAAGAGCATAAAGTCATCGGCGTATGCCATCCATGGGATTCTCAGCTCGCCAATTATACGAGGGACAAAAAAGGCTTTTAAGAGGGTTTTCTCCACATCTGTCATATACAAGTTAAAAAGACATGGGGATAAAATACAGCCCTGCCTGAGACCATTGCATGTTGGAATCTGCTTTGATAGGCCCCCTTCATTATTTAACCGAACATACAGTGAGGAACCTTCATGGATATGAATAAGAAGTCTCAACAATCCTTTAGGAAAACCTAGAGAGTCTAGTTTGGTCCACAAAATTGTCTAATCCCCCAGATGAAAGGCCATAGATAGGTCCATAGAGCCAGTGTACACAGGCATAGCATCCTCCTCCCACGCCAAGTTTTGTCTGCAGGGCATTAAAAAGCCTCCACAATCTGTACCTGTACATTTCCTAAAACCCGTTAGGAACATGTGCAGCACATTTCTTTCTGTACACCAATCTTGTAGTTTCCCCAATAACAAAGAGGCAAATATTTTAAAATTGGCGTCCAAGGTCAATAACTTTGTGGAGACAACTTATCCCCCTTTTTATATATATAGGGATAACATGCGGTTTTCCAAGAAGGGCATGGACATGGGGGCAATAATATCGGAGAACAAGGTATACAGTATGAGAGACAAGAGCCGAGTATTATTTTTAAAGGTCTTATTTGCCAATTGATAGGGCCTCCCTCCCGGGATGAACTAGCCTTAAAAAGGAGACTTTCAATGTCCTCCATTGCGAATTCCAGAGGCCATCCTTCTGGCACTGGCCTGCCACACTGCGCCTCGGCCTATCTAAACACCGCTCAGGTAGGTGTCACCTGCCTCCTCCACCCAGCCTGTCACTCTCCTGTCCCAGAGCTCCACTGCAATACCTCCTGCTGTCAGCCTCTGTCCCTCGCCCAGCATCTCCTCTCTGCAGATCAATCCCAATCTACCTGCAAGCTGCTCTCTCCCGTATTGAGCTGGCCAGTCATGCTACTAGTCGGATCACATCCTTCTTCTGTATGACCTTCCCTTTCCTGGTGCCGCTCACCAGCAGTGGCAACCACAAACACCAGCGAACTGAAGCTGCCTCCTTGTCTTAGTACCCCGGTACCGCTTGGCGCTATGTTGCCTGTCCCATAGTAATACTAGCTAGTTACACCTCAGAGGGAGGCTTTAATGGCTGGTAAGAGTGCCAGAACCCTGTACCTACGCGCCGGAGCAGTGAGTGGAAGTTGAAGTCTCCCTCTTCAGTTTATATGCTTTAAGAAGGCCAGAATTGTTGGTTCCTGATTGGCTGAGCCCTGACACATTTCTCAAAAGGGGGCTAAACATGCTTCTTACGTTTGCCTTCTCTGTTTATTCTGTATCTTATCCCATAGTCTGATGTCATTGAACTCTGAGAAACACTAGCAGTTGATGCACAGCTTGGGTTCTTAGGGTCATTTCTAGCTTGGAAATGTCTTGAGGAAACAAGTGCCATCTTTAAGCAGGCCATCTTTTGAGGGGGACCTGTGAAGAACTTCAGTAGCACCCCTACCGCCTACCAACAACTTCATGCATTACTTCATCGCGTGCCCTGGTATTATCCTGCATTTTTTAAAATGTGCTTTTATTTCATTTGCTTTTAGTTTATACAACATAAACCTTGCACAAACAAATTATTAGAAAATGTCTCCAATTCATAAAATGCAGCAATAATACAAATCCAGATAAAATAAAAATAAAAATCATAAAATGATTTCCTCTGCAACATGTCAAGTTAAATCATAAAACATATCTCATACCTTTCAACAAAAGTAGTTTCAACAGACATTGGTAAAGTGCTTTATGTAGTTTCCATGAGGCTAATTGCTGCATCTGTGCCCACACATATTCAACTGTAGAGTAGCCCAACTCGGTCACATGACACTTAAAATATTCCTTCCGAATTACTAACCGTTTTGGGCACGTGAGAATAATGTGAGATAAGGTTTCTTCAGTTATTAAACAATGCCGGCACAACACATTTTCAGTACTTGAGTGGGCAAAAGGTTTAATCAGAACCTCAACATTGCGATACCAAATTTCCTAGATGGAAGTGCCTAAGCCTTTCTGTATAAACAATAGATCTGGCATTCTTTTATATTTAGACAGCTCCATAGTCACCTAGGCACCAATCATACCACCACAACCAGGATTTATAAGCCCAAGGACTAGGTATCACCACACTGCGGAAATCAAATCCCAAAGCTTCCAGCTCCTGTTGGCATCCTGCCTTGCCTGCTGCATTTCTCAGTATTAAGGCATGCCAAGTGAACTTGTCAACCAACATGTCTTGCATTGGCCCACTACGTAGGCAGTCTTTGGGGTTAAGCCAAGGTTCCATGCCCAGCTATCCCTTTTCACACTGCACTGGTTACCAGTCAAGAAGCAGTAAATTAGCAAATACTGGCAATGGTCCGCAGAGATTTTTGCAGAAGTGGGTGAAGAGGTCTACAAAGTAAGCTAACCAAATGACTCCTCGGAAGCAGGTCTGGCAGTGCAATATGGTCATTCCAGGTAGTTGCTTGTGGAGCCGCTTAAACATTGAAATCTGGCCTCAATGTGACAAAGGCTGGAAGGAGGTAGAGTGCCAAATGGCTTCTCACGTACGGTTGCCTAATCACCTGCACTGGCCCTCGGATAATATGCTTTATGCATCTCATCTGATCCATGATTCAAGAAAGTGATATGAAGGTAGGAGCTTCATTGTCCGCAACCCCCATGCTTTACATCACCCCTCCCCCCACTTCTCTGCTGAAGAACGTAAACTAATGCTCAGACAGGCCTGAAACCCACTCCACACCTGCCAGGACACAAGCGTCAGTCTTATTTACCTGAATATACGGAAGGTTCTCTGTGTTGCATGTGCGGCAAAATAAGCATAATTAGCACCCGGGGTGGGGGTGCAGCAAATCGGGTTCCTTGGTTTGCAGGCTGATACTCCTGAGCTCAGCCTGCATTCCATGGAACCCATTGGCTGCCTCCACCGCTCCGTCATCTTCTAGACACCCACACTTTCCTTGTAAAAAATAAATAATAATCCCAACCCTACTTACCTGATTGTGGCGGCGGCACAATTATCATCAGATTAACAACTAAAAGTAAAAACAACGGGTGTTCAAAGAACTAGTCTGCAGTATCACGTAAACCCCAAAATGGCCTCCAAATAATCTGAAAACCTCCTACTTGCATCCAAGAATGGTAATTTCTCGGTTGATGTGCAGAACCAGAGATGCGCCGAAGATCATGGCCTTTATTTTGGAGGCTCCATCAGGAGGCTTTCTGGTCCACCAAGTTATTTCTAATCATTGTCTTCAAGTCAATCAACGTTTCTTTGCTGGGCAGCGTTTGTTAGGTAGCCAAAGCTGCAGGTTGCATATGTGCACACTTGAGTGTAGGTTCAAAAGGCTGTTGGAGAGCGGCACGGTCTCTATAGCAGTCATCCCAATTACCAGCACAGAGACACTCGGGCCCATCAAAAACTCCCTGCAGCAAGAACGGAAGATTCAGCCATGGGGCAAAGTGTACTGTCTTTATTATCTAATAAACGACATGGCTCACACTAAAAAAACATGAATTCTGCAAGGTTCTGAGCGTGTGTCACCTGTTTTTATCCAGGTGGGACGTCACAAAACCAAGCTCCGTCCTTGAAACCTATCGGGCATTCACATTGGTCAATTTAGGCGAACTATGTATATGTCCCATAGGGGGGGCTAATTCTACTATTGTATAGCCATAGCTCCTGCTGGGACCACCTCTATGTTTCAATCTACAATGTTGCAGGGAGACAATTGGCTCCTGCAACATATTATATCTTCACGTGAAAGGTGACTCTGGATTGGGTAGAGTGGATCCTCCCAGACCTTGGTCCCTGGACGGATACCAGGCTGATTGTGCTTTCTCCTCAATGGTGGTAAAGGACCTAAGAGTGAGGGACATCTGTCGTGTTTCAGTCTTCTGGCTGGGAGTCATGTGGGGTTCATGAGGGCCATACTTGGGCGTCTGTATTCAAGGCACACACAGCCAAACATTTACAGTAGATGCTAGAAAGTAGTGGAGGTAATGGCAGGTTTGGTGTGAAATTCTTCAAAACTTCAAAAGAGAACAAATGCCTTTTATTCTATTCCCGTCTACCAAGGTCTACAAATCTCGCAAGATGGGCCGTATCCTGGCCGTGGATCGTCTCTGCGCAGGTGTGCGACCTGGGGAGTGCTTTGGCCTGCTTGGGGTTAACGGAGCTGGGAAAACCACCAGCTTTAAGATGCTGACAGGTGATGAGAGCACCACAGGAGGGGAAGCCTTCATCAATGGACATAGGTACGTACATCTGTGCAAAAGACCCTAAAAGGCGCTAGGGGAGGAGGAGTGGGGGTGGGGATTGTCTCTAGAGGGCACTTTAACTAACCAATTGGAATATGCCTTGAGCAAATGTATAGAGTTACAGGGCCCATTAGGTATCACTGCAGGTTTTTCAGAGGGAGAATGCACTGGGGGATTCCGCATTTGGCGAACCAACATAACGTGGGCACAACATTAAGGCCTGATGCAATGGGCTGCTAATTGGATAGGGAAGCAGTAGATATAACATGTAGGCTGGGCTACGTAGAATACATTGTGGAACAAGGATGGAAAGACAATCTAAAATAGGTATGAAATACCCCAAAGACTTAACTTGCAACTGAGGTATGCAGGCTAGTGCAAATGTTTTCAGTGCTTCTTGAAGTCTCACTGCCATGCCAAACTCTGTGCGGCAAGTAGAGGAGCACTCTTTAAACAACTGCCCTTTTTTGCCCGCAATATGGTTGAAGCAAGTGAATGTGGAACCACAGCAACCAGAAGATGAATGTAGGTTGGATGGAGGCTCAGAATGGTGCTACAGGTAGGGTTTAGCGCAGATTGAAGGAGGGCTGGTGTTCTAGGGACCCTGTCATAGGGCTTGCTGAGGAGTGGCTGAGAGTGGGCAGGTGATAGGCTAGTGATTGGCAATAGTTTAGATAAATCCTTAGTGGGTTTGATGGATATGACTGTCAGCAAGCTTTACTGATGGCTACCTACGTGTTGGATAGAGGATTGGCCAAGCATTTAAATGGATGTCATTTTAGATGTGATTGTTGGTGGTCCCGGGGGTTGGATGGCAATGAATCATGTGTTTTGAAAGGACGTGGGCCTTGCTGTTTGGGCGGATGTGGCACCTGCTGGTTTATAAGGATTCTGGCTAATGAGCTCAGGTGTGTTTTGCACCGGGGAGTAGATTGGTCTACCCTTAATGGGTTTGCATGGACTTGAGTGTTTGGAAACACTTGGGTATTAGAAGTGTGGAAGGGTTTATTATTGTTATCTAGAAATTCTTGTGTACAGGCGTTTTATAAATATCTTATCATATCTAGAATTAATGCACAAAACTTGGTACTGAGAAGTGAGGATTGCTTGACATGGTACAACGTCCTTTTATCGCAGGATATTTTTTTGCTGGGTTTTTTACTGCAGATTCTATAACCTAAAAACCCATCGAATTTTTTAGAGGGGGTTAGAAAATGATATATATGGGGTGTGGGTGTTTGGGAATAGATAAAAAATTAAAGGGAATAGAGTGCTCGGGGGTGGACACCCCCCCACAAAAATAATGTAAACAAAATGTGGTGTTTTTCCGTTAAAATATTTGCAATTAAAAAAAAATGCAAAAAAACATCCCGCGATGAAATGACATGGAACCTTTGACATGGGGTTGGGCGGCTTCTGAATTCAGTAGACAACAACTGTTTATACTTGAGTTGGATCGGTTTGAAGGTCTGCATCCTGGGGCCTTTAAATGACAATCCTGCTTGGCTTTGGTACTCAATAATTTGGAAGCTGCACGTTATTGGTTCGATATTGCGGTCATTGTGGCGTATATGGATTGAACCTTGATGTGATGGGAGAATTGATCAAACAAGTCATGCATATATACCAGTGCCATATGCACAGTGGATAGCCTTGACCAAAGCTTCCTCTTATTTTTCAGCATCTTGAAGGAGCTCCTCCAGGTCCAGCAGAGTATCGGCTACTGCCCCCAGTTTGATGCGCTGTTTGATGAGCTCACTGCCCAGGAGCACCTGGAGCTCTACACACGCCTGCGTGGCATTCCGTGGAAAGATGAGGAGAGGGTAAGACCTATTTCAGTCTGGGTCATGCTAAGCAAAACCCGAACATGAGTAAAACAGATCTCCCATTCCCTGAGGCTGAAGGCACCTCAATGAGGTAATTGTCCCTATGCTTTTAAAAGGCCATTGCTGCCTCGGCAGTGGGGAACGGCTGTTCTGCTCTTGGTTCTGTGCCGGGTCCAGCTGAGATGATGGCCAGAAGCTAAGGATAGCTAAAAATGGATATCTAATGTAATCTCATTCTAGAAGTGCAGGCCTATTTCCTTAGTTGCAGTTGAATGGAAGGATGGATACTGCTTGTGTTGGTTATCATGTGATTTAATGTGTATATGAAAAAACAAATTAGATAGACGTGGCCTTTTATAGTCAATTGTAATTCCTTTAAGGTTATTGACTTGGGATAAGGGGGCGTTTAACATTTATTAATATTGATTCAAGCTTTTGGTGCATAGTGTGCTACAAAGTATATTTAGCACCTGGAAGTTTTTCGGATTAAAAAAAAAACCTGTCGATATTTAACAGGTTGAGATTTACTGAGTCACTGGAAATATGTGCATCTATTTTGATGCGCACTAACATAATGCTTTGTAGTTTTTTATGACCCTTAATGTCAAGGGCTTGTTTTAAACATCCTTGCCACAGCCCAAAATGTCAGTGTGGGGAATTGAGATTATAAAATGGAACATGGGTTGATCGCATCTTGGTTTGGAACCTGAGCCCTTATCTGTTGATCAGGTGACACTGACCTGATCACCAGCGGGCTGGATCACAAGATCCATGATTGACCAGGTTGCTTTGTAATGAACACCCTCTTAATTTCAGAATTTGGGAATGCTTGAGGCCCATACAAAAAAAGGCCCCTTTACATGAGGCAATGGTGGGCACCAACAATGTGTTTTCTGTCTTGCTGCAGGTGGTGAAGTGGGCAATGGAGAAGCTGGAGCTGACGAAATATGCAGACAAGCCAGCGGGGACCTACAGTGGGGGGAACAAGCGGAAGCTATCCACGGCGATCGCCCTGATTGGTTATCCATCCTTCATCTTTCTGGTAAGGGATCAACCGCCTGTCCTGAACCAAGATGTAGGTTCGATTTGAAGATCCATTCAAATTGTTTTATTTCCCTTCAATTTCTCAATCTCAAATGACTCTAGAAGTCACATGAGACTTTGCTGGAAGCAGTAATCCAGTTTATCCTGAAATGCAATTGGTTGCTATTTTATAGATAGTCTTCCACTTCCTCAGTGGCTCAGGTCTTCCTCCAGGATTTATTTAATCACGTTACTGCATGTATGGAAGGTAAATAATAAACCAACTTCGGTGCCATGGTGATGTTATCTCAAGAAAGAGACTCTATTCACTCAAACACTGGATGCCGGCCCTCCCAAACTCCCTGTCCTTCCTACCA
Source organism: Ambystoma mexicanum (assembly GCF_040938575.1). NCBI lineage: Eukaryota > Metazoa > Chordata > Amphibia > Caudata > Ambystomatidae > Ambystoma > Ambystoma mexicanum. Next base: position 325,044,124 of record NC_090929.1, read on the forward strand.
CCGGCCCAGCTGCTTCCCCGTCCTCTGGTAACTGATCTGAACTTCACTAATACTGTATCATTCTCGTCTCTACGCTCTATGTACAGGTGGTTCAAGCGAGTGTCCTGCTATGAACGTAACTTACATTTTAAAAGTTCAATCTAAAAATCTGCTTATATTTATCCTCGCCCGAAAAACTGCCTTTCTTCCCTTGGCTCTTTCCCTACAAGATCTGTCCCAGTGGTTCCGTGGTTGCACTACATGCATACAATTTAAATTGCCTTTCTGGTATGAGACCATGTTATGCATATTTGCGGGCAAAGCAGTCAGCCTGGTTGTTTAGTTTCCAAGTCGCTCTCGCCTATCATTTAGGTGTATAGGAGCCAGCAAGCAAATCACCAACAAAATTCAGATGCTCCAAAACAACGCTCTCAGAGCAGCGCTTAACATCCCCAGGAGAGCCCACATCTCCAACATCCGGAAATCCCATAACTGGCTCAACACCTCAGACAAAATCTTGCTCAAAGTAGCATCGCTAACCCACAAATGTCTGAACAACGCTGCCCCACCTGGGAGACAGAATATGCAAATACAACCCCAACAGACCCACCAGAACCTCTAACACAAACCTACTCATAGTCCCTAGGTTCAAACGCACCAAAATGGGTGGCAACAGCTTCCAGGTGACGGCACCCCAACACTGGAACGCCCTACCACCATCCCTCAGGACACCCCAAACCTTCACACACTTTAGACGCAATTATATCCAATGGATAAAGAACAAAGATCACTAATACCTCTAACCCAACACCACACTGCCACTATCCTAGAATGAATGCTTATCTGCAAACTCTTTAAAATATCTGTAATGTACTATACCTCTCTTGTAAAACGTCCCTTTGTACCTCACTGTAACACTGTAAGTGATATGTATAAGATATGTATAAGCAACTTGTAACCAAGCTTTGAATAACCATGCTGCTCATGCGCCCTCATACTCTCGGGTCTGGTGCGCAATACAAATGAATAAACTAAACTAAACTAAACTAAACTAGGTAGGCTGCTGTGTGGCATCCGCACATCACATTTCAAAGGCCACCTTTCTGCCATTCTTTTCCTGACCCGTTGGTCCTGAGAGTCTCCAACCCATACTAGATGTGTGGATCTAGGGAAATACAGCTGCCTCCATGAGCAGAAAGAATCTATTCAGTTCATCCTGCAGAAGCTGTGCACCATTGTAGGTGTCACTGTTGTTTCATGGGTCCTTCATTTGACTCTTTCCTGAACTCCCGCAGCAGAGCCAGGCAGACCGTGGCCCCTATGGCGGTGAAGGAGGCTGCAAGCTTCCAAAACTGTTCACCAGTTTGCGCCGCCATTCTGCTGCCTATCTCAACAGAGTTTGTGGAAGTGTCGACAGCAGTTTTGCCAACAGTACCAACTGGTTTCTGAAAGGGATTTGACCTTCGATCCCCTGTTACACTACACAGAAACCACACCCCTTCTTTATTTTGTGACATGAAGAGGCCCTCTCCAGTGTCCACTAAAGGGACATGTGGTCCAGGCAGTTGCTCACCTCCACAGAAATGGTGCAGCACCCCCTGTAGGGAACCTTCGACTCCGTCAGTGCAGTGATAACGATGTGACTGGGAAATTTTTTTCAGGTTAAGAGGGACCTTTCCCTCCATTTGCCCAGTGGCAATACTGCCACCTTTTCCTCCTCTGTTGTGGTTGCTCCTAGTTTTGAGAGTGGCAGCTTGTTTATTTTTGCAGACAGCTAATTTCGCATAGGAAAATGCAGTGAACAAAGAGGCTTCCCTGGCGCCTACTTTAACCTTTCAACGATCAGTGCAGCTTATCTACAACGTAAAGATTTCTCCTTTTTTCTCTTTTTACACCGTGATGCTTAGCAATCTTGAAGACAGACGGGCTCTCTCCCTTGGCTGGCAGCATGCCCTCAGAAGCACTCACTCACTCAGCCTCTTCCCTTCTGTGACCAACTGTGGCTCTCCTTTTCTCTCCTCTGCCAACACAACACACATCGTCCCAGCTTGGCAGTCTCCAGACCCTTTCTTTTTCTCTCTCTCGACAACCAAACGACCCAGCAGAAGCAGTCGGTGTCCCCACAAGAACCCAGAACCCCCCTTTCTCTCCTATGCACCCTTAATGAAGTCTCCCTCACTCCTCCTTTAAAGGTATACCTCTGTATCAAAGGCATACCATATTTCTGCCTCTCACAGTGATGTCATCCCATCCATGAGCCACCCCCTCTGGGTAGTCAACCCTCCTGGAAGCTTACAGAGAGCTACCACATGTCTCTTTGGTTTCACCTTTTACACCGAATCCAGTTCAGCGAGCGGATGGCCTAGCTGTAACAACTTTCCTCTAGGCTTCCTGCGCTGGAAGTTTTAAAAAATGGATCTAGTTTACTGCACATTCCTCAGCTCACGTCTCCATCGCAAAAGCAGCTTTATTTCTTGCATTTTCCAAGCAACATTGCTGAGCTTGTGCTTGCAGCCTCATGAAAAAGCCCAGTTTGCACCAATGAGCTATGGATTGAGCTGCCTCTAGTATTGTTAATGGGCTAGACATTAGTAGGCCTAAGGTGTTAGTAGCAAGTATTTGTTATACCTACATTTCATTGCAACTCAGTCCATGCTATACCATGGCATGGTACATTGTGCAATGGTATCTGCTATTATGCACTACTGAATCCAAACCCCTTTTTGTCTTGTTATGTATGAGTCTCACACCTAGTCTCACACATACCTCTTTTGAAAGAGTCTGAGGTTTTGATAAACATCTGCCTTAGTTGAAATTCAGAGTCTGTAACCCCTACACAACTCCTACAGGCGCTTTCGGCGTGACTGCCCAGTTCACACAGTGGTGTGTGCAATGCCTCCTTTCTTCAGTCACTAAGTCACTATAAAATGATGGTCACTATCTTCTCCCCCCTCATTGACCTTTTCTTTTTCAGGATGAACCAACTACTGGCATGGACCCCAAAGCAAGGCGTTTCCTCTGGAACCTGATCCTCGACATCATCAAAACCGGCCGCTCTGTTGTGCTCACATCCCACAGGTCAGTGAGGCTTCACGGGTTGATCCAAAGAGAAGTAGGTGAAATGATGGCACTATGTTAGCTGCCCAGTGTCCACATAATAATACAAAACCTTTAGGGCCAGGGAGTGGCTTGTTACAGGAATGTTTCTTTTCTGTTTGGTCATATACAGCCTGGCATCTGACATTGCATGGCCTCTTGGTGCTTTGGGTCTGTAAGAGTGGGGGGGATGGGTGGGTATACCTGGGTAGCAGAGGAGTGAGGTTGCTGTGGCTAAGATGGTGGTGAGGGCCAGATCAGAGGAACTATGATATGGTGTGGGTAAATGTTTACACGTGTGTGTTCCAGGGTTACACCGGGACCGTCTAACAAGGCACTGTGCATCTGAATATTTATGGCACAGACAAGCACTGTAAATATTGTTTTTAAATAATGTACTTTTTAGCTTGTGGGACCTTAGAGCGATGTTCTTTTTGGTGTTTTTTTACACAACTTCTACTGATTATGTGAATGCACGGCCTGATTCCTGTCCCTTCTAGCCGCTGTCTTGCATGGGGCGAATGGTATTTTACGCTCCTGCACATGCACGGGCCGGTAATTACAATGCCACTCAGATGGGCCAGGCTTCAATTTGAAAACGTGATTTCTACACCCAAAAAGAAGCTTGCAGAGACAGCAGCTGCCACGAGGTCTCTGTATAACGAGTGGCCTTGCCTGTTTAAGGATACTGTCTGAGGGTTCCATTTAAGAACCCTTTGCTGGAAGATCTCTCCAGCTGGCACCTGGCCACGTCCGTCCATTCCACACCTCATCCGGTTTGCGGTGCATAGATTGCATTATTGTGGGGCTCCACTGGAGCACTTGCATCGCAGAACCTCATCCTCCTCCTCCTCCTAGGGTGTCCATGGGAAACTGCTCGATCTCATGGGTTAAGGCTTCTGATGCTCATGTCAACAAGACTGCGTGAATATCTGTAGTTTCTGTGCATTGTGGGCAGGTGCAGCCTAGCACACCTGTCTGTATGCCCAGCTTTGTGATTGTGAGTGTGATTTCTGTCTCCTCAGCATGGAGGAATGCGAAGCTCTCTGCACTCGGCTGGCCATCATGGTGAACGGGCGTCTGAAATGTCTTGGCAGCATCCAACACTTGAAGAACAGGTACCTGCAAAAAGCACCATGAACTACTGATGGGTACGAGCAGATCAGGGGTCTGAAAGCTGTGACTCTCTGGATGTTATGGACTACAACTCCCATGACCCCCCACCATTGAATATGCTGACTAGGGCTGATGGAAGATGTAATCCAAAACATATGGAGAGCTAAAGGTTGCAGACCCCTGCAGTAGATTGACAAACCAGATGCATGGAGGCACTTGACGCATTGACTAGGAAAAGGAAAGCTGAAACATGTGACATGTCTGTGCTCTTGACTAGAGGCCCTGTAACTTTCCACTGATGCTCAACAATGTTTTTCGCGTAGCATTTAAGTACCACTCGCACCCACCCAATCCCAGTGTGCATAGTCCAGGGGTCTGCAACCTTTGGTCCTGCAGATGTTTTGGACTACAACTTCCATGACCGCTCACATTGACTGTACTGGCTAGGACTGATGGGAGTTGTAGTCCACAACATCTAGAGAGCAAAAGGTTACAGACCCCTGGCATAGACTATCCTGGAAACAATTGCCCTAGAACGACGTTCACTTTGCATGTTTACATTTCTGGTGGCAGTGCCTACGAAATTGCAGCTGTCTTATCATTGTTTTACATCAGGTGGAAAGATGTGTTTACTCTAAACGTTTTCCACACCAGGTAGCAGATCCCAGGTTCCACCTCGCCCTTTAAAACATGAAATCTACACTAAAGTTTTGATCGGCTTCCAAAGTATTGCACGGATGCAGAACATGGAGAAAAATAAGCTAGACCTGTTTTAAAGGGTCAGTCCCATGCATTTCTAAACCATTGAAGTAAACACCAGTTCAATCTTGGAGCATAACACCACACTTTTAGGGGCAACATCATGTATCCTAAAGAGGAGTTCCCCAATTTGCCTCCGTAAGGAGACTTTTTACAATGAATGACACCAGCTCGATTTAATTTCAGATCTCTGCCCCGGTTCTGCTTACAGAGGATCAATATTAGGTTTCACTTCACGAGAAACACATTCTTTGGTTCTGAAGTGAATCGATACAGTTCACAGTGGAGCAATGACTTCCCTGTGGTGAGTGGACCTCTGCCCCTGTCCCAACCGGATGCAGCGATTGAAACATTTAGAAAGGGGACTTCTGAGTTTCCACATGTAATGTGCTCATGATCAAATGACGCACCATATGATCTTGGTCATACATTAAGCTAAAAGGGGTCATCGTTGTCTTTACTCTGGTGCTACTGCACACATGTCATCAAATACCAGTTTATCGTAATGGCATGGTTTTCGTTTTGTGAGTTGTTCCGTTACATGCCAAAAGGCTGTGACCCACAAGACCTATATTGACACCCTCAGTGCTTTGCAACGTGCCCTTTATGAACCTTGTGGCAACTGCAGTAATGTGTACAGCTTCCAATTGCAGTATGTTAAGCAATACAATTGCCCGGGCTGAACCCTTGTAATGACCTTGCCCCATTGCAGTAGAGTCTACTTCACAAGTTCTGTCTCAAATTGAAGCAAAAACCATGACATGCGCAATCTGTGCTGTAGGTAACCCGTGAACAAATCCATTAGATGCAAGGACACCAAAAGCAGACACGAGCATTTTGCAATGCATTTTCAGGGTGCCTGTGCCCTCAATGCATGCCAGCATGGCACTTAAAGTACACATTTTACTGGTGTTGCCCCATAATCCCAGAACTGGTACTTTAAGTAAACACCCATGGTGGGTTTGGCCAGTCAGGCCAGTGTTGTTACTGTAACTGTACACACTGGGGTTGTCTAATGAGGCCAGTACTGACACTGTAAGTATACACATGTTCATTTTTCCTAATAGTACCAGTACTAGTATTGGAAGTACACACTCATGGTGACTTTGACACTAATCCCAGCACTGCTACTGTAGGTACTCATGACGACTTTGTACAACAAGGTCAGTACTGGTACTGTAAGCGCCACTTCTAATGGCCTTGTCCAGTAATGCCAGTTCTGACACTGTAAGCAATTGTTACAGGGCACGAGTTATTCATTGCCAACATGAGTGCACGTTTGTAATACATGCACCAAGCCCGTAACAATCATTTGCAGCCAGGTTTGAAGATGCCAAGCGGAGTAATTAAATCGCTTTGCTCCCCCACACTAGTCTAAGGACACTTCTTCCACTCTACTCTGGCTCAACCCATTTTACCATCACTGGACGCGTCCGCACACTGACTGCACTTACACACTCTGTCCTTCTCTGTATCCCTCTTTATCCCTCTCACGCGTGCTCTTTTTATGCCTCCCTTTATCCCTCGCGCATGCCGCGTGCGCTCTTTATCCCTTCTTTATCCCTTGCGCATGCTCTTCATCCCACATGCGCTCTCTTTATCCCTCAAACATGCTCTCTTTATCCTGTGCGCGCGCTCTTTATCCCTAGCACGTGCGTTCTTTATCCCGCCCTGCACGTGCATTTATCCCTCGGGCGCCCCTTATCCCTCGGGTGCCCCTTATCCCTCGGGCGCCCCTCCTCCTTCGCAGGCGCCATCTCCTTCACGCGCCCCTTCTCCTTCACACGCCCCTTCTCCTTCATATGCCCCTTCTCCTTCACATGGCCCTTCTCCTTCGCACAGGCCTTCTCCTTCGCACGCCCCTTATCCCTTGCATGCCCGCTTTATCCCTCGGGTGCCCCTTAATCCTCGGGCGCCCCTTAATCCTCGGGCGCCCCTTAATCCTCGGGCGCCCCTTAATCCTCGGGCGCCCCTTAATCCTCGGGCGCCTCTTTATCCCTTGCGTGCCCCTTATCCCTCGCGCGCATGTCCCTTATCCCTCGCGCGCATGTCCCTTATCCCTCGCGCGCATGTCCCTTATCCCTCGCGCGCATGTCCCTTATCCCTCACATGTGTGCCTCTTATCCCTTGCGCCTCTTATCCCTCTCTCTAACTCCACTCCTACACACACACACACGCAAGCAAACGCACTTGCACACAAAGGACACACTGCCGCTTTCCCTGTCCCTCTTCCCATTCTGTCCCTCACTCGCTCTTCCTTTCTCCCTCCGTTCCTCCTTTCTCCCTCCGTTCCTCCCTCCCTTGCTTTCTCCCTCTCTCCTTCATCTGTCTCACCCAGTCTCTGTTTCTCTTTCCCGCTTTCTCTGTCTCGCTCTCTCTCTTTCTCGTTCTGTGTGTATGTGTGTGTCTCCGTCTCTCTGTTACTCTACTTATACACACAACCACTCACATAATGCAAGCACACAGCTTCATTTTTTATTTTTATTGAACTTATCCACACTCCCCTGTCCCCATTAGCCCTTGATTCCAAGCCTGCTGTTTGTCTTCCAGGTGGCCCTCCCCTAACCCCCAGCAGCCTCCATGCAGCAATCAAGATGCAGAAGGAAGTGTCAATCACTCCTCTTCCTGTGTCCTGGTTCATGCAACCCAAGTGCGGCAGGATTGTATTGCCCCTTTTGGACCATTAGGGCATTGATGCGCCCCATGCTCGAATGGCGTGCAGTTGCACAGCCAGCATGTCCGTCTGCAAGTCTGCAAGTCTGGGGCACCAATGAAACAAAGAGGAACTCCAAAACAGCGGGAACAAAAAAGGAGCAAGAAGGAACACACAAAAAGGTGTTTCCGTGTGTGAAATTATTTAACTTTGTAAATACAACTTATACTATTTGCGTATTGCCTTAAATGGTGATTTAATCACATATTTTACAGATCAATGGTACCTGTATATATGTTGTAACATAAGCCCTGTTAGTATTAAGAGGGATCGGTGTGTTTCCAAAGCACAAAGTACAGCTAAATTGGCTGACTGTCCCTGGCTAATAAGTAAAGTTAAGACATCATCCTGTGCATATTGACGCAAGAAAAAACAATTTCAACTTATTGTGAACATCAATGCATCATTATAAACTTGAATAAATCAGTCCAAAGAATCCTGGTCAGAAGATACCCGTTTGAAACACCCTCGGCCATGATTGGCTGTTTTGGGCATGTGCTGGCAGGGTGCATGCATACACACAGGGGAACACAGTGTTCCTCGCTACCTGGGTGGCAGGAGCGCTATGATTCCACTGTGTGTGCCCTCTGTGTCCTCCATAGTGGGTGGCAGGTCAGCGCCCTGGCAGCCGTTACTGAGGAGCCGCCCGGCCCTTGGCAGAAATTGCACCACCACCCTGGTGGTCTTCCCCAATTTATTGCGATAGCCCAACAGCATCCGATCAGAATAAGTTGCGGCTTTCGGGCTGTCACTTGTTGAGGTGCGTCTTGTATTTTGTGCATGAATGCTGCTGCAAGGATGATGTGAGCGTGAGGTGCAAAGCATGTTTTCCGTGAGTGCTACTCGAATCCCAGTGGTGCCCGTCCGATCCTCTTCTACTTTCTTTCTGGACTTTTCAGTAAATACGAAATCCAGAATTGTACCTGTGGCTCTGGAGGGCTTGTTGAAGGGCCTGAGCTTGGGTCATTGCATGATTTCTCGCTGTACAGCAGTGCTTTGGACACAGGGACACTGCCGCTGGCCCCCATCATCTCACCGCTGCCCTTTTGTCTCTTTGCTCTTGGGTAGGTTTGGGGATGGATACATGATTACGGTGAGGACCAAATCCAGCCTGAACGTCAAGGAAGTCGTCCGGTTCTTCAACAGAAACTTCCCAGAGGCTGTTCTTAAAGTAAGTTCCGTCCTTCCCTCCGGTTACCCCTGGCTCTCTACTCCCTTCCCCTTAATCAGAAGCTACCATGGTATTCGTCCTCCTGGACGGAAGCTGAAAAACCTCAAAACAATGATCCAGAGGCGGTGTGAGCTTACTGCACGCAACATTTTGGGGCATCATTCGTCCCTGATGCAAGATGCTGTAGGCAAGTACATTTATACTTTGGGCTATGAGGAGGTATTTTCCATGAGTTATTGCACCTAAATGATTGAGGAAGTGTGTGAGCATTAATAAGGCTATTCACCATCACAGAGTGGCTTGAAAAAAACCTCTCATGCTGGTTACCAAAAAGTGATGCCTGGCAAGCTTTGACTGAAGTAGGCCGGGGGCACGCCCAGCTGCCCTGTTATTCCTTACTTGTTGTGCCCGAGGAATCAGCAGCACTGCACTGCTGGCGCCCAACACCCCCAGAACATGTACAGGGTTGTGATTATTCTGGATGAAGGGGGCGGGGCATGGGGCTGTTTGGTCTGTACTGTCCCCACTGCTGACCCGAACATTACGGATCTGCCTATATTTGTTCCCTTCTTTAACGGTGCAGATGCAAAAAAAAAGCGATAAGATGGCAGCTTGGCCAAATAACCTATTATTTTCTTTTCACACACTAGTTATTCTTCATATGTAAAGAATAGCAAAGTATCCTTGCCATAGTGATTTATGAGATGGTTGGTCTGAGCACAAAATTACATGACTTTTGTGGTGTTCATTTTGCATGCTATGAAGTGACAGTTTTAGACCCCCTCAGTGGCATTGGGATGTGGGGACATAGAGCCTCATCAGGAGTTGGGTGGTATCCCGGCGGTAAGTCTGCCGGAATAACGCTGAAAGCAATTAGCGTTGCCGCAACTTGGTCCAGGGTTTTAGCGCCGGATCACAAGTTACACAGGTTGCAGTTGTTTTAGTCCATTGGCCTCAATGTGGCATTTTCGGCACAGGGCATTTTTGGCACAATTACCGCAGGGGTAATTGCACAGCGGTAATTGCACTGAAAATGGGTGAAAAGTCCGGATTGGGTGGAGCGGTAATGCGGCGGTAATGTTATTATTGCTCCATTCTTACTGCAGTGCCCAACTCCTGATGAGGCCCATAGTATTTTATTCATATAGCGTAGGGCTGGGCTGCTGCAGGAAATGGTAAGACCACCTTGTAATGGCTACACTTCCTTTAGAAAAGTCCAGTAGGTTTGTCCAATTCCAGGCTTCTATGGCCGGGATCCTGGTGTGTTTTCAGGATATCCCTCATTAATATTCACGAGGAAACATTTGCATACATTTAGTATCATTGTATGCAAATTTATCTCATGAATATTAATGCAGGGTATCCTGAAAACCCGACATGGATCTGGCCCTCGAGGCCTGGAATTTGACAACCCTGCAAGGGTTTCTCAGGCCTGACGTTTGGCAGTCATCTTTGAACAGACATGCCTTGCTTTATTTGCCTCATGCCCACAGTAGCCAGATCCCTACCTATGAGATTCTGTTCTTTGTTGGTGAAATCCCATTAATGTCTATGGAGAATGTGGGGTTGTCTCTGTGTGTGAGTGAAGTGACTCCTCCGCAGGTTGAGAGGGATGCAGATCACCTGAGCATCTCTGCAGGTACCAGTGCCTATCATAGTTCCCACTGACTTAACATCTGTATGTACAGAAAGCATGCAACCAGGCCCAAAAAGCAATATTTGGGGGTCATTTGGAGGTCAAAGAAAGATGCCCAGCTAACACCAAGATATCAAGCACTTGTCAAATGGATTGCCCACGTTGTTGCTTTCACCTGTGCGCTTTCAAAGGCACTTGAATCTGACTGTGTGAATGCCCACTTCACTTTGGCCAAAACCTGCCCCACCGACCGACGAACAGCACTTGCTTCTGATGATGACCTCTAGGGCTGCAGCACGAGCTTCAGTGCACGTCATCCTCCAGGTTGCTTGATTCTATGTTTTGTCAGCTGAGTAAATTTCCGTGTAATGGCGCAGGTTTAAAACTTTAAACGGTCATTCATTGTGGGTTCCTGCCACTCCCAGGACAGTAAGAATGGTGGTTATTGCCCATGTCATGTATACTCAATGTATCGACTTCTAATGGATGAAGAGCTGATTCGGGGTTTGGACCCGAGGTTGCACACAAATCCGGACATTATTCTGTGTTTAACTCGCTCGCCTATCAGGCAGGCTTTACTTTTGGTTAAATAACTTTTGGAGATGGACTTGCTTGGCATTGGTCTTATGCTTGCCCAGTCCTCTATGCCTGTCCTCAAAACAGACTGTGGCTTTTCCCACATGCCTGTCCAACCCCGAAGACACCTAGTTTCTGCATAGGTTTGTTTCAGACGGAGCCCTAGAAGGCGTGGAGACTCATGTTTGAGAGAATTTGTCTTGCTCGCTAAATGGCTACACAAAGTGCCGCTATCAAGGGCTTTCATTGTGGTCTGAGAGGAGAGCGACAGCACCACACAGCCATGAAAGTATTTGGTGAGCATATGAGGGTCTGTTTAAACTTGTGAGCGTGCATTTCTGGAATGGAATGCTCCGATCCAGATTTCCGATATTCTATTATTTTCCTGGAGCTCGAACATTGATAAAGGTCACAGGGGAGCGATAACCACAAATTAAGATCTTTATCTAATCTATTTCTATAGCACTGGAACAGAGCCCATAGGCATAGAGTGCTAAAGACAAGAGACAAACGCACAAGGAACATAAAACAAGTGTTCTCGCAAAGGTGGGCAGGATTCACAGAGGGGGTGCCAAAGAGTCAAAAAGAATGTTTTTTAGACTGTGCTTGAAGGTCACCATAGAGGGGCAAGCTCTTAGGTCAGGAGGCAGGGCATTCCACAAGCGCGGAGCTGCCATGGGAAAACATTCTTCCAAGACCAAGGACAGTTTGGCTTATGGGATTTGGAGCAGGCAGGAGTTATTAGACCCTAGTGTTCTCCCATTAGGAAGCCAGGGCCGCCTGCTGGAGAGATACACTGGGCTTTTCCCATAGAGACAGGCATGAGTAAGGCACAAGGTCCGGAAAGTGATAGGTCTGCCAATTGTCAGCCAATGTAGGGATCTCCTAGCCGCAGTTGTAGGATCGGCTTTCCGAAGTCCCAATACCACACGAACAGCATTATTGTGTACGATTGATTTCTACCATACCAACGCCCTGCAGAAGACTGGAGCAGTAATCAAGGATGGGCTCTGATAATGGCTTGAGGAAGAGTGGCACACTTAGAGGGGTCAAGGAAGGGTCTGAGCTGAGCAAGAGGCTTGATACAATAGGAAGTGCTTGAAACAAGGCTGCTGATGTGAGCTTTCATGCTGAACTCTTGATCAAGAACGACTCAGAGTCTTAACTTTAGGAAGAGTCGCCAGAGAGTCTGAAAGGAGCCATATGCAGTGTTCATCTTACATAGCTTGTGTGCTGTGTCAGTTATTGTAATCTCTGTTTTGACTTTGTTTAGTGCCAACCCATTGTGAATCATCCATATATAGATATGGTTGTAGATGGTGTTAATTGTAACAGTGTTGTGGCTATTGTTGCCTGAGAGTGGTATTAGGCACTGTGTGATCGGCGTAGTTGGCATTCACTATGCTTTCTGTGTCCAACAACTCAAAAAGAGGAAGGGTAAAGATATAACATAAAGTAGGGGATACACAGAACCCTTGAGGCACTCCACAGGATAACACGTATGCATCAGCCATGGCCTCTTCATGGTAAACTCTGGTTGTCGATTTGCCAAGAATGAATGAACCCATTCGCAGGCTTCGATGGAGAAGCAGGCACAGTCCTGCAGTCTGGCTTCAAGAATGGAAAGATCTACTAGATCAAACACCACCACTAGGTCCAAAAGTATCAGGAGAGCAGTTTTTCCTTTATCGAAGTGTGAATTATGTTTGCTTTAAGGTCCAATAGAGTGGACGCAGAAGCCTGATTGCTTCGGGCCCAAGATGTTATGATGGCATAAAAATTCTTGGATTTGAAGATGAGAAACTTTGTCCTGAATCTTTAGTAAGAAAGGTGTATTGGTAATGGGGTCATAGTTGCCCGCCAGGTTAGGATCCAGGGTGGACTTTTTCAAAAGGAGGGAGATTCATGCCTGTTTGATCCCTGAAGGAACGTGGCTCTCTTGGAAGGAGAGGTTTACAAATTTAGCGATGAGAGGTATGAGCAACAAGGCACAGGATTTAACAATAAATGCCAGGCAGATGTCACCCCTAAAATTAGTAGGTTTGATTCAGAATCGGAGAACAAACAAACCAGATGGGGATCGTGGAGGAAAGGTAAACTGAAGACCACGCCCCTTGTTCATGTGACCCGCCTATAAAGCCAGAACCCGCGCGCACCAGAAGCGAGTACCGACGAGTACTGTCTGCTGTTCTGCTTCTCACGCTGCCCGGATCACCTCGGCGTTATTGCTCTGCAATTTTAACATTGGGTATAACCAGCACGCTTTTCTTACCTGCCACTTGGAACACTTATGAACTTTAAGAACTTAACAACAAGCTAACAACAAGTTCTAACTGTTTATTTTCCTCTTGCCTACTAGCCACGCCCATTGCTCACGTGACCCGCCTATAAAGCCAGAACCCGCGGGCACCAGCGCGCGCGCACCAGAAGCGAGTACCAACGAGTACTGTCTGCTGTCCGCTTTCGTCTTTTGTCTTTTCAATTTCTGTCTTTGCCTCTACCTCTACCTACATTCATTCCTTGCTTAGGCTTGGATTTTCCTCTTTCACTCCATCTGCTAACTCTTCTGCTAACTCTATTACTCAATCTTCTCAATCTTTCTGCTAAGTGTCTGGCTCCCCTTCTTGCTCCCCCGTGCTACCCGCTCACTTCTCCCTGACCTTCGCCAAGATTTTGGTGCTGATCGGCGTTCTCCCCTTTACACCTATTTCTTATTTTCACCCTGTGTACATCGCCTTCTCTTGGCGTATCCATTATTCTTTAAAATTAACTCTTGACAGCTGATCCAGCTAAGTAGGTGCTCAAGGGTGTGCCTAACCTAGTCCTAGGGGATCCAACGTTGTCATCCTTGCTTCTTACTATTACGAAAGTGTGCCGTGGTTGATAAAGACCGCGCACTTTTACTTCCAAGAAACCAGCGGAAAGCCTCGGGGGATTGACTAACCTGCCTTCGCCCTACTTTCCAAGAGCTCCGCCCAATTCATTCCAGCGGCTAGCAATCTCATAGTATCCGGCAGTCCTGCTGAAACCCTCCATGACTGCTTTCGAATCAAGTGTTCACATAGAAGGCTTTTGTTATCACGTTACTGGCTCGTGGGTAATCTTAAACGAGCAATTCTAAATTCAAATAGTTGAATCTTTCAAACCTTTGTTACCAGAGCCTTTTACTGCTCCATTAACCAGTGGTGTCTTATCAACGAGGGAGGCAAGCTTTGACTGCTTAACTCATTAGATACTAAAAACAAAAAAAACACATCTGTCATTGCATCATGATGCGGCTCACTTCTGGCATGCCTCCTCTTCCATTCTGTTACCAACGGACACCCTTAAACATACGCCCTGGTTTCCAATGAGCCTCTATGGGCTCCTTCCCTGTTAGACCTCCAGCTTCCACGTTGCCAACTCAGCCCCAACATGGCACATGCAAGTCGCCCATTCACCTGCCATCTGCGTGTAATGCTGCCCCGCTGATTCAATTTCTCTCTGACCACACTATGGCATCCTATGACACATCACATTCACAGAAATGATGATCCCTGTGTAGTTATATCTGAATCCTGTCGGGATTCGGAGTGTGAGCACAACATCTCTCTCTCACAAGCCATGATTTCACCTACTCCTCACCTCCTCTATTCGGAAATTCTGAGAGGACTGACAATTCAGGCTGAAGCGGCAGAATCTGAGGTTCATTCTACGCATCCATTACCGATATCAAGTTTATTCTCTGATCCTATACGCCCTGTTGCGCACTCAACGCAAGCCATATCCACTAATCCTACCTTAGGCTACAAGGAGGATGCTGAGGGGTCAGTCATTCACAGATTATCTATATCACCAGAATTATACCCCACAGACCGTCCAAATGACATAATTTCTTCACCCGAGTCGAACACGTCCCTTCCTCTGTCCTATGCCAAACTTCTACCAAGGCCTTCATTTGGGTTCCCGCCTGTTCCTAATCTGGTGCTTGACATAGCACTAAATTCCATTAACACATCCATTTTAGCCCTAACCAACATTTTTGGAATATTAGAAATCAAGGCCATGACCCAGGAAAAGCAAATGACAATGCTCATTAATAAGGTCGATTGGTTAGCATGGAATTTGACATCTATACCAAAAACGGCCTCCATTGATGCATCTCTGAATGTTGATCAACAAGAGCTTCCAGTGCCCCATTCTGTTGACGTGGTAGTGATTGAAGAGATTAGTCCCCCAACTAAGAGTCCGAGGACATCTCCCTCCGATCTGGAACACAATGACAATAGCCCTATTGCTAAAAATCAAGCAATCACAATCGAATCCTCTCCTCGTGCCAAGGTCGAGCCGCCGCTCTGACGTATTTCGTCGCCCATCTCAAAAGATGCAGAGGAATAAAAGACGAAATCGTAAGCGAACGGCTGAGTGGAGATCGATATTAAATACCACTAATGAGCCCAGTAATTTGAAAAAGTCAAAGAACATGCCAGTTTCAAATAAAAAAATAAAAAATCTAAAACAAAGGCATTTGTTGCTAACCTTTCAACTCTGAGCAACAATGACAAAATCCCCGCCCCTGCTGCTGCCAAGTCCGCCGCGATAGTGGCTCCAGCAGTTGGTCCTCCGGCTACGTCCGACCAGGCTGACGTCCCAGGTAAGACACTTGAAGCTCTTGTTGTTCCTCCTGTTGATAAAACTGTTTCTGAACGTACATGCCCCAACATTGGGAATTCGGTTACACAAGATGAACTAATGAATATGTCTGCATACTTGCATAATAATGATGTAATTGTTGACGTTGTTCATCAAAGTTTGCATGATCCAAATACAATTCAAATGAACCACAGCCCCAAGTTCGGTGTGAATCTAAATAACTTCCATATACCCTTCAAAACCCTTGGAACAAAAACGAAATGATCTAATAAAAATAACTCCTTTTACAACTTCCCCTACCTCTGTGGCAACTGGACAATTGGATAAAATTAACCCTGCTCCACAAATGCCTACATTATGTCCTCCGGCCCAAGAGCCTGAACTGTTGCAATCACTCCCAAGTGAGAACCTGCCCCAGAGGAAAACTTAGATGAATCTAACATAAGAACAACAATGATTGACAGAATTCATTCTGACCCATTTCCTAGCAGAGTCACTTTATTGACTGTGTTCCAGTGCATTCCTGCCCTACGATACATCAACTCTGATGACATTCAACGAGTTTCTTATCCGAAACCACCATACCTAGACACCGTTGACATTGAAATACCCTCACTAATAATCAGGAATTACATCTGGCAACAGAGACATCTCTTATATGATAAGGGCTTAGCTTTAGAAATAGTAAATCGACCTAAGCCGAGTCAAACCGACCCGTCCCAGGCATTGGAACGGCTCTAAATTTGTTAATTATTGCGGCTATCAGGAACGATGCTATCAGGAAAAAATACCCGATTTTCATTGCCCTGGTTGACTTTAAACAAGCATTTGATTCGGTTTCCAGAAATACATTATGGGAAAAGCTAGATAAAGCCAACTGTCGTCGATACATTTTTTATTTAATTCAACAATTTTATGTTAATACATCAAAGTAAAATTAACGACTGATGGTGCTCTTTCAGAACCCATCGAAAGAAACATGGGCTTGAAACAGGGCTGCCCGTTTGCCTCTATTTTATTTAATTTTTACATTTCTGATTTTTATAAAGCCCTGTCTAATACGCAATCCTTCTCTCCGCGACTCGGTAACCATCACATTCCGTACCTACTATATGCAGACGATTTAGTCCTGTTCGACAGAACACCGATTGGCTTAAATAGAAAATTAGCAGCCCTCACCATTTTTGCTCAAGATAACAACCTAAGCATAAACACCAAAAAATCCGATATTCTGGTGTTTAACCCAGCCAACAAAAAGCACAAATTCAGTTTTAATTGGAAGTTAGTCAACAAAAATCTGGCACAAATCACGTCGTACAAATATCTAGGAGTAAATCTGAATGTACATCCCCACGACAATCCATACAAAGAAGAATTGACGATAAGAATGAGAATGATTGCCAATCAGGCTAAAGCCATCCATCGCAAATATGGAAGATTTTCTTTAATGCCGGTCCGTATGTTTTATTTACAAAAGGCCATGCCCATCATAACTTACGGTGCGCAGACAAAGTTACTGATCAAGGAGGTAAGATGGGACTCCCTTGAAGGTACATTCTGGAAAACAATATTACCAGTACCGCAGAGCATTCCAATTGCTTTAATACGTCATGAAATGGGCCTCATCTCCCTGCGAAGTGCTGTAAATTGGTCAATGCTGTCCCTGTATAGGAAAGTGCTCCTTTCATCAGATGCCACAAAAAATGTATTTCCTGTACTAAAGCAACTTTTAACAAATTCTTCCACTAACTCTTTAACCAAGTGGAAGAATCAATGCTTAAACATTCCATTAGATGCTTCCATATCTGTAGATTTATTACTAGAAGCCCCGGACAAAGCGAAAATTAAATGTGTATAGTAAAGATTGGATCGATACGGGAGATATGTGTGCGAATTATCAAGCGTTTAAATTAGGAGCATTTCCTGAGAAGCTCTTGAATGTGTTCCCTACTTACATCCAAGCGTTCCCAGATAGAGCCTATGCTGATACATTTCTAAGATTTAGATTAAACCTTTTACCAACCAATGCAAAAATAGCATCATACGATAGGGGGCTGTCTGTTTCTCCTATATGCAGATTCTGTAAATTGGAAACTCAACACTAGACCATGATGCATCTATTAATTGAATGTCAGTCTTTATCTGAATTAAGAGAAAATCATTTGTTTAAACATTTTAAGCACAGAATCATTTTAACAAAAGAACAGATGTGGAATGAAATTTTTAACGCTTCTAAAACCAGCTTAATAATTGACATAGTTAAGTTTGTCGTCAAACTTAATCTCCGATCTGCAGATAACAAAGTGCCTGTTTAAAGCTGTTTTACACCTTGTATCTTTTAGTCAATTTTATACATTTTATATTTAGTGCTCGAGTTGGAAAGTTTTACAAATATATGTATATGTTTTAAATAACATTGTATCTATTATGTACGTTATCAATGATTGGATTCAGATAAGCTGATAACAATAATAATGTGTTTAAGAACTAATGTTATAATTGAAAAAGTTGATTGCCAACTAAACCAATTTTTAATAAAAAAAAAAAGTAGGTTTGATTTTCTCTGGAATAACCAAGATTTCTGCTTCAGAGACCGCCCTAAATTTAAACTCGGGTTGTGGAATGACGGGTCTCACAAACTTTTTAGTAGGGATAGGTCCATCCAGTGGGTTTAAGTTAGATGCAATCTCACTCTTAATTTTCTCAATTTTAAGCAACATTACTTTTTGAATGGAAGTACACCAAATGGAATCTTTATTAAATGTGCATATGATAGGATGAGGATCTTCCTGCTCGCTTAAGATTTTGAACAGTTCCTTTGTGTCGGAGGCTGCCTCTTTGATTCTTTTATCATTTACTGCACAGGCATAGTTGGTTTGATCTTCTGTAGAATTAGTCCTCTTCCAGAGATGTAATGCTCGGTTTGGAGTACCATGTTTTTCACGATTGTGGTTTCACCAGTCTTTTATTCTGCGGGTCAAGGCTGTTAAAGGCGTGGGACATCATATCTTGGTAGGCTTCAACAAGTATGGAGGCTGAATCATAGTTTTGTAGGTTGTCCAGGATGGGGGCAAAAAAGGGATTCATGCATGTAGGGGTAAGTTTGTGCAGGTTGCGACATGTCACTTTTACTATAATCCTCTGGATTTCTTAAGTGGCATTATCCAGGGGAGCTGGAATTGTATAATGCATTGATCAGACCATGGACATGGGTCTGTCTCAACACTATCAATCACAACCTTATGTGAAGACGGTTCTATGTCATTTCATCGACATCTGTTTTTACGACATGTGTTTTGCCGCAGAATTTTTGCCAAAAAAACATTTAGAAATTCGTTTTCAGTTATTTTTGGGGGGGTCCCCCAACCACCCTGTCATTTACCATTTCTTTAATTCCTGACCCCCCCCCCAGCCCTTCATATGCCCTTGCCCACCCCCCAAAAAAATGTGAAAAGTTTTTTTTCTGTGAAAATTCTGCAGCAAAACATCCGCTGTAAAAACGGGTGTCGATGAAAGGACGCAATATTGTGAAGACACCTGATCCAAGATTCTACCATTGATACGGGTAGCTTGCTTAGTATGCTGGAGAAAACCAAAATCTTCAAGAGTAGTTTTTACAGAGGGTGAGAGAGGACATCAAGACCAACATTAAGGTCCCCCAAAACGATCATTTTAGATTGAGGTTTGAGGGATGATGAGATTAGATCGAGGAAGTGGGTTAGGAAGTCAGGCATGTTCTTAGGTGAGCGGTAAATAACCATAATGTTGATGGAGGTGTTATTATCAACTGGCAGTTTAACTTGCAGTGCTTTGCATTCAGGGATTCTCGTATGTTGAAGTTGATAATGTTAATGGTGGAATTCAACATTAGGGCTACTCCCCCCTCCTTTGCTGTGAAGTCGATCAGCTCTTAGGATATTGTAACCCGGTGGAAGGAGGGGCCAAAGTCAATGCTGGTCCTGCTACAGCATACAGCCAGGACACTGTTATAGCACAGATATCAATATTATGGTCTGTAATATAGTTGGCTATCTCAGTCGAGTGTTAAATCAATGAACGTGTGTTCAATAACATGCTTCTTAAAGTTCTTTTTGGCATATCTTTGTGTATAGTATCAGCGCTACTACCAGGAACATCAGTATAGGAATTAATATTGCCTTCTATGTTATCAGCGCGATAATTAGCCAAAACTACCTGACCTTGGGTGATAAAGGTCTCATCTTTGGGTTTAGTAACAGCCATTGGTTGCTAATAAGAATTAGGTGGGCCCAAAAGTATTGGGTCCTCTGTAATGTCACAAGGGGAATGGTCAGAGCCGCCTAAGGTCCTAGCATAGCTAGAAAAATGGGGTGGATGCTGCAAAGATGTTCCTTCGTTATTTTGATCATAGGTACCACCAACAAAGGTATTGGTGTGATGTGAAAGATTACGGATGCAGCTTGCATCCTGAGGGGCTAACGTGCTAACCGTAGTAACAGGCTTCATATCAGTGACAGTATCTGAGCTTTGCAATAAAGCAAGTTTAAGGTACTTTTTTGTATGATCTTTGCCTTCCTTGATTTATTTAAGGGGGAATGCATAATGATGTGTCCTCAAGTGCAATGAAGTGGATGAGAAGACTAATGCAAGCTATATAGCACATTTTCTTACCTTCTGGGAAGAGCACAACTCCCAGACGTTAGCCGGATGAGAACCGACGAGAGCCAGCCTTGCTCATGCGACAGCGCCGCCAACAGAGCTTAAGAGCCATGGGGAAGCTGGGCAATGTAGTTCAAAAGAACTACTAGCTGCGCACGGCTTTAAGCAAAGGCAAAACGTCCTTCAAATTGTATCACAGTGCTAATGTGATGCTCAAAGAAGGTTTTCAGGAACTTAGATGTCACAATATAAGTAATCCGATTCACTCTGTAAAATGTCAAAGATAAGATGGAAAAGATAAACCGAGTGGCGTGTTAACCGTGGATTAAGTTGGGGTGCATTACTGGATGACAGTAAAGGAATGTGTGTGGTATTAAACCAGTGTTTCTCTATAGGAGCGGCACCACACCAAGGTACAGTTCCAACTGAAGTCGGACCAGATCTCACTGGCGCAGGTGTTCAGCAAAATGGAGCAAGTGGTCGATGTGCTTGGCATTGAAGATTATTCGGTCAGCCAGACTACCTTGGACAATGTAAGTAAAGCGAGTCTCAGTGCTGCCTTTGAGGACTATCAGAAGCAAGTTATCTGTTATGGCATGTTTGACAGAAAGACCACTTGGTTCTTTGCTGCATGTGGGACAGAGGCTGAATCCTGTGAAATCCACCAGGGCACTTCCGATATGCCATTTCCTCTCTCCCACTCTTGCTTTCATTCCCATCTTGCTGATTTACTTTGTCCTTCCATTTTCCACTTTTTTTCCCACACTCTGTTTATTGCCCATTAAACCTCCTTTTATCACGACATCTGTATTTACCGTACACCTTTTTAATTGGGCATCCTCGATTCTTGCAGTAAAAGCAAAACAGGTTTTCTTGTTTGTGTTGGTGGTGGTGGACAAGCAATGGATTATGTATTTTATGCATTGGGCATGTCAACATTCAAATTCTCGTCCTCCTCAAGCGCACCTAGGATTTCCCACAGTTTTCTACCAACGCTGCCATCTTTACAGTTCCCCTTTTTGTCTCATTGTCTTACATTGTCAGTATTTTCATTTAGTTATTTGTTGTTTCCTTATTCCTTTTCTTCCTCCTTTACAGTATTGTATCTTTCTTTACTGCCCCACCTGTTTCCAATTTTGACTCCCTTCTTATTTCCCTTCTCTAATTTTTTCTTTCTTTAATTATCCTTTTTTGTTCCATGCTTTGTTTCTTTTCTCTTTGCTTTTATGTCTGTAATTTCCCTTTCAATATCCTTTTTGATGCATCACGTGCCTGCAATCTTTCTTCGTGAAATGTCTGTTAATCTATCTCTCCGCCCTTATTGATATCCCAAGTTTTTATGCACATATGTTGTCTATTTCACACATTTAACCTAATTTTATATCCATATCTTCTCCTCCTCAATGCTCACTTCTCCTCTCATGTCTACCTCAATCCTACGCCATTTGCCTGTTTTCTGTTTTTTCGCTGCCCACCCAACTCACTCCTTTTTCATTTCATCCATGTCTGCAGGTGTTTGTGAACTTTGCCAAGAAGCAGAGTGATAACTTAGAGCAGCAGGAATCCCTCCCCAGCTGCCCGTCACAGTCTCCACTATCACGCCTCTTGAGCTTGCTTCGACCTAACACAACCCCCACAGAGCTGCGTGCCCTGGTGGTGGAGGAATCGGAGGACTTGGAGACCGATGACGAGGGCTTAATCAGCTTTGAAGAAGAAAGGGTAAGGGTCGCAGCATGAGATTTGGAGTGGATGGTAGAGCTGTAGTAGAACATTGGGAACCAGGAGGGTAATTTATAGATTTTATTGATACATAAGCAAAAGGAAGTGACAAATGCCTTAATATGTTTCAAATGCAACAGGGTAAGATATTCCTGCTTCAACCTCAAACACCACATTCAACCTCCGTTGGGAAATTTAGCAACTGGTAACTATGGACACTTGCCCTGTAATGCCCCTGTAATGCTGGTGGGGCTTACCTTTTGTATGTGCTGGACTCTAAGCCAAGGCCCATGAGATGCGATGTACTGTGAGCTAATGATCCCCAAATCAACACTTACGCCAGGTCTTTTGTGGACCGACAACTCTCCACCCCTTCTACTGTGGAGCACCCTTAAAGGCACCTGGACCCACCCAGGCACAGAAACAGCAGGATTTAAATATAGAGCCAGGAAAGTTTGCCCAGTGGCCATTCCAGGCAGCTGAGATATTCTCTCCTTGAACATCATTCCCATTGCAGTCCAACATTACTCTTCTTTATTAAATGGGTGAAATGATACAAAGAAAATAGAACATTTGTTATAAAAAAAAAAGTAAGCATGCAGTCTTACCTAGGGCCATCAAACCTTTACAATAATACTGGCTAGAGCATAGGGGAATACCAGGATAAGTTGTCCCGCTTAGAAGATAATACATCACAACTCATGCACATTGTTTGTGAGCGTGCCCTAAAATAGACATTTTTCTTGACAAACACCTCAGGTTAGGGGGAACAAGGAGTGGACGAAGAGGACCCCCAGATGGAAAAGATTTAAAGAGCTTAAAAGACTCTGGTAAATCCATGAGGACAACATACACGTAATCATATACCTCAGATTTTCACCAGGCTTTAGTAAACCTACCTGTCTTGGCCTTTTGTGGAGGCATTCTTTTCTGGGAACGCCAGTATACCCAATCTCCCAACCATTTCAATATGTTGTTTTCTTTGACTTTCACACCCTTAAAATAACTCTCTTTGCAAAAGTAAGAGAATCACAAAAAGGGGGGCCTGGCAACAGCAAGAAGGAACTGGGAGCAAAGGGAACAAGACTGATTATACAAAGAAACCAGTGAGCGAAGGTAACCAGGGCCAGCCCATGGACACATTTGAAAGTAACCTTTAAAAAGAAAGGTCTGGGAACCCCTCTACCAAGAATGAGCACGTCCAAATAACCTGTTCTCTGGAAAGGTGCCCACTCGGGAGGGTCCACAACATTTGAAAGTAATACAAAGACAACAAAATAGCAGATGGGATTCATAAGCTAGCCAACGAAGAGACGAGGGAATGGAAGAGCGAGGGGGGATACCGCAGAGAGTTTGAACCACTAAATTCAAGATGAAGACTAAGTCCCTTTTCCATGTCTATGGTGCCGGCTAGAGTGGAGGTTCTCCGGGACCGGAGTACAATGCTCTGGTCCCGCAGGTAAGTGGAGAGTGTGGCTAGGCAGCAGGGACAGGCCTCCCTGTTGCTTCCCCACTATGAAAAAAAGTAAAATAAAAAAAGCACCAACCATGGAAGGGCCTCGGGTGGCTGTGACAGCGGGCTGGGATTGTGCATTCCCGCCTGCTGTTCCAGCCACCTGATTGGCTGAGCTCCCTTCCCCCGGGTGAAAATATCTTGTTTATCCACCTTGTGATTCTGGTGATTCTTACATTAATGTTCCACTTTGGAATGCTCGGTCCATTTCTAATAAAACTCACTCTATCCTTGATATGTTTCTCTGACTCAACTTGTACTTTTTATGTATAACCGAGACCTGGCGTTCGTCTTTCAACTCTGCTATACCTGCTTCCCTGTTCACATTTAATACTGTCTTCACACATACTCCTCACTCTCTGGGTCGTGGAGGAGATACTGGTATTCTTTATCGCCATCTTCTACGATTCATACTACTTCCCATTCTTTACCTACCCTTACTTCTTTTGAACACTCTATCCACCTTTTCAAGTCTTGTGCTGTGACTTTCCTCTTGATTTATCATGATCTTGGTCTTCTCTCCACTTTTGTGGTGACATTGATGCCCTATTTAGTGTCATCCTGTATCGTTCGAACTCTTTTTTTACTTTTGGGTTACTTTAATCTGCCTCTCTCTTCTATTCATGCCTCTACTTCATTTCTAGCTAGCTTCTCCCCTCCCTACTCCTCCATCCCACATCTCTAGATCCTGTCTGGATCTTACTTTTACTTCTTCCATGTCTGCCTCGGATGTTTCTATCTATCCTGTCTATTCTTCTGATCATCACTTGCTCCTTTTCTCTATTTACACCCCTGTTTCTGCTAATTGATCTCTTCCATCTGTTGATACTACTGCTTTTTTCCATTGTGACCTTTGTACTTTCAATCCCCCTCTCTTTGAATCTTCTTGTACTGCCACTCTTCCATTTTATTCTACTTTTCTATCTTTTCCAATGGATGAAGCTACCTCAGCTCTCTCCACTTCTCTTTCTACTTTTCTTGATACTCTATATCCTCTCTCTGCATTCCTTCCCTCTCGTAAAACCATCCCTACGTTGGCTTACTCGTTATCTTTGGTCTATGCAAAGGGCACTCTGTCGTTTGGAGCATGGCTGGCATAAATCTGGGTCTATGTCTGATGGTGTGTCATTCTCTTCTTATCATAGTTTATATGATAACACACTTCTCTCTTCTAAACGTCTCTACTACTCTGATGTTATGCACTCTCAACCATCCCAACCCCTGATTATTCTCTTGCTTTAATGCTTACTGTGTCTTACCTTCATTTCTAAAGTGGATTCTCTTTGTTCCGCCATTTCTCTTCTCCACCTCCTTCTTACTCTGCACCCCTCCTTCCTCTGCTATGGTTCTTTCTTCCTTTTCACCTATCTCTAATTCTGATACCTCATTTCTTATCTCATGGGCTCATCCTACTGCTTCTCCCAAAAATCATGTCCCCTCCACTCTTATTCCTAAAATCTATCCCTATCTTAATTCCCATTTTACTAGGCTTCTCCATATTTCTCTCACTACTTCTACTTTCCCTATTTTATTTAAAAATGCTATTATTCTTCCGATTTTCCAAAAACCCTCTTTGGACCCAGCTACTCTTTCTAATTATCTCTCTCCTTCTTTACCTTTCCAAATTGTTGAAACCTCTTGTTTACTCCCAGGTTTCCTCCCTTGTCACCCTTAATTCTAATTTAACTCGTTTTAAATCTGGTTTTTGACCTCTTCACTTCACTGAAACAGCTCTTCTTCCTATCTCTGACTCTCTGCTCCCTGCCTGATATCCTAAACACTCCTCTATTATTATACTTTTGGATCTATCCGCTGCCTTCAACACAGTGGATCACTAACTACTTCTCCAATCTCTTTCCTCCTTTGGGTTTTCTGGTTCTCTACCTGCATGGTTTCAATGCAATCTAACTGCAACTACTCGATATCTTGGGCTGGTGCTTGTTCTGATCCCTTTCCTGTTTCGCATGGTGTTCACAAGGGTCCGGTATTGGCCCATTTCTCTTTTCTCTTTATACCTCTCCATTGGCTAACATTATCTCTTCCTTTCGGTTGTCTCATCATTTGTATGCTGATGACACCCGGCTATTTCTATCATTTTCGTCTTTCAAATCTATTATACAGGCACGTTTCTCAGCCTGTATCTCTGGTATCAAAACCTGGATGTCTGACCATTTTCTTGTCCTCAATCCCTCAAAAACTGAAGTTCTTTTTTCCAGCTAATACGATCCCTTTGCCTGTTCCTCCTCCCTTTGTCTTACTTTCTCCTTCCCATCTGCCTATTTCTCTTACTGCCCGCATTCTCGGCCTTCATCTTAACGCTAATTTCTCTTTTGCTCATCACATTTCTATCACTTCTTGCTCCTGTCATTTCCATTTTTTTAATATTCGGAAAGTTAGACCTCTTCTAACGTTTAGTGCCACCAAGCAATCTCCTCCTTAATTTGTTCACGACTATTCTTCCACTCTGTACTTCTTTTTGGTCTCACTGTCTCTCACCTAGCTCTTCTAAAGTCTGTTTTTAATTCCTCTGTTCGTCTCTTATATTCCTTATCTATTCATGACTCCATTTCTACCTCTATTGTCTCTCTTCGATGGCTATCCTTTCACTCTCAACTGAAATTCAACTTTATCTCTATTGTATTTAAGTCCCACTATGGACTTGCTCCTACATATCTCACATCTCGTTTCCTTTTATGTTCCCTCTCGTGATCTTCGCTCTCAATCCCACTTTCTTATAACTGTACCCCGTCCTCCATGTACATCTTCACGGTTCGGCTCTTTTTCTTTGCTGGCTCCTCTCTATTGGAATGCCCCCCCACTTTCTTTGCGGTCGCTTCACTCTTATCCTACTTTTCGTTCTGGCCTGAAAACTTTCCTAGTTCCATCTTAATTGTATTTTAATCTTATTGTCGTTTTTAAAATGTTTCTATTGTACTACTATCTTCACTCAATTTTACTGTAAAATTAGTTTTGTACAGTGCCTTGTTGTAAGGCGCTATATAGATGACAAATATGAAAAACGACTATGGCTTGCATGACATGACCTTTAACGTCCCGCCAGCCCGAGCTAAGGCAGGCCAACTCAGCTCGGGCTGTGGGCCGTTAAAGGCCATGTCCGCCCTCCTGGCATGGCGTAAAAGCCATTAGCACCCCTGTATTTGTCTGGGGTACGAATGGCATTCAACATCTTTCATCGGGAGATCCGCTCTCTTAGCACAGCCGATCTCCCGATGAAAAATGAAGGGAAAAAAAAAAGATGTCCACCGCCATATAGAAAAGGGACTAAGTCCCTTTTCCATCTCTATGGCATCCAGACAGGAGGAGCTCCGGGACCGGAGCACAATGCTCTAGTCCTACAGGTAAGTGGAAGGGTGTGGTGAGGCAAGAGGGAGAGGCTCCCTGTTTCCTCACCACAATGATAAAACAAATTAAATAAAAAAAGCCGCCCGGGGTAGGGCCTCGGGTGGCTGGGACAGGGGGCTGGGATTGTGTATTCTTGCCTGTGGTTCCAGCCACCTGATTGGATGAGCGCCCTTCCACAGGGGCTGGGATTGTGTATTCTCGCCTGCTGTTCCAGCCACCTGATTGGATGAGCGCTCTTCCACAGGGGCTGGGATTGTGTATTCTCGCCTGCTGTTCCAGCCACCTGATTGGATGAGCGCCCTTCCACAGGTGCGAATGCAATTGAAATCATCATGCGACACATTCTAAAATAGGTACAGAATATGGCTAATAGAGAAAGGAAAGGTTGGGGACAACCAGAGCAAATGAGCACAGAATGTCTTCCCTGTACGAAAGCACCTTACATATATTCCTTCTTTTACAAAATTAAACATACTCCCGCCATGTACAGTTAAGTGGTGTTAGATTTAATCTACTAATTTGAAGCAAAGATGAGCGCCCCTTTCCTTTGACTCTACTGGCTACTGATGAGCTTGCTTCTCTGGGTTGCCTGGAAGGATTCCTTATATTATCATTGTTGCCCTCCTTATCACCATTACCTTCAGCTCCAGAGCCACTCTCACGCCTCACTTTCCAGGCTTGTGCACCGCTTACTGCCCTTTTTGGTTGGTCCAGCTGGGATATCCTGCTCTGCACGGTGAGCATGGTGCACCTCTTTAGACTGGCAGTGCTGCTGTGTCATCCAATTTGTCACCCTGCTGCTGTTGTTGTTACTACTTCGCACAGCAAACGGCATGCCTGCAGGGCAACCCACAGCTATTTCAGTGTTCCACACACTCCGATCAGCTGTCGGACCACACTGCCTAGGCTCTGTTCTATGCTAATGCTTGGGGAGTCCTTCTCTACCCAGGTATTGTTATGTGGACATTTTGCCTCAATTCGAAATCTCAGAGCTTCAATGCTTTTGGCATTATAATAGACTTAGATAGCTTCTTCTTTTCTAGACTGTGTGTCATGTGTGTCCTGCAAACCTGATTTCAGATTCAGCTAAGTCTCCCTGATTAACATCACTGCTTTTGTACCTTGCCTATCCTCGAAAGGGGTAACCTCTGTTGCTCTGTTGCAGGTGTTCCTGTTAATATCAAAGACTTCGATATTACTTTCTCAAACTAGTACCCATTGAGTCAGGTGGTTTGTATCCATACTTCTGTGCTTTATTAAACCTTTCTTTAAGGCCATTTGCCTGAGGTTGATTATTACTGTATGTTGTTTAATGCCCATGTCATCTAGAAATGACTCCATCTGCTGGGAGGTTAGCCGCATACTACTATCAGACACAATGACTTCTTATCTCCCTTCTTTCAGGAACACTTGTTTAAGGAAATTGATGGACAATGTGAGGTGATCCACGAGTTCGGCCTCTGGTCATCTGGAGAAGTAGTGTGCCAGGATGATGGCATGCGTCTTGTATACCGGAAGTTAAGAGTAGTAGTCCTGTTAAGTCTCAGGCTACATTCTGCCACATCTATTCCAGAATTTTGACAGATGTCCTTAGGTTTGGTCTTTTTTTTCTTTTTCATTGCACATCGGAGAGAACTTCACATAGCTGTCAATATACAAGTCCATGGCTGGTTACCAAAAGCAGGGTTTGAAATTGAGGAGCGCTGGGAGCTATTTAGCGCCTGCTTGTAGGCTAGAAGGGCCTGGTTAGCTTGACATCAGCAGCTCCCAAGAGCTACTTTTGGCTCCCCAGGCCAACTGAAGCAGAACAAATAGACCTATGTCAATTTGGGGCAAGCTATATATTAACATTAGGACACATGTATATGACATTTAAAGCATACGGGTGCATTAATAATGGACACAATTATATACTTGCGTCTTATGTGAAAGTTAGATTTGCGGAACACTATATACCAACTCCTTGTTCCCCAGTGATAGATCCTGGTCACTGGTTAATGCTGGATACCCAGAAGCTGCTTTAACTCCTGCTGAGCCAATCTTAATTTCGATCCACGCAAAAGTCTTCTGGAGCATCCCTCTTGGTTAAGTTGTTTCTGGGGTGATCCATGTGCACCCTTTATATGGTCTTATGATTGAGGGTTTCAGGGTGGAGGGATAGAGGGTGGGGCAATGATTCTTAGTTCTCTGAATATCAATTCTCCTTATAGGCTGGCTTTGTCTGCCCGCCTTGATGGTGAAGGCCGTCTTCGATGTGCCTTAATCTCACCCTGCCCTGATGAGATTACAGAGTTTTTTCAATGCCACATTGCTGCTGCTTTCTTCTCCCCATTCTTCATCTGTGATGATTTTTATATCATTTGCTCTTTCAACATTGCCAATGATAACTTCTTCTTGATTTCCTGGGCCCACATTGTTTTGGCGAAGACAGAGAGGCGGGCTCACGCTATGTTACAGCCACCAGGTTTGTACCGCATCTCACATCCGCTTTCCCATAGGTTTGTAGAGATGTCAGGTAATCTGGGGGAATCTTTGTCTTCCGCTCCTGCTGCTAAAATGTAACCCACGGGTCTGTGGTCTGTTGGTAGTATAAACCTTTAGAACTGTCGGAAATGTCTGCCCATGGACAGGCGTGTAGCGTTTTTTGGATAACAGAGCGTTTTATTTTCTTGTGCTTTCATTGCTTAGGAAGCAAAGGCAACTGTGCGTTCAGATTTCCCATCTGCCTGGCGCGTGGCTGCTCCTATGCCTTAATTGCGTGTATCAACAGTAACAATTGTCTTCCTGTGGGTATCGAATTGTTTAAACTTTCACACTTTTCTAATGGCTTATTACACTTCTGTAAAGGCTTTTTGCTGTGAATTTTACCACTGTTGAGGCAAAGGTCCCATGAACTTTGAGTAAAACTCATAGTGCCAAGAACTTTGAAATGTCTTCTTTTGTTGGTGGGTGTGCTTGCTTCTTTGATGGCATGGAGCAGGTCCATTTTAGTCTTGACTCCGCATCTGTAATGATGCGACCCAGGCATTCCACCTCAGAGCGGACTAGGTTACATTTTTCCTTCAGTGCCACCCCTAAACTCTTTAATATGTTGAGTTCTGTGTCCTGGGTTTTTTTGGTTTTCTTTGTAGCACTTGAGAGCGCTAGAATGTCATCCTGGAAGAATTACATCATGGACTCCCTAGTGCATCGGTCCAGTTTGTCAAGAGGTCTGCAACTTTTGGCTGGCCAGATATTTTTGACTACATCTGCCATAAAGGCTGGCTGGAATAGTCGGTGGTGAAGGATCATGGGAATCATAGTGCAAACCATCTGGAGAGCTGCAGGTTGCAGACCCTGAATTAGTCATTTACAAATAGCTGCAGCGCTTGCCAGACCAAACGACATCTGTGGGTAAAAGAACGTGCCTAATGGAGTTACAAAAACCGTTTTTGCTCTAGAATCTTCCATCATATCCACAAGGTGATAAAATGATTTCAGGTCAAGTTTGGAAAATGCTTTGGCTTGACCAACCAAGCAAAGCATCTTGCTGATGTTGGGTTGGAGATTTGAGTTAATCAGTTAATCAGGGTTTTCTTGATCAAGGATCTGAGACCTGCACAGTTAGATTTTATGGTTTCCTTGTTTCGATGCCAGAATAACACTTGCATTTCACT
The DNA here is from genome assembly GCF_040938575.1 of Ambystoma mexicanum. Classification (NCBI taxonomy): domain Eukaryota; kingdom Metazoa; phylum Chordata; class Amphibia; order Caudata; family Ambystomatidae; genus Ambystoma; species Ambystoma mexicanum. Next base: position 325,074,691 of record NC_090929.1, read on the forward strand.
TTGAGAAGAATGTTGCTTTTTTCTCTTCTATGAGATTGTGATTCAGTCTTTGGCTTCAGGACAATGTGTTATTTAAGTCCTCCTAGCTTTCCTAATTTGACTCTGAAAAAGATAGAAATGTGTTGACCACACATTCCTTGGCTTCGTCTCCTTCCTTGGTTTACTGGCGGTACTTGTTCTGTTTGCTCTGACCTCAATATCATCTTGAGGTCTGGTTAGTATTGCCAGGCCGGTTGCTACTACATACGTCTACCTAGTTTCTCTCGCCCTTTGAACTTCAGGACGGCTTGAAACAACCTGTGGATCTTTATTTTGTAGCCAAAATAACCCTCCTGGCGGCTGCTCAGTTGTACGTTGGGTCGTGGTGGCCCCAATTGTTCTTCTGCATCTTGGACAATGAGAAGGGGGTTTCACAGCGCCTCGCTTAATTCTTACGTCGTCTAGTAAGGCAACAGTGTATTTTCCAAGGCGAAAATGTCTTCTGTGCTGGCAGATTTAGGCGAAATGCTTGTTCCTTCTGTTTGCTGAGCACCTTTTTCTACATGCAGGAGAATTTTTGGTTGCAGAATTGTGGGTTTTGCAGCTGCACCTGAAGCACAATCTTTTGGGGTACCCCGAGTTCCTTGTTTCAGGGTATGCTTTCACGTTTGCATGGTTTGGAATTCTTTTGGACCGTTTTGGTTCTGGCACATTCTTTCAGTAAAGCCATGTTTTCTTCTCACAGTGGTGAGCTTCATGTGCTAGATTGCTCCACTCTCTTAGCAAAGGTCAATGCTTGTTTCAAGGTGGGGTCCGCAGCTTGCCACAATCTTTCTCTAATTTGGTCGTTTTTCGGCTGGACCAAAATGTGGTCCCTTCGCTTCTTTTAAAAATGTGCTGATGATACAAGTGGTGTTTATCATTCGCAGAGGGGCTACGTACTCCTCCATTGCTGCTCCCTGTTGTAAAAGAGTTGTCTCTCCATCACAATTGAAGTAGTATTCTTTCGGTTTAGATGGGGAGTTCTTGAAATAGTCAGTGTTTGTTTTTAAGTGGCTGTAGGGGTGATTTCTGCATCATTCTTAGGCTTCAAGTCCTAGATAATGCATTAGGAAAGTGGTCCCTTTGTCTGGAGTTTGGGGTCATCAGCACTGTCGGTGTCTTCTAGTTGGGTCATAAACGCCACCTTCCAGCTCTTCCATGGGATTGGAGGGTTGCCAGGCTTGTGTAAGGTTTTTAGGTGAAGGGTCCATGTGCTCACCCATTATTCGGGTGCTCTACCGGAGGGTGCTGGTGGCTGTCTCCTCTACTGTGCCGCTGCCTTCTTGGTTATCTTGGTCCTGGATAGCCCTGGGGAAATCTCATGGCATTAGCTGAAGGCTCTCTCACCCTTTCTGAAAGACTGCCTTGGGGGAGATCATTGGCTGTAGCCTCCTTCTTGCAATGCTCCGAAACAACTGCAGAAAAAAGGTTACGTCGCAATTGCTGCAAGGCGTGCGACGCAGCATGATGTTTGATGTTGGACAGGAGACTGCTACCAGGGCTGGACTGGCCTGTAGGGAACTCTGAATATTTCCTGGTAGTCCTCTGCACCCTGGGCCTCTTTTATGTGGTAACTTGTTTTATTTCAAAATGTTCTCATAGAAAAAGGGTTGGGCCTACTGAAAATGTGTGATACGGGACCACTTTGAAAATTCTTTCCAGGACCCCTTTTGGTTCCCAGTCCACCCCTGGCTTCTACTAGCCCATCTTCTGTATTGCTAGTGCCACTAGCAGTCTGCTATTGACACTTGCACTAACGAGGATGGGCCTAAAATGGCGGGTTAGGCCTCCTCCATAAACCAAAACACGAGATTGGTAGCCGTGAGGTGCGGGAGGCAAGCGGTGCTCACTGTAGATCCCTTCCGTGAGGCACTAGCCTCTGCGTATTCAAGACAGCAGTGGCCGCGGTGTGGCAACATGGGTCTGGGCAGCTGGGTTCTCTTCCACATAGCTGTTGGAGCTCATTCCCAAGTTGTTTAGCGCAATCACGCGCAATCACGCAATCACGAGTGTGGTAACAGACGTCTATCAGGTCCAGTAATGAGTCATCCTGTGAAACCTTCTAGAACAGGTGAAGGCTGCGAAGGAAAGGGAAGGTTGCGGGAGGCAAGGTTAAGTGAGCATGTACTACACGGGTTAACTTTGAATCTGTGCCAGGCCTGGAAACGACTGTGCCACTTAAGGACAGGGGGGCACTAAAAACAGTAATGCCCCAGAAAACAAAAGGATTGTTAACCTGTGCAAGCCAATGAAGCTAGGAAAATTGAATGGCATAGAAAAAATTGAGTTCTAGAATTGCAGTAACCGAGAAGAAGAGTAACAGTCAAAACAGAATACACTACATTAGTACCAATGGTGCCCCATTGAAGTGCAAAAACAAAACTGGCATATAAATAAAATATAGATTTTATGTCGGCACATGCCTCACTTTTTTACTCCTCTAGAACTGTGACAAAACAGTGCAATAAAGTGATTTGCTATTAATTACAAGGATTTACTCACTTGAAATGCCCACTATTTACCAGTGCAGGAAATGATCCGGATCAAGACAGAGCGGTGCTCCTGCAAAACTTGTCTTGCTGGAGCTCTGCCCTGCCCCCAGACCCAAGGGCTAGCGCAGGACACTCCCAGATATGTTCTGAAGCCGAGTTATTGCTGCCTCACCCAGATCTATCGCCGGGCCCAGGGACTAGCACAGGACACTCCCAACCAGATCTGTTCTGAAGCCAGGTTATTGCATGCACCAGCAACCCACGTTTCAACAAGCAGACAATTTTCTGAAAGTTCGGCACAGTAGACTGCATACAGACACAGCCAGAGCCTCGCATACGTGTTGCAGTTGTCCATCCTGGTATATAAGTCCTGCAATTTACAGACTTTTTTTTGTTAGGGTAAATATGGTGACCACTCAAAATTGCAAAGTCCAACTTCAATTTTTTGCTCGAAAGAGTATAAGACCCATTTAAAATTGTGTGCATTCGTATGTTCCCATAATGCTCTTTCCTTTTATGCAAATCGACAGGATTGGGTTCTATGAAGAGATACTCTGTTGCTTGACCTGGCCTGCGGCCACGCCCACTGGGCCGCCCCCTCCAAAGCCCAGCCCCCTCCAAGGAGGAGAGGGTTCCACCAGTATTTCATTTTCCATTTCCAGCACTGCTATTTACAATGTATTGTTTGGATAAAAATAGTGCCTCCTGCCAGGAGGTTGCATTACTGAATAGCCCTCTTAACAGGGCCATGAAATACTTTGTATCTTCCTGGCACTGTCTGGCTGTAAAGAATTGCCAATGCAAAAAAAGTGTTTGTAAAAACATACAATGGGTTTGTCCTACTTTGATTGTGATGGATGTGTCAGATAGAAGATTTCGGCATCACTCTGCAGTGTAGCTCTGTACTGCACGAAAAGATCAGATCAATCTGCAGCTTTTAACATTAAAGGCAAGTTAATTCAGTGTTCTTTTCCTCATGCAGGCCCAGCTATCCTTCAACACGGATACCCTTTGTTAGAATCAAGCTGGAGAAGATGTTTAAGCAAGAGCTTTGAGGGTGCCAAGTACCCAGCCATTCCTTGCGCCCCATCGGCACCTTGCTGACCAGTCAATGACATTGAAGGGCCGCCTCTGAAACCTTGGCATGGCTTGGCTCAACCGGCGTCCCGTAGTTGCCTTCGAAAGCTGCAAGAAGATCACACTGGCTGCATGTGTGCGATTCGGAAGCGGCAACTGCATGGGGCACTACCCTTCTAGAAATGGCCGTGGCCCCCAAAAGGGGCTGCCCAGCTTTTGGGACTTTATCTGGCCTCTGGTTGGCATGGTGCGCCATCTTCACGCAACATGAGCTTCTAGTTCACAGGTTGACTAGTTGACCTTTTCTAGGGGATCAAGACACCAAAAATGAGACTATTTATGCGACCGTAAGGGAACAATCGGTGCTGCAAAGCTGAAATGTTTCCATTTGTGCCAAGCCCCCTCTGGGGGGCCCTGCTTCAAGCGGACTGGGGGTTGGGAGGTGGGTGTTTACTGACAGAATTGTGGGGACCTGGCATGCTTTCGCCAACTACTTGAGTTTTGTTTGGGAGAAGATTGGTGGTTTTTGCCTCGGGTCACTGGCAGAGATTTTGTTTACACCAGTATGCATGGCATCCAGAGCCTGACGGGGCTCCTGCATCCGTTTTGCGATATATATTTTTAAAAAACAATGGAAAAATAAACCTGGATTTTTTTAGGAGGATTGATCGGATGTGGCAGCTTGATGCACTAAAGGCTTCTGTGGTGAAGAGAAGGACAGAGTCTTTCTTTTGTTTTCTTTTGTGTTTGGTTTGGTTTGCTTGCAGTACATTCACTTCAGCAATGCTGCTTTTCAAAATAAAAAGAAATCCAGGTGGTATGGTATGGTAAGGTGAAGAAGAGGCCTGTGGGCTATCCTGGTTGGAAGCTGCAGAGAAGCCATTCTGCAGGAAACTCAACAAGGAGACGTTTCTTGTGAGTGACTTGGAGCGAATGTAAAGAGATCGCTGAGGGCTGTGGGTCACAAGACGAATGGGGAGGATTGAGTCCCAGAAAGAGGCAGATTTGGGACTGACTGTGAACTCTCTGTATGGCTGCATTGTACTTACATTCCAAGTAAAAAAAACAAAACCACCGAAACACGAAAACACACGGTTTCCCCCCGTGGGTGGCCAGTTACTATGGTGTGGTGTGGTGGTTCTGTCACGCGATGCAGCCCCTATATTGTGGTCAGAAAGCCAATATATGAGAACCCTATATATCAGGTTAGAGGGCCTTGCTAATGAATAAAGGAAGTGTTGTGGTGCAATGGGTGACTGTGTAGTAGGAGACAATGCCGGGGGACCCCAAACATGACTTTAAAAAAAAACACCTTAACCCTTTCTTTGGGCTGTACTGTCAACACGAAAACTATTTCCTGTTTTAAAACGCAGCCCACTCTCCTCCCTGTTCGTGATGTTTTAACACCAGTCCACCGCAGCCATTGCAGTGCATGTACTGTACCTGTCACAGGATGGGGCTGGGGCAGCGATTTTCCCGCTTGCATAGTTTAAAGAGTTTATTTGAGAAATGCAGACTGAATTTCAGCCTCTGCCTTGACAATGTGTTGATGGGCACCCCCCCTTTTATGACAAAAGAGTACAAGTAAAGTGCCCACCTTGGTAGATGAAGTCATTCAGAGTAAGTGGATCAGGCTTCCCACCCCCCACCCCCGCCACTATAATTTAAGGAAATATAGGGCACGGTGTCACCAAGCTTACTCTTCTGTGAAATAACCATGTCATGCTTTAGTTTCATATAAAACCTGGCCGTGTTTTTATGCCCGGCCATAACCACCACCTTGGGTTTGTCCCGGAGTCCTCCGTGGCTTGACTATCCATTAATCATATTGCCTCCGGCGGACTCCGCCCGGACCGAAGACGCAAGCACACACTAAGCAATGGATGAATCTAGCTTCCACCTTCTTAAAGGAGCCGTGCTTATTGCACAACTTTTGCTGATTGATTCAGTCAGAGATGTGCTTAAGTTGAGGGTTTGCTTCAGGACCCTCTCTATCCCAACATGCCTGCTTCTCAGGCGATGGCCCCACCTTCTCGTACAACTTGGTTTTTGATAAAACATATTCTTACAAAGAACAAATCTGTGAGTATCTTTATTAACTGTTGCCTTCTTTCCTTCCTTCCTTCCTGCCTTCCTTCTTTCCTTCCCTCTCTCTCTCTCGCTTGTTCTTCCTCTTTGTCTCTTTCCCTTCTCCTTCTCTACCCCCTCCCTCTCTACCCTCACTACTCTCCCTGCCCTCCCTACTCCCCCACCTTCCCTTCCTCCCTCCCTCAAGGAGAGTTTGTGAAGCGGCTTCCGTGAAGTGTAGATGAGGGGGTGCTCCTGGCTAAATGACTACTTTCACTTACCAAAGTTCCCTGCACACCCGAAGAGAGCCAGTCTTACTTTACTGGCTGTACGGGGGAGTTTGGCAGCCTCTCTTCGGAGGACCTTCCTAATTGGTGTCTTTTTGGTTCATATTTCTTTGTATTGTCTCTTGTTTCCACCGCCGGATCTCTCAGGATTGTCCTTCTTTTTTCTGTAATTGTTTGTTTTTGTATATTTTGTGGATTTTCCTGCTGGTCGTGCAAGCCATTTGCTGGTGGTGGCTATCTGTGTTAAACGCAGGCACTAAAGTGAGCTCCAGTTTCCTTTTCTCCCAGTGTACACTGCCCTTTTCCCAGCAGAAGGGCCTCCACGCCAGCTCGGCTGATAGTTGTGTGCATCTCTGAAATTGTTTGTTTGGCTTACAACCAAAGGTCACTATTATTGTGTATCTGTGACTCAATAGAATTGATAGTTGGTTGATGCTTGTGGCTCTCAGCAACATACTGTTTCGTGCTCTGTTTTCAGCATTGTGTCTGCACAACACAGTGCTGTGTGTTGTCGCAGAGGCAACTGAATGCACCTCCTTAAAGGGCGTGCAACCACATTTTGTTTTCATGCTACACAAACATTCCTTCTTAGTGTCCTGTCTTCTCCTTGGGTCTACACTGATGGTTGAAAGTGAACTTTGATTCCAAGCTTTAGAATAGAATGACTTGTGTTTACTTTGTGCCAGCCTGTTGGTTGCCTATTAGTGCACCAGGAAAGTTCCTACGTGCCTGCTTACTCTTTTGATTGTCGGTCATTTGGGACGTTGTGCTCTTCTCTGTGTCCATGGTGCGCTGGCAGGCAAGCAGTGAAGTGTGGCAGGCTACCTGTGACTTAATGTGAGCTCTGGGAAATATTTAGTGTTTGTTTGCCCTTGTTCTGTCTTCCATGTCTCATTGAGGGCACACTAACATTGCCCTTCACTGGCTCCCCTTGGCTTCAATATTTTCATCATTGTTATTTCACTTTTTGAAGTGTTGGCGACTTCTTGCATCATTGTGCAGCTTCATGCAACATCGCTGGGAGTTCCGCCATCTTGGAAAAGGTGGTGTGTTTGTATCCAGTTTCTGATTCACAGCCAGTTTTCTTTTAATTCATGAAGTGTTTTAATTTTACACAGCATTTATTCCACAACAGGCTTTTGCAAAGCAGGGCTTGAGATCTCATGACACTTGTCCAGCTCTGTGCATCGGTTGGCCTTTCTCTTTTCTTGGTGCTCAGTTCTGTTACTTATAAACCACAGTTCTACCACTAGAATGGCCTCTTGGTGCTTGGTAGTGTTTGACTTACTGTGGTCATTTTACTGCAGTATTTTCTGTCCCTCGGTCAGCTCAGCTGTTAATCCTTTGTGGCTCCCTTGTCCTCTGCTCTCCATTTTGAACCCTTCTTTGCCTTGTCTGGGTAGGGATGCAAACCTTCTGAATGATGCTGCTGGACTGGTCCCGCCCATTACCAGGGAATGCTTGGGATGTTCTTTATGAACTGAACCCATCTAGTCAACTGCTTTGTTTGGCTTCCCTTTCATTCTGCTCTTGAATGTTCCTTCTCGTAATTTGCCTTTGCGTTCTTAGTGTGGACTGGGCTCTATAAAACCATGCACCCCTAATATAACTTTGGCCTCTTCAATATTTGAATAGTAGCTACTACGTGAACCTTCCTCTCCTTCCATCAATTTAGCATTTTTATGTTAATCCCTCACATTTGTCGAAAGAAGATTTTCTTGTACAGTCATCTAATCATGTAGGATTGACACAACCTTGTCAAACGTGCTCTTGCATCCTACCCCATGCGTACCGGGCATCGTCTGCCTCCTAGGAATACACAAAATGCTGCTTCTTCCATTTGGGGTTTCCAGTTTTTGCCATAGCTCCCAGTTCACCCTCATCAGCCACGGATGTTTGCAATATGAGTTAATTTCAAATTGACTATGATGGGCAGTGCCTGTGTATTTTGTTTTTGTGTGTCTGGAATGTTCCCGTTTCCCTCAGTTCAATCCTGTTGTGGAAGCAATAGGGGTTTTCTGCTTTATAAAAACCTCTCTTGTGTCCTGATAAGATTCCCACGTGGAGCCCTCACTATTCCCCTCTCTAGCTTGGCCTCTCACGTGATTGGCTTCCTACTGATAAGTGGGGCCTTTTGGGAAGTGAATGTGGTCATTTAACTCTGGGGTGTTGTCCATTTTGGTATCATCACAGCCTAAATGGGAAATTGGGAGGGGTGGTGCTACCAATCAAGGGAGGAAGTAATGGTCCATAAAACCAAGAATCACCTTTTCCTCAGTTGTTTGGTTGGCCTTCTGTATTGTTCTTTATTCCTTTTGATTTTTTTCTGACTTCTTCTCATTCCTCTTTTAATCTATTTTATGTCCATGAATTGCTTTTCCTTCTTTAATCAACTTTTTCGTTCTTGCAGTCTCATGCCTTGGTTTATTACACTTTATTTACCTTGCCCCTTTCCAACCTTTGAAGCTGACGTCATTATTTTTGTCACTTTTTGTTTCTTAGGAGTTGGGTTCTTTATTTGCAGTATTCTTGTTTGATGGTACATGTCTTTCATACCTTTTATTGGTGAAACTTTTCTATTGTAGCTCTTAATCTTGCAACACCATTCTGGTCTTTCCAGGGTTTATGTCAGACAGAAGGGTGGGGGGATTCTTGCAGGATCCTTTTTAATTGCCCCTTTTAGCTCACCCACCAGTATATATATTATGGTGGTCTCCTCACATTATGTGTGTAACCTGATGACTTGGATAGGTTGCCCACTTAGGGTACAGAAGGCCTTTTTCACTTATACACTCTGATACTGAGAGCAGCACCCCAAAAATAAACCCATTATAATTCCCAGGGCATGTCTGCTTTTTGACCAGCCCCAAATTACTCCAAAAATCCTGCCTCATATTGCTTTGTTTTCTGTGCTGGATTGAGCCCGCAGGTTTGGCATCTTTTATTCTAGCTCATAATCCCATCTCAGTCGCTGTCTTGTCAGTTGAGTTATCCCTCAGTGGTTCAAGACCTGACCCACTACCAAATATGGAGCATAACTGGATGCAGACAGACCACAATTGAATTTCTTCTCATTTGCACTTTATGTACATTCTAAACTTATTTTTAAAAAAGTAGCCCATAAATAGGTTTGCAATGGCTATAATAAGGAGCTTTGTATTTATGTACCCTTTTAAACTTCATTATTGTTGGTTGATTTAATTCAGTGTTCAACTTCTAGTCTTTCTTTTATCAAGTATTTTTTGTTGGTACTCAAAGTTGTGTTGAGGCACAAGAAAGTACAATGGGCTGTCCCTGATTGCATGCAGCAGGTTGCATTGGTTGGAAGGATCTCGCACACATGTTGTTCAATCTGCCAGACTCATTCTAAATGTCATCTGCGTAGACTTGCAGGAGGTGTAACCTTTCAGATGTTCACTCTGCAATGGAAGAACCTTTCTTTTCACCAGCTCTAGTTTCTCCAGTCCGCTATCACAGGCCTTCAGTGTGCTCTCGATTTTCAAGAGGAGTTTCCTAGAATGTGAGTTGTGCTGCAGCTGTTTTGCCTAATTTTGAATAGCTTTTCTGATGGCTGATTAACATTACCGGAGTGTCTAGTTCAGCTATATACTTATCAGTAACACTAGGAGTAAATGAGCTAAATGTAGCTGCTATGTCAGCTGTTCGGAAACTGATCTTAAGATGTGTGACACGTTATGAAGCCTGATTTCCTTTGCATTTCAGTCTGGGACAAGCTCGCTTTCCAAATGGTAACATTGCATTGCATAGTTTTGTTCCCACAGCTCTTATTGGGCAAGGAATTCAATTCTGTGGTTCTTATGATACCACGCGCGTGATGCACACTTGGTGTGCGTGATCATCGTTTCCTGGTTCATCTGCATGAGGCAGACTATTGAATGGGGCTGGGAAAGGAGAATAGTGCGATGGTGGTATTAAAGTCTTCAAGAGAGCAGGAGGAATCATTGACCATTAATGGTGAGGAAGCCGAAGGTCCTAAGAGATGCAATTGTTCACCCAGCCCTTCTACATTTCCTTGCTGCATTGCTGCATGACCCCCTCCCCTTCATGAGCTCAACCCAACTGCAACATTGGAATCTAGACATACATGTTGTGGAGTAGGTTGTGGTTGTGCTGCCAGGTGCACAACATCTGCTGTATGCAATTACGGACCATTCACTACTTTCTAGTACCTCAATCTATTCAACTGTATATATGTATAATATGTTATCCTTCCAGAATAATGGGCTATGTCTACCATGCAATTGCTTAGCACTCTGCCAGACTAATCCACCCGAGAAGCAGGGCTGCAGCGGAAGAAACGTCGGGTGATTTCAGATCAGGGGAAATACCATTGTAAATTAAACTATTTAACATGAATATGGTGTGTGCCAGACTGTTTACCTCCATCTGAAACTTGTGAATGTTGCAAAGAAATGTCAAGTTTCCCAAAACTGTTTTGTGTTGTGCATTTTGAGATGTCATCCAATTTGTGCCTCGTCCCCAAGACCAGCTATCCTCTCAAGGAGGGCATATGTGAACGGCTTCAATGACAGAAGCTGAGCCTCTGCAACAGACGCTCCTGGACTGCAGGAACTGGACATCTGCATTACTTGAGCAACTCAATGAGTGTGCACAAGATGAGATCTTGTGGGGACGTCTGTTCTCTCTGTTGAGACAACTCTTTTGCTGTTGGACACTAACATTCTTACTTAGATTAGGTTCAAATGTTCAGTTGCCTTGTTGCTTTGATTTGTTTGTGTGTGCGTGTGTCCTGGATATGTTTTGTTTCTTTCTGCGGGGTGATTTTGGCCATTAAGAAACTATGCCAATACCATGCAGACTCCAATCAGGTGTTGGAATGCAGCTGGCATTTGTGGCGGTAAGACCGTGCCATGCCCCATTTACCCTGCACGTTGAACAGGTATTTGGAAAAATGTTTTTCTAGACTCCCCTTTGATTTCTTCTGTTGGGGTCCTTCTTATGTGATGCCCTTGTACCTTGTGCTTCATTTGTGCAGCTGCTGTTGAAGTAATAAAGCTTGTTTTTGTGAGTAGGTGTGTGTTTTTGTCAGGGTACTCAAAAATCGCTCCATGAAAATGGTGGTTGAACAATGGTATGAAACAAATGTGCAAGCGAGGAGAAGATCTTTCGGTCTTAATTCTGGATTCCATGTGGGAAATGCTTAGAATTCCCATTTAAAACCAGCACCTCTGAGCTGATCAACATGGCATGCACTTTAAAGAATACTTTCAGAGGGTACAGTCTAAATCATGAGAGGGCGGGAACAGCTAATTTCAGCTTCATTTTGTATTACCAATGAGAAGAACAAGGTGGGCAGAGTTTAGATGCCAACAAGCTATTTAATTTCTCATAGTTTATTCGGATAAAATCCATAAACCAATACAGAGCAGTACAAATATGCACAATCCAATACGGTAAAATGCAATAGGCAAAAACACAGTAAAAACACTCATCAGTTAAAACCTGACATCTGATTAAAAAAAAAGAAAAGAAAAAATATGGTAACATTCAGCAAAAACCTTTTATGTTAAACATCCACAATGTGTTTTCTTTCGTTCCATGCCTTCCTCAAATATTCTAATGAACACCAAGCAACGACCAAAGGTTCACCTTGCAACAGAAATAAAAGTGGCGGGCGGCGCCGATTAAAATTGGCTTCTCTCAGCAGTGAATAATACTTTGTTTTCCGATATCATTAATGCGCGGGCAAAACAGAAGAAGATGCAAAAGGTATTCTTTCACAGCACTACAAATAGGTCTGCTCATAGCCCTGCCATTTCCTCGTATTGTCTTTCAGCAGTAATAGGTTAAAATGCACCGTGGTCAATGCCCAGCGATTCATAGGTTTCTTGCTGTGTGTCATATAGGGCTGTATTACATCCCGATTCATAAGAAGCAGGTGTTTTCTATTTTACTCAAGGGAAAGCGCAGACGATTCTCGTTTTATGCAGATTAGAGATCGAAACGCCCTCTTGTACATCTCACTCCCAAGTGCAGTTAACAATTCATCAGGATACTGCAGGATTGTGGCTTTCAGCTGTCTCACACAATCAGAAATGCATCTCAACCATGATATTTTGCGCCACAACGAGCCTGACAGCATACTTCTAATGATTTTGTGAGTCAAGCAAGCTCTTGAATTTGACCAAATGCCAAGCCAGTGCATGAGTGGTGCTTCATACCAGTCATCCCCAATATGCATTATACCTAGTTCTACATGCACAACATAGTTTGGGGCAGAACTAGGAAGCCTGAATATCCTTTTCTGGAAGTTGTTCTCAATGACTAGTATGTTTTCAATCCCCCACAGTGCCGCTGCCTTTGCTTGTGCGCAATACACTTCCATTATTAGGTTGAGTGGTTGACATTGACACATCTTAATGAAACGTGAAATGCCCCCCAGTGCATGTTTCATTTGAATGTTTTGTCGCTTAACATGGCCATTCACCTCCAATGTTCAGCAAAACAGATACCCAGATAGTCAAATGTTGATACCTGGGGGATGATGCACCCATTGCTTAGCATACTATGCATTTCTATTCGTTTCCCTCTCCCGGGACTACATGCCATCACTGTCGACTTACTAGTGTTTACTGTTGGCTTTAAATTAGTCATAAAGTCAGTGTAAACATTTGAGATTCTGAAGGGGTTTCGGGGTCTGGGCAGTGATAACTGTATCGTTGGCATATGCTAACAGTGGGAGTGCCTTGGCACCCACACGGGGATAGTCTGCATTTGAGTCCACAAGGGCCTTTTGCAGGTCGTTAAGAGTAAATAAAACTGGTGCAAGGACACAGCCCTGGCGGAGTCCCGTTGCAACCTCAAAGTAGTCTGTTCACTGGCCCTGTTCCCTAAAGCGAACACAAGCCCTGGTGTCCTCATGAATCATTTGTAACACCTTTAATAGCTCGGTTGTGCAGCCCATGGACCCAAGTACCTGCCACAGCGACGCCCTCTCCACCATTTCAAATGCAGTGCTCAGGTCCACAAAGGCCAAGTAAATCGCTTCACCCTTGCCAAAAACAGAATGTGCCCACACCAAATACAAGTTGAGGGCTTGGTGATGTGTGCCCAAGCCTGGATTAAAGTCATATTGAACCTCCGAGAGAACCTGGCTAGTCAAAATCCAGTCCTCTAGGTGTTGTAGTATGACACATCCAAAGACATTGAAGGAGGTGTCCAGCAGTGAAATTGGCCTGTAAGCCAAAGGGCTTCTAGGATCACCCTTTTTGAAAATGGGGTGGATGATTGCACATTTCCAGAATTGTGGATAAACACCTGTTTCCAAAAAGGAATTGAAGCAATTCCTCAAAAGGGAAACACACAAATCCAATTCACTCTAATATAAATATGCAGGGACTGCATCTGGTCCCGGGGCACGATTGTGTGATTGTTGGATAACGGCCATCTACACCTCCTTCAAAGTCAGCAGTATCGAAGAACAACGATCTCCACCAACATACCTGGTCACCTGACCCTGATATAAGGACGAGAAGTGATCAGACCAGGTTTTGGCTGCAACATGACTTTCCCTGTGTGTCTTGGCTTTCTTATATGGCGGGCACCTGCAACGAACTCCTAACATTTCTTGGACTCCTTATTAGAAACGGCTAGCAAAGGATCTTCCCACACTTCATTCTCCAGGGACTCTTTTCTGAGTTCCACAGCCCTTTAACAGTTAGCCCTTGCCTTGACAACCTCTCCCCTAGGGCAATTCGTATTTCTCAAAATCTCCCTTGAGTTACTTTGCATGTTACTGCACGAATCATCAAACCAGCTGATCAGCCTGCTGTTCCTTTGTTTAAAGTCACACTGAAAACAATCTGTCATGAACCTCCACAGATCCTTAAACCACAGAATGATCTGATCAGGAAAGGCATTGTGGGCAAGGATTGACAAGATATACTGTAAGTTAGCAGACACTACTTTGTTTTGACTTTATTATGGGATCACATTTTGCCCATTTTACTCTGTGTTTATAGTGTGTATTGATTTCACATGAATCCAACTGTGGGAGAACGACTGCAGGCAGTTGGGAGCAGTCCTGTTTTAGAACGAGCCTCAACGGGAAATGGTCACTAAAAATGTCATGTACAACCCTCAAATCCAATATTAACTTCCAGTGTTGGACATGCCTGCAACAATAATTAATAGTGGATCACCCTATGGCCGTTTATAAATGTCGGCTGCCAGGTACATCAAAGTGCATGCATCCATTAAGAGAACGCATTCCCCATTCCATTAACCACATGCTCACTTGTAAGCCCCTGAAGCCTAATCAGTCATCAGTCATCTGCGGGGATGCAATGTCCTCACCTGAATCAACAAGGTCAGTTGGGATCCCATTGCCCAGTTTCACATTGAAATCCCCACCCAAGACCAATACCATATGGTGATCCAAACAATCAAGAATGGAACACTCCAGCAGATCTTTCTATTGTAGAATTTAACCAGCAGTAGTTTGTCTCCCTGCTCAGGCATTAAAGTAACATATTGAATGCACGAGGTGTTGGTTTTCCTTACCCTAATGCAATACTTCATGGATGATTTGATCAAAATCGTCAGGTCCCCCACCCCCATAGCAACAACCTCTTTTGTTCTTGCATGCCGGGGTGGAGAAAGAGACAAATGCATCCAGCCGCACAGAAGCCAGAGCCCAAGTTTCCTGTAAAAGGATAATGTCATATTGATTCAAATATGCCACTACGTCGATTCTCACAAGTCTAGACGCAGCCCCCGCTATATTCCAGGTGAGAATAGTGATCATATTCCCTGCAGGGTGGTCAGACAATTCTGCATCCAGATGGGATGCTGTATCGGCCCCCACAACTGAGGTCCTTGTCAGTCTAATTCTTCGATTCCTTAGAGGGAATCTAAATGATTTGATGTGAGCACTGCCCCACTCACATTCCAAACACCCCGCCCCTTGCACCTATGCTGGGTGGACAACTGACCCTGCCCGCTCCCCCCACCCCCATCACCTCCCAATGATCCTCCTGCTGTGAATATACAGAAGCATTATGCGGGCAGTAAAAGGCAGCCAGGGTAATGAATGTACCTGCTCTCCTTAAGCCCTTCATGTTATGCTGGCTAGGATCCAGGGCGGGGACCAAATCTTTCAACATAGCTTGTGTTTCTACTGTGACAATCACACAATAACCCTCTCCAGATTTTATCGAGTTTCCAACCCACAAAGCTCTTCTGGCTATTAGAATACCTTGTGGATTGCTCTACATGCCAGATAGATGGGTGTTAATCCAATGAGTTGTTTTGTTTATTGATGATAGTTGTCACCTCCACCCCTTCCTCAAATGTAGGAATGCCAGTGATAACCCCCACCAGTGGAGCGGCTTAAAGAAGGTCAATAACCACAAAATAGTCGGGCCTAGGTGTGATACCAGTTTAATAAAATTGTGTTGCTCTGGTTCCTTTGACACAGTTGCCCCCTTCGCAGGGATTCCAAGACTCTTCGGGGAAATTGACACAATATCTGCTGATCTTGAGGACTTGGCACTTCCCTGGGGTTTAACCTGTGCCTCAATAACCAATCCTGAAGCCATGCCCCTGCAAATAACTGGGATGCTACCTGCTTAAGTTCCAGGAGGTCCTTCTTCATCCCTCTAATAAGGTCATCTAGAATGGTGAGGGAAATTTTAAGAGTTTTTTAATTGTGAGATGCCATCCAATACTGGGGCCAGTTTCTTGTCCAAGAATTCTTCCAAAATCTTGAAGTCACTGGATACTGAGACTATGCTGTTGCCCCCCTGTAAATGCAATGAACTCCTACTCTCATTGACCATCTCTGTTAGGCCAATTTCTTTTTTGGACAGGATCACACAATGCTTGGTTTGACAGAAAGTCTGCACCTACCCCAAGTGTGTGGCCACTCAGGTTTGTACCAGGGCGACCCCTATGAATACCGGAGTTATGACGTGAAGAGGCAATTCATATGCCCTCCAAATCACCTGTGTGATTGGATGCTACTTCAATTGCTCTTTCAGTGTTAAAAATGCGTGCCTCAATTTTCCCTGCCATCTGTTTCATATATTCATTCCGAGTGGGTTGTTGAGAAATTGAAGTAACATGCGTCTTGGCACCATTTTGGATCTGCTTGCCCTTTTTAGTTTTACTCTAAGCAGCAGCAGGTCTCTTGCCTTACGTTTAGTCATAGCAGGTCCAATTGTTAATACAGACACACCAGGACAGACCAAGCGACCAATATAACATTCTTGTGCACAACCAGATTGATCTGGTCAAGCAGGGATTAGACAGGATATGTGCAAACCAGTAGTCGGTGCAAAGGCAACTGAGCAATGACCTAATGGAATGAGCAGTGAATGTGACTGCTCAACAATACAATTGTGTGCAAATTCACAGGGACGTCATTTAGGTGTCGCCAGAGGTCGCAACTGCGACCTCTCAGGTTTCCCTTGCGACCTCTGAGGTCTCCCTTGCGACCTCTAAAAAAAAAAAAATATATGTTTATTTTTTTGTAATGCAAGCGAGTGCCACAAGTCTAACACTTTCAGCACTGACCCTAAATAAGAAAGAATAGGAATACCAAATAATGTGTCTTTCTGGAATTCTACACAATAATTGCTAGACTCATTAAAGGTTTATTTCAGGCACACTTCAGGGGGTGAGTCACTGATTTAGTCTGTTCTTAAACGCCTCAACTCAGCCTTTCATCCTTCTGAGGTCGATAAACGAGTACCAACATAGGATAGGTGATATTGGGTGTATATTTTTTCTGTGTAAAGCGCTTAAGCATAAGTGCTATATAATAACACATCATTATCATTTGGTCATGGACGTCTGTTTGCATTCACAGTAATTTGGTAATATGGGCCTATACACACTGATCTTAACGATACATATGGCGATCCATTCTTTAATGAAATGTACATCACATTATAGTGATATCGTAACCATATTTTTCGTAGTGTACAATGCTATGTGATGCTACTTCCTGTTTTATCAATGGGTGAAAGGTCGTGTTCCATTGCTTCCCGTGATATCACTTCAGGGCGGGGTCAAATGACATCACTTCCTGTGATGTCATCAGGGGTCAAGGGTCGTGTGATGTCACTTCCACTAGCCCTGGCATTTTGGTGAAATGACGTCCCTGGTGCAAAACCCTGCAAACCTTACAAGAAGGCAAAAAAGACAATAAAATGGCAATGCCAGGTGCAAGTTCTGGATAAAAGATCATAAAAGCTCTGCATAATGGGAAATAAATTCAATATATAATTAATTCAATAATGAAACAAAAACTAAAATAAGATCGGTGCAGGCCCTCAGAGGCCAAGCCAAACTAATGCAATAATAGCATCAGTTATATATTGGAATTATTTAAAAATATAAGTCCAAATGTAGTTCAGAGGTGGGACAGAAAAAACAATAAGCACCCAGGGCACCCCCTACCGGCTTGAAGGGCTGCCTTAGTCAGTCTCTCGCCCACACCTCACCGAGCCACTTAACAGCCCATAAAATCGAGTGCCTGAAGAACATGAGGCTGGAAGACCTAGACCAAACCCCACAAGCCTGCCTCGCCTTAGAAGGACAAAAACCACCTAGCAAAATTCACAGTTTCTAATTTCCAGTCTAGCTACTGCCGGCTGCCCCAATGTGGCCTGTAAACAGCAGAGCCAGACAGAGCCCGAGCGCCAACGTTCCAAAGTTCCCGACTAGTAAGATCCAGTTAAACTGTTATACAACCGCCGCCTTCTGCCACCGCCAGGCTTCTAAAGCGAGAATAACTTGGCGCTCATTTGACATGGAAATAGCTTGCTTACCGGAGCTGGAATCAAACTGGTCTTTCCCAACTCCAACAGACCACAAGAGACCACTTTCCTCGCCACTTGTTTCCCGCTCTGCGCTGAAATTAGAGTTATATGGGGAAGACAGAGTCAGGCAGGCAGTATGCTCCTCCTCGCCAGAAAATGGTAGAAATGGTGAAAATACTCAGGGGAGAGCCACAAGAGACCATTTTCCTCCCCACTTGCTTCCTGCGCCTTATTAGTATCACCTTGCCAGGCACTTTCATGTTTGCCATTGTAGGTGTAGACCTAAAAGGAAATGTGAAATGAAGCTTTAGGAATGAAAGTGCTGCTAACTTAAAAGTTCAGACTGGTCACCCATCCGCACCGTGGGCTCGTTGTCACCTATGCGATCGCTACCTGTTATGCCACAGCATGCTTACAATTCTGAGGAGCTTTTGTGGACATGCATGCTACCCTGGGAAGCACCTCATATTATTGGCCAATTTTTTCTGAGGTTTGTTGGCCAGTCTTAGTCTAAAGTTGTACCTATCCTCGGTCTTGGCCATGTTGCCCAACTCCACCCTGTTGAGACACTTCTAGAAACATCCTACAGTTATTGTAGCCAGACAAATCAAGTAAGTCTCTTCCCTCCCTCACAAACTAAGAATTGTTTGTTGTCATCTCTCATTGGGGTTAACTAGAGTATATTCATGGCCCACCAAAAAATATTTTCATTGATACCCAAGCCAAGTTGCAGAAAGTTTTAAATGTTCTTTAAGAAATGTGTGCTCTTCTTCAGAGCCAACACCAGCATTCAAGCTATAATGGAGGACAAGGAGATCTGGGCTCATAGGAGAAAGGTGGGTGGGCGGGAGGTGTGTATGACGAGGACTGGATACACTTTTCCCCCCACTTTTTTGCTTTGCAAAAAGGAATTGTAAAACATATAGAAAAATCTAAACACTCTGCTGGGTTGCCAAAAAGATTTGCAAACTGTCTTGTTCAGGAAACGATTTATTCTACTTGAAAAAAATGTCTTTGCAATTAAAACATTCATCTTATTGTCAAACAGAATCATTATTTCACATGAAACCATTTGTTTTGCTTTTGTATCTTGGGGCACTTTTGGGGGGGCTAAAAGAGTTGATACATTTTCACAAAGAACGTAATTATTGGCACAAATTTAGCTGTTTTCTCTTTTGGAAGAATATTTTGTTCAACCTTTATTTGTACCGATGTATTGTTTTTATACAGCACACATGCTAGCTCTCCTGCCTCATGGCGCTTTCATAGAGCAAAATATGTTTACTTGGACATAGAGCAGATGAGCCAGAATCTCGAAACAACTATGGTTAATACATTCTAAAAGCAGAGGATGTTGTTGAATGATGTTTATTGAACATTTCAGTCTACTGGCCTTTGGTGACAGAAAAAGGTATGTAAAAATAACAGCTGACAGATAGCACAGAAGGTTGGCAGACAATGCTGAGCACAGAAGGTTGGCAGACAATACTGTGCACGCTCATGCTCGGGGAGGGTGGGGGTCGAGGAAGAAGAATGTGGCTTTTCCAGAGACTGGGCAGCCTGTGGAGGTGTCACTGAGGCCCAACTGGTGCATCAGTGGTGGCACACTCTCTAAAATACCTTCTGCAGTAGCTCGCCATCCCCAGAAATTATCTTATGTCACTCACGTCTTGAGGGGGCAAAATGTTTTCGATCGCTGCAACTTTCCCCAAGTCAGGGCTCATTCCTTCTTGCGAGAACATGTGTCCAAAAGAATTTGAGGTTTCTTTTGTGGAATGCACACTTCTCTGCATTTAGCATCAGCCTCACCGGGGAGAGAGGTGGGCATACCTGGTTTAGTGCCTCTTCATGTTATTTGAGATCTGCTCCCAAAACCAGGATGTTGTCGCTTTAGTTGAAACAGTTCTTTATATGCCGAATGCCCTTCCGAATGCTCTCTTGGAAAATCTCAGCAGCTGACGATATCCCAAAGCTCAACCTCTTATACCTGAACAGGCCATTGTGCGTTGCAAATGTGGTTATGTATCGCGACTGCTCATCTAGCTGGATCTGATGATACCTATAAATCGAGTCTTGTGAATATCTTCGCTCCAATTAGCATGCCAATCATGTCATCCATATGCATGCCGGGATGCCTTTCTCGTTGAATTGCCTTGTTAGCCTGGCGCATGTCTACACAGAGCCTGATCTTTTCAAAAGATCCTTGCTTGGGTACCGCCATCACATGCGAGACCCATGGGTGGGGCCCTGAGCTTGTTATATGATTTCCCTCAGCATACTCTGGATCTCTTTCTCTGAATGTGGCTGCAGGTGGATGGGTATCCGCTGGTGGTGTTGCGCTACGGGCGTTATTAACTCGTCTGTGTGTAAGGTGACTGGGTCCCCTTTCAAACACCCTAGTCCTTTGAATAACTCTGGGAATTGTTGCACCACTGACACTTTGTGCTGAATGTAGTATGTCTTGGCTGCAATCTTCATTTCAAGGGCCGTTGGTCGAACTAACAGATTACTACTTACCGTTGAAGAATGTGCAATTCTGCCATGGCTCTTCTCCCTTTGTCATTCAGGAGCATCGAGAACTTCCCATAATTCCTCACTGGTCGTCGAGCGGCCCACGGAAATATCTTCAGCTCGGATAGTTCTAACTCCGGTGGGTGTGCCATCTTGTGAAATTCAGAGATGCACATGATGTTTAGCATAGCCCCCATATCAATGGCAAAGTAGGCAGGGTGCTGACCCAGTTGGATGTAGATATCTCCATCTGGGGCAGTCGCTACGTCACTCATTATGCATGCATATTCATGTGGGTCTCTCTCTCGCTCTGGTGGAGGTGATGGCGACCGTCCAGGAATTTGCCGAACGTGACTGACAAGGTCTCTTCTTGCATGGGTGTCTCTTCTTGGGACTGGGGTGCGTGAATGATACTCCTGTCTCGCCCACTGGAACCACTTCCTTATGCCTTTGTTAGGCGGTGCGTTGCAAACCCTTGTGTGGTTTTTCATGTCCACAATTGGTGCACCTCTGACCAAACGCAGGGCACTGCGTTCCTTCTTCATGGGGAAAAGGCAGACCAGACCTGTAATACTTTCCAGTGGTGCCATTTCTTATTATCGGGGCGTGACTACTGCTGCCACTTCTCCCACCTTGACTGACGTAGTACGCTTGCTCTTTCACCTGTCCTTTTCCAGTCTCTATCTGTGTGGCTTGTGAGTCTGCTCTCGCTTCTGTCCGTGCCATCTGGAGAATGGTGGTAGCGGTTCCCAAAGTAATTTCTTTCTGAAGTCAGATGACAAACACCCTCCAGTGATCCTTAGTTGAATGGCTTTCTCATTCGAGAATTTGTAGAAAGTCACAGTGAGCCACCAACTTGCGTCCCCAACTAGATTATTGAGCAGTCTTCTGGCAAACTTGTCAGGGGCCTTTTAATCATACGCAGCCATGTAGTTTTCAAGCCTCTGTAGCCATTGCTCCCATCTTTGTCCTAGAGTTTGTTGATCACCCATGTCAAATGGGCATGGTCGCCGGAAGGCAGCAGCACTGGGCCCGTAATCCTTAGATGGATCATTTGAATGCCTATGGTTGTCTCTCTCTCTCCATCCCCAGGCATCGTGCTGCAGGCAGGCGCTTCTCTGCTGCGCACTATTGGTGAAGTGGGCAGGGAGTTATCTTTTCAAATGGGTTGCAGGAATCCCAGCCTTGTCGCCAGCTATCTTGTCCTGCTATGTGATACCTCTCAGGATGAGCCTCTAGGCCTGAGGGTGCGCCGTGCTGGAAATGAGGGACACAGAGCCTGTGATAATGGGTGCTCACTTATCTTTGTTCTTTTACACACTGCTGCAAACATGGCAAATCCCCTGTGCGCATGCGCACGTCTCATTGGTTCCCCCTGGTGTGACAAGCCTCCTCCTCACACCGAGTTAACTGTCTGCGTGTGGGACACGACCGGGGGAACCTACGCACATGTGTAGGGGGAACTGTACATAAGGCCAGTCAGAGTGCAGCGCACAGGCCCAACTAGGGGGAAGAGCTGTGTGTCCGCACGCAGGAAGGGCATGGACACAAAGGGTCAGTTAGAATGACGGCATGCAGGATCACAAAAAGCTGACCATTCAAGTATGAGGACAGCAAACATTCTCCAGAAATGGGACATCGTTCAGACTTTGAAAGGGGAACACTGCATAAGCCTATGCGGTAAACCTAATGTACAGAATAACTAGTATTGCAGACCTAAATTGTGGTTGTAGTGGGGGAGGGGGAGCAGTTTTAGTGAGGGGCGATGGTATCTGGTGTACAGCAACTCCAAAGGGAATGGCAGTCGGAATGGAATAGGTATTTAAATGGTGTGACAGCTACAATTCCAGGAAAAGCATGGAAGGGCATAAGGTGCTGAGGTCTGTACAGTAAGCCTTTGGGAGACGTGGTTTTGTTGGGCTAGTTTGGCCCAGGGCATTAAGTGCACTGACAGACAGATGTGCTGGAATGGAAGGGGGTGTGGGAAGAGACTGGAGATCTTGCGCACATTTTCTGGCCACACCTCCATTTCTTCGCTTGCTTCTCACACTATTCACCCTGGAATTCCTCCTTGGATTATGAGTGGCTCCAAGGAACAGGTCCTATGACAATACGACTTGTGTGCCCAGAGAATCGTTACTGCTTTGGCTCAGGCCATCCGCTGTGCCTCATATGCAGCAGTCCCACGCCATCTGCAACCACCAGTTCATCTGAGTCTCAAGCTGGTCAACTTCAGCGATATGGATAGGACATTAAGGAATTCAATATTACATAAAATGACACAGTGGTCGCAACCTCCTCAGTAGCCTTGTTCCAAGATCCGTGTAAAAGGGGAAGCTTTTTCCACATGCACAATGAAAGTTCTTAAGAGCCATATTTTTGCAAAGGGTCATGTCTCAGCTGGGAAGTGTATGCTGTGCTTGGCATTACTTAATGTAATACTCAGGCTCAAGGGGTTTTGTAGCCGCTACAGCATTCCCTTGGGCACTCCCTCAGCAGGTCTCGCTCTCTGAGAACCAAGCTTCTCCCATCCCTTGTAGGCTAGGGAAGAGTAGGCTGGGAAAGACTGTCCCCAGTACTGTGGGGAAACTGGTGGCAGGGCTGGCCAGTGTAAGGACCAGATTCAAGTGCAGGTAGGCACGCTCATTGTAATGGTGCCCTTCAGGTCTGGCTGTAGGATGGGCAGTCTAAAGGAAATGAGCAATTTTGGGGCAGCTGTTTAGGACATATATGTGAGCACCCCATCTCTGAGTGACCTGCTTTACCATCAGATTCTTGGAAATTCGTGATTAACAATGCTATGGTTGTAAAGCACCCAGGAATTGCACTGCATATGTAATTATTTCTGAAGAACTGTCTGCCTTCTAAATTAATAATAAACATTCTACTCCATACCTGCGCCGATATCAGAGGATCCAGGCATGCCACGAAGCCTGATGGCATCAAAGCCTAGGGCCCTAAAGGGACCTGTAGAACAGGGCCAGGCCCTAAAGAACAGAGAATTTGACAACTTGGCACTGACTGCAGTTCCAGAGAACTGTCCAGGAGGCTCCATTTCAAACATTTGACTGCTCAGATCTGACCACTAGTAGAGTAGGCAAATTGTATTGTATTATAATCGTCGTTGTTGTGCTGCTCGTGTCATCTCTCTGCTCAGATTACATATTGGGACCAAGTTCTTTGCATGGGACTGTAAAGAATTAAGCCGAAAGAGACGAGGCATGGCCTATCCATGGTGGTAAATGGACTGACTGGTTGGTACAGACATTGTGATACTTTCTTTAAAGTCATCAGAAAAACCCCATTGGGAGTAGTTTAAAGAACTGCCTATTACTGTCATCGAATTTGGGAACAATATTTTCTTTCCCTCGATCATCCTTCTGTAATATAGTGGTGAGAGTGTATATGGGCACCTTTGCAAGTCAAGGTAGGAAATAGGTGAAACAAAAAGAAATACCAGGCATTAGTCGAAAAAACGTCTGCATGAGAGGTCAAAAGCAGATATGACCCACCGCACCACCTTCCATGGATAGCCACCAATTGATCTTAGTCGGCCATACTGTCAGAAATGGAAGCTTACTAGGTATCCATAGATGTGTAACTGCTGTGAAAATTCACCAAACATCGTCACTTCTCCCCAAGGGGGAGCCCTTTCCCATGAGACTAGGGAGGTGCGGCTGCCACCCAATAGTGTCCATAGGAGTGGAGACCTCATGGGGAGGGACTCCCCTTCTGGGGACAAGGACGATCACCCAGGGTAGAGTCTGTTGAACATCACACCCCAACCTTCTCTAACGCCCCCCCCCCTTCCATTCCAAACCACTTCTTTGAGAGTAGACCAATGTATTACAGTAGTACTTGGGATCCAACCAACACTGAAAACACCAGGATGAAGAGCACAGAAGACCTGAAGATTACTGACTATGCTAGTACTGGTATGAGGTGGCCAGGAGGAGGCATACAGATCAAGGTGCCAAAAGAACAAGGACTTTGACAATCTGCCAGGGAGGGACAGCAACAATGAATAAGAAGAGATGATGGACTAAAGAACTTAAGCCCAGCTAGAAGGAGCAGCATAGTGGAGACTGTCCCATGCAGGAGTTTAAAACCTGGACAGCAGATCCGAGGAAGAGATGAATGGAGGATGCCGGTGAGCACCTGAGAGACTACTCCTGGGGGCTTGCTGGAAAGGACCCAGGCAAGAGACTTGGGAGTAGCAGAGCTGAGCATAGCTGCCCGACGAGATGCTGCGGTGCAGTGAGAGCAGAGGAGAGAAGCCCAAAGAGCTAGAGAGGGAATCCTCAGTGATGTACTGAAGCTCTGGTGAATGGAACGGGTGGTACGGGGGACAAGGGTGCGAGCGTAGCAGGTTCAGGTGACTCTCCCTCGGCTCACAAGCAGTAATATGACTGTTGTGCCAGAGAAGTGTCAGCCATGCCTCCAAACTAATTTTCCTCATCTCCGTGCTAAGCCCACTGACGACAAGAGAATGGTCTTGGACCCTAACACCAGAAAACACATCTGAGGAAATCTTCCTCATCGCAGTGGCAGAGTTATGTCCACTGGAACCCAGAGAAGGACTTGGGACTTTGCTGATACCAGGAGAGAAAGGCAAGATAAACCCCAAGTTTGAACGATACAGAAAATAACTCTCTAACACTAGGAGACGGGAGTCTCCTGGTGGGGAAACTAAACTCCTTTGAATAGACTCAAGAGACAGCAGGGGGCGGGAGTCATTCCCACGGGCCTTGTTGTGAACTATATGGAGTGTGTAGACCAATGCCAGGAGAAGGGAGTCATTCTCCTGGTCCAGAAATTTGAGTTGGACAAGGTTTTGCTGGAACCACAACCAGGGGAAGGAACTTTCCGTTGGATTATATTATTCTCTAGTTGTAGTGTAAGGGATAGAAGTAGGCTGTTGCACAGGATTGTGGAGTTTGATTTTGACGTACATTCGGACCAGTCCTTTAATATTAGTTTGAGGCAGGGAAACCCCCCCCCCCCCTTAGGATATGGGGATAATGAAGGTTTGTTTTACTATAAATTAATGTTTATAGCAACCAACCTGCCACCCTCGTGTCAGCTTCCGTCTTGACACCCTTACACCGCCCTTTGAGAGTTACTAATTTATGCCTATGGACATGACTCAAGAAGGAAAGGTTCCCACTTCATTCATAAGAAGGAAGTGTTTGGGATAAACATCTATAGGGAGTAGGGATTTATGTACAACAGAACAGGGGTTCTCCTCTTTTGGACTGGACCAAATCAACAGTGCCAGGATCAGGTTTCTTCTTTTTGTGAGGATATTGGTTCTGCTAGGTTCTTTCTATTCAACACAGTCTCTGGTTTTACAATTGGGATAAACGCTAAAGCCAAGAGGTATTGGGGGTTTATTTATAATAGAATGGGGATTCCCTCTTTGGGACGGCTCTAAATAGACAGTGTCTGGATGAGTTAAATAGTAGTGTCATGGGCTTTCTTCTCACTGTAAACCTGGTCCTCCCCAGCGTCTTTAAACAACTCAGTCACTAGGATATAGGCCCAAGCTGCTGCTTGGCTCAAACTCAGCCACAGGGGGATAGCACCCAGTTGTGTCTTGTCGCAGGATAGACACCAGGATATAGCACCCAGCCACTTTTTTCCCGCAGGTGCAATTCACAGGGATATAGCATCTAGCTTGCAATTTGTAATCCAAATCAAGAGAATAGTGCCTGGCCCGCTTCTTCCAGATCCAGCGTTATGGTGGCCCAGTTTACTTTGAGGGATATAGTGTCCTTTCCTCTACTAACAAGGGAGTCAAAATCACTTCCTCCCGGCAAGTTTTATAACCTTTGTCTGGATTCTCGAGGGGGGCCAAACTCGGAAAAACCTCTTGAGCTTGTTCCAAGGAAGTCTTTGCTTTTGTTCCAGCAGCCAGAGGATTCCCCCATCCCATCCCCCAGGTCTCCTCTCAGGCGATCCTACCAAGTGACTGGTCTAAGGAGTAACCCTTTCTGCTGCTCCTTTTGTCTTTTATAGCTTTTCCTAGCGTTCTCTCCTCCATAGCCTTCTTCACATTGGTTCTGCTCTCCAATGTGCAGTTCTGACGACTTCTACTACCAGCACAACCACCTCTAACCTCTCGATGTTCTAGCCTTTCAGAGAACTATTCTCCTTCACCTGATATTTCTTATTTGCAGGCCATCATTCTAACATGTAAGGGGCTTTTGCATTGGACAGCCTGCTATTTGTTTCTATTACCCCACCTCCTGCGGGTCTATGCATCTAATAGGTGGTAAAAGGTCCAGGGATAAGCTGTGAGTCAGGGGGAAGTCTTGTCTGCTTGCTAGTGCCACGTTGTCCTGCTGTGAACATCTGACTTGGCTCCCCAAGTCCAACTTACTTTCACTGGAACTATTTCAAGCAATCCTCTGTCCCTCCCAGACATTGTATCTCTGATGTAGTCATGGAATGTGCCTGAATGGGACGTCAGCTTGTGACACGAGTGGGGACTGTTAGGCAGAAACCTGTGCAGTTCCCTCTGGGACCACTGCAAAAGATTTAAGACTACAGGTGTTTGGCAGTAAACCCACTTGGTAGCAGTCTGTACCACACAGATTCACTTGGTAGCTGTGGCTGAGCAGTCAGACTTCCCTCAAGAAGAGTTAGGCAGTATACAGAGTATTCACAATAGGTCAAAAGAACACAGTAGAACAAGCAAACACTGACCAGAGCTTGGTGTAAAAGAGATATAATTATTTATTTAAAA